>NW_012267229.1:6664604-6676078 GCF_000151885.1 Dipodomys ordii
AGTGGTAGAGCACTTGCCTTGCATGCCTGAGGCCCTGGGTTCGATTCCTCAGCACCACATAAGCAAAAAGAAAAAAGCCGGAAGTGGTGCTGTGGTTCAAGTGGTAGAGCACTAGCCTTGAGCTGAAGAGCTGAGGGGCAGTGTCCAGGCCCAGAGTTCAGGCCTCACGACCAGACCCCCCCAAAAAAAAGAAAACAATCACCTTAACCTGATAGTTGTGCCTGTTCCTCTGTATGACTTAAAAAAAATTCTACCAAGCCAGGCACTGTGGCTCAAGTGGTAGAACATAGGCCTTGAGTACAAGGAGGCTCAGGGACAGTGCCCAGGCCCTGAGTTCAAGCCCCAGGACTGGCAAAAAAAAAATCTACCTACCAACATATTCTCCCTTGTCCAACCAGAAATACACGGCAGATCTATCTCTTTAGCCAAGAAGCGAGGGTTCTCAGCCTCAGCATGCACTGGACTCATCAGAGCTGCTTGTGACACACATATTCCAAGCTGCTACACTCAGAAGTTTTAATTTGGTGGGTCTGGGCTGAGAATGTGTATAGTGTGTGTGTGTGTGTGTGTGTGTGTGTGTGTGCTGGCATTGGGGCTTGAATTTAGGGACTGGGCCACTCATCCCTCAGCTTTTGTGCTCTAAAGTACCTCTAATACCTGAGCCACAGCTCCACTTTTGACTCCTTGGGATTAATTGGAGATAATAACAGTCTCACATATTTTCCTTCCCAGACTGGCTTTGAACTACAATCTTCAAATCTCAGCCTCCAGAGTAGTTAGGATTATAGGCATGAGGCACTAGTGCCTAGCTTCCAGCCTTTAGAATAACTTTTTAATATAGTTAATTGGAACTAAGAGTCACATTGATTCTCCTGTCTAGGCTGGCTTCAAATTGAGACCTTCAGACCTCAGCCTCCTGAGTAGCTAGGATTACAGGTGTGAGCCACTGGTATCCAGCTGAGAACATGCACTTCTAAGAGCTTTCCTGTGATGTAGGTGCTACTGACCTGGGACCCAAGTTCTGAGGCCCACTGCTTTAGGAAAAGTGGAGAGCAAGGCCAGTGTGTTTGTGTGTTGGCAACTTTCAGCAAGATATTAGGTCATAATAAGTTTAAACAAGAAATGGTTGTTTTTTAAGCAAATATCACAGGAAATTGAAAAAAAAAATCCCTAACAGTGAGATGGACCCTCACATAGTAATAGCTCAAACTAAAAAGGCTTTGAGTGACAGAGTTTCAGAAAATATTTGTATTTGAGCAGAATGCGTCAACCAGAGTCTAAGGCCAGATACTTGTCTTCACCCCACCTGAGTGTGTTCCCTTCCATGTTCTCAAAGAAGCTGTCCTTAGCCAGAAAGAGAAACATTGAGTCTAAGACACAAACCATTTTTCCACTTTTTAAAAATTTCATTTTTAAATGTTTTTTTATTGTAAAAATAGTGTACAGAGGGGTTACAGTTACATGAGTCAGGTAATGAGTACATTTCTTATCGAGCATTGTTACCTCCTCCTTTATTTTTCCCCTACCATCCCTTCCCTCCCCACTTCCCCAATTCCTCCTTCCCTCCCCCCCTACAAGTTGTAAAGTTCCTTTTCAAGGTAATGTCTTGTACATCTTATTGTTACAATGAGTAAGACACAAACTATTAAATAAGTAAACAATAACAACAAAATCACAATATTTCAGAATTGTATTGGTATCAACAATATATAATGATGGGAGCATACTCATTTTTTTAAAAAATTACTTTATTATTATTACAAAGGTGATATACAAAGGGGTTACACATTGAGATTTGTCAGGCAATGAACAAGGACATATCCTGTCATACAGTGTCATTTGTTCCTCATTCTCTCCCTTTCCCTCCATCCATTTCCACCCACGAGTTGTGTAGTTCACTTTCATATATGTCCAGTGCCATCCACTGCTGCAATTTTCACCCTTTTTCCTCTGATTCCGTGCCCTCCCCCCACCTGCATACAGATATGCATATGAATGCACTGTGTATGATGTAAGGAATACAAAAATCAGCAGCAAAAGGAAAAACAAATTAAGAAAAGTGTCCTTCGTTTCCGTATCTTTACAATTCAGTATACATATTATTTTATGTACATATGAAGAGGCGCTTGAGCATTGTGTCTTTGTGTAATTTGTCATTTCCAGTGTATTTTAGATCCAACTTCGGCATATCAGAAAGAACAGAGCATATTCAATTTTAAAAAGACTTTTTTAAAATTGGCATGTCAGTCATGGATAGGAGAGGGATTTACTGTGATATTCCAAACACGGATACGATGTACCCCGATCAAGTTCACCCCCTCCAACTCTCTTTCATTCCTCTCCTTCTTTCAACAAGTTTCATCATTTTATTTTCACACATGCATATAAAGTTCTGCGACTACATTCACCATTATTGGCATTGCCAAAGTAATTGTGAGGCAGGATGTAGCAACTTGTACATCTTCTGAACTAGAAGGTAAGATACACTGGAGAAGAGGAAACGGCTTAACCTCTGTATCCAGTGGCTGACAGATTTTCACACATAGCATACGTGTAATAAATACATACCAAGAAAAAAACATAGCCATTAGAAACCTCAAATTTGCTGTTAGAATCAGGTTATGAAGGCTATGTATCCCCCAGGAAGGTCTAATTTCCACTATCCTCTGCAGATATTGTCATGGGGGTGGATGGACAAGAAAGAGTTTTCCTGAGGACAGATCTTGAGACATGGAGAATGTGGTCAAAGCCCACAATCAAATCACATTCTATCTCATCCTCATGGTGCTCAAGGGGAGAGTAATCAGTGCACACAAAGTGAGATTTCATCTGTGTGTGTGTGTGTGTGTGTGTGTGTCCCAGTAGTTGCTTTTATGAAAAAGGAGGTTTATTTAGTTTCTGCTGGATCATTCTGCATTGTGTGCTGTGGGGATTTGCATATAAAAGTTTATCTTTGCAGATAAATTTTGTAGACATTGGACTACAACCAGCTACTCTGAGTGGAGTTGGGTGTACCACCATTTGTGATTTTGCAAATGAGTTCGTTGTGGTGAGTGGATACAGCTTTAAGCTGATTGTGGCCACATTAGTCCAATCTTGAAGGCCGCCCTCCTCAAATCTCACCATGCTCCCTCCTCCTCCCTCTTAAAAGGATATTTGTGAATGCCTCTAGTACCCCCCTGATTAATTCCGTGTATTTTTTCAGTCCTGAAGTTTTTGACAAGTACTTATGGATCACATTACATACATAACTGCCCTGTGATAGTATGTTGTGATGCCAATGGAGAGACTCAGAGATCGCATTCCATTTTTTTGTTTACAGTTGACTGGCAGTCATGTAAATGAGACAATGTCCATTAGTTCTTTCTCAGTCCAGAACTGGCCCACACCACTCTGCTCACATTCTACTGGGAGAACTTTTTATGTGGCCTCAACTAAATATAAGAGCTGGGGATATCAGCCAGTCTTAACCATAGATTGTTCCTATGATAACATTCATTTAACAATATTGTTATTAGTTAAAACACATCTTTCTTATGTTTTGATTGGCTTTTTTTTGGTACTGGGGATCAAACTCAGGATGTTGCACTTGCTAGGCAAGTACTTTGCCACTGAGCTACTTGGTTGCTTCTTACTATAGACATTGTAAGGAGTGGGGAGAGATCCTTGTTTTCTCAATATTAATGATTCATTTCCTTATAGTTGCAGAGGTCACTCTGACCATATTGAAAATTAATTCAGAGTCATCTGTTTCTTCTTGCTTATTAGTATCTTTCATTTTTAGTCATCTGATAGATGACATTCTATAGTGCAATGAAAATATAGTGAAAACAATTGCCAAAGAAAATTATAAATCTTACAAAAGGTGCTAGATTTTATGCTGTCAGAAATATGATTTGGGTGATAAAAGGGAATTTGATAGGGCCAACAAATGGAGGAAAAAAGGGTAGATTTGGGAGTTCTTGCCTGCAGTCCCAGGTACTTGGGAGACAGAAATGTGGAGGATCTAAATTTGAGGCTAACAGGAGCAAAAAATGTTAGCAAGACCCCCATCTCAGTCAGTAGCTGGGCAGGGTAGTATGATCCTATGATCCGAGCCAAGTGAGAATGTAGGTAGGAAAATCTCAGTCTAAGGCTAGCCCCTGGCAAAATGTGTTAGCCTCTGAAAAATAACTAAAGCAAAACAGGCTCAAAATGTGGTTCAAGTGTTAGAGTGCCTGTCTAGCAGGTACAGGGCCCCAAAGTTCAAACACCAGCACTACAAGGAGAATAAAAAGAGAAATAAGATCAGATATTGTACCAACTTCTTACTTAGAGGTAAATAAATATCAAAGTTAAAGAAGCCAGTGAGAAAGCTGGTAAAACACTCAATCTTACTATTAATTTCCCTTTCTATCATCATGCTACAGAAAAGTCGAGTGTTATATTGCACTCAAATAATTTCAGTTATACTACATACACACAAAAAACTCAGCACATGCTTTAGTCACCAGCTGGTCTAATAACTCATGCAAAACTTTGATATTAATCCAGATTTAAAAAAATGTAAAAACAAAGTAACTGGGCATGGGTGGCTCACCTCTGTAATCCTAGCTACCCTAGAGACAGAGATCCAGAGCATCCTAATTCAAAGCCAGTCCTGGCAAAACATTCTATGAGACTCTATCTTTCAAACAACCAGCAAAAATCAGGGCAGAAGGCATGCCTCAAGTGGTGATGTGTTAACCAAAAAGCAAGTCCAGCAAGAAACCATAAAATAAATTAAATAAAAACAATGGTTTTTCTCATTAGGCTTATTTCTTTATCTAATCCTTCTTGGTTTTTCAATGCTTCCTATGAAAATTTTTTCACAACTTTAATGGGAAGAGATCAAAATTTTGAGGACAAAACCAGAATAAGCTCAGGTCTAGAAAGGATAGGTTGACAGGAGACTAATGGGGCATTCATGTGGCAGGGCTGGAAGACAGAGTAAGGGACAAAATCACCCTTTTGTTTGGCTCATTAGAATCCTGACAGGCCTCTTCCATTTTTTACAAGTAAAAGAAACATTCTGGGCATATAATGACACAATAAGTATTCATATCTTCTTTGCAGTGGTTAGGCTAAAATGTCAGAACAGATGTAAACTGTAGAGTCTTATAAACCCTTACATGTGTTTAAAAATCATTATTTATTTTTATATCATTGTATGATATTAAAGATGCCTTCACATGAATTCCTATTGAAACTACTTTTATCATTCGGTTAGGTATTTTTAATATCTTTTATGTTGCTTTGAGCCAAGGGTTATTTATAAGCTTTTCAACTTTATAAGCTTTTCAACTTTCAAATATTTGAACTTTTAAGGATATGTTCCATCACAGGCAGAGAACGTATTCTAATCACTTGAAATTTATTGACTATAAAAATTATTAAGTATAACCTGGCATTTTGTCTATCTTTATGACTATACTGTTGCACTGGATAAGAATGTATTTCACAGTTATTGGGTAAGATGGTCTATAAATATCAATTGGGTCAAGGTGGTTGATAGAGACTCTTTAGTTTTAGAAAAAATTAAATGCCTAATCATTTGGGGAATAGAAATTAAATATGGTAAATTCATATACAAGGCTATTTTATTGCTAAGCACACAGGACCAATTTTTCTCTGTTGACTTCCTCAAATTTGGAAAATGCTCTCATTAGCTCAATATAGCTCACTGAATTTTCCTTTCAGACAGATTTCCTGAGTGGCTGAGAATGACTATAAACACAGTTCTTGATGCCTAGTGTACAATTCACAAAGAAACATGTATTGTCAGAACTCCTGAAGTATCAGCACTTTAAGCCTCAGCTTTCTAAGAATTCCCTTGAAGGACTATTCAGAACTCCAGTGACCTATAAATTTGGAAATAAGACCTCATATTTTTGGGCCTGAGCTTGCCTTGGAATATGATCCTTCTATCTCCAACTTCAACCTAGCTGGATTACGGGAGTGTGCACCACTAGTCTTTCTATTTCTTAATAATGGAAATGTGCAATTAGCACATTAAAAAATAGCAAAATTTTTCTAAGCAAGTAAGTAGCTTAAGGGTCTGAGCATTCTATCTTCTACTGCTGATGTTCAAACTATGAGTTATATTTCCCCCAGAAGCCAGAGTGATGGCCCTGATACCCAAGGTTCAATATAAACTAAAACAACAGGGAATATCTACTGGAAACTGAATATATCACCCTAAAATATGCTACAGCATAAGGATTATAACACCTCAAAATATGCCACTTTGGCATAAAGATTTGTTTGAGCTGAAAGCAACTGAGAGAAAGAAATTTAAGATTTTCTTTTTAAAAAAATTTTAAGGGAGTTTTTTATTGTGAAAATACTGTACAGAGGGGTTACAATTACATGAGCAAGGTAATGAGTACATTTCTTATCAAGCATTATTCTTTTTTGTTACTTCCCTCCTATTTGCCTAATACAGAACATGTCTGCAAATGTCTTCTCCTCCCTTACCTGTCTCTACCAAAAGGAACAGAAGCTAATTAAAGCAACTCTAGAACCTTTTCAGCCCATAAGTAATACCAAAGGAATATGTCTGCCACACCTCACAACTTGCCAGCTCTCAATGTTCCAATTCTTTTTCTTTTGTCTGTCATTCCTACATAAATTCATTGCATCTTTATTAAGGTGTGATATAAAGTCCAAACTCTACCCCTTTGATTGCTTCCTTGTACATAAGAAATGCATGTTAATAAACTCATTTACTTTTCTTTTGTTAATCTGACTTTTATTGATCTAGTTTACAGAGCTCAAACCAAGGACTCTAAAAGTGGAAAAGGAAAAGGACTCCCCCCCACCCCTCACCTAATCTACAAAATCAAAAAAGTTTGAACTTGATTGGTACATTTTTATCAAGCAGAATTTTTAGCTATAAGCAACAGAAATGAACTCTGAATGATCTGAGCTGAAAAAAAAAACAACAAAATTGAGGAATTATAGGTATCTTGTGCAAAAGTGGTAGGCAGGCTAGACAGTTGAGACTTTAAGATGGACAGGATATGAGGGGTAAGTCTGAGCCAGATGAACCTGCAGTTGCAGTGGCCTGAGGGGACATGTGTGGCTGCCATCTTCATGTTTGTCTCCAAGATAACTCCTGCATTCTGCAAAGGAGCATAGGATCAGGCCACAGATGTTCACAAATCCCTTTCTTAGCTACCAGAAATATTCAGCTAAGGATTTTTCACCTTTTAGAAACAAGTTAAACTCAGTATTTCACCAAGTGTCATATGGCAGGAAATACCTTCTAAATAGGAAATGCATTCAGACAATAGCAGGAAAAGGTGATAAATGTCTGCTAGATACAACCTTCCTTTCTGTCTTTATAATTGACTACATTCACACTGTACAGCAAAGGGAGAACTTTATTTGCTTTGTTTTCTTGTTTCCTATTTTCATATGTTTTAAAGAATTAGCTCTTCTGTAAAATGTTTATCTTCACTCTAGTCTGTGGAATGAGATGAATTGGCTTCAACACTGGATTGGTAACTGTCTAGGTACATAGTACTTGAGTCTCTGTTTCTTCACCTGTAAAACAAGGGACTTGGAGTAGATGAAACAAAATTTATCAAGAGATACACATCATCAGTATCTAATAGAAATGTCTTTTCTCAGGGGCTATGAATAAAGAAAAAGGAGGCCAAGAAGCCTGAAAATGTTTTTGGCCAAGAAAATAAGAACAGAGTTAAATTTCATGGATGGGGATGCAGCAGACTTGGGAGTAGATCCTGGGAAGCAACTAGATTTTCATTTGGCATCTGCTTAAGTTGAAATGTAGAACAAAGAATTATTATGCTATCTAAATCTTCTAACTCCTTGGAAACAGGAGGAATCTGTCCTTCTAGCAGGAAGTACTGGCTGTCTACCTTAGGGGATCCAGCAAAAGCATGGTGCTTGGGAATTTGCTCTACTTGGCTGTGAAGGTGTATATTCTTCTACTTCCCTGCCTCCCAGAAATCCTAGCTGCCTATGACTACCCATTTCCCAGAGGGCAAAGTGTCAGCTGTGCAGTAGAACTGGTTGCTCAGCCTGAAGGAAGACATCTAGACCAGGCCTTTCACTCCTTGCTGATACAGTTTTGCTCTTTAAAAAAAATTTCAAAGTGATGAATAGAATGTATTGTTTGTTCCAAGACACTTATCTTTTACAAGGAGAAAACGTAATGCAATTCTAGTACCAAAAAAAAAAAAGGTGTTCAAGTTGTATACTTGGGGACAAAAATATTAACTACTAGAGAGGCTCTTTAGAGATAATTTTGGCTCCCTGGTATATGTTTAAAACCACAAACAAATGGATAGTTTCCAAAATGACATAGGAAGTGAACACACTTAACTTTGAAAATTGTGTTAAAAATAGATGCCTGAACATACACAGATTCTTCCCACCTTATCCTTGGAAAGGATTTCCCAGGTTTCAGAATCTTTAGTTCATGAACGTCTGGAAATCTGGCATTTGTTCATTCTTGGGGTGGTGCCAACAAGGGATGTTTGATATCTGATAGAACAGAAGGCCTCTTTGATTTCCTGGGAGAGCACAGACTTGGAGAACATGGAACTTTCAGAAAGGTAACTGGAAAGGAAAACCCTGTGGAGTTGGCCACAGCTTTTCGCTGAAGGATTTGCAGAACAGGGGCTGCATTGTTAGGCTAATCAGCTAACCAGGACTTCTTAGTCCTCTCCTGGCTTTCCTGGCAAGAGAGCCTTATTCAGGATCCAGAGATTTGCTTCTGGGTCCTAAATGTGCTCATGTTTCATGCTCAGGGATGAAGGCTAGCTGTTTGCTTCTCTTGGGGGGCCTCTCTGGGCCTGTACTGTCTCTGTTCCTTGCCCTTCCTAAGTACCTTGTTTATTCACTATGAAGAGGCATCTCCATTTTAAGCAAACTGTGTCATTGGCCTATCCATTTTGTAGGGATAGAGTGTTAGTTTTCTGCTCTTACCCCATTTACCAATCCTGGTACAGTGAAACTTGCCAGTAATGAGCTATGTCTGTAATTTTCCTTCTCTACAGCATAGTGATTGGCTGATGGCAGTCACCTATCTTGGAGATCCTGGCAGATGAATTCTCTCATCATTAATGACTGATGAATAAGAAGGCACAAAACTCTTTGCTTTAAAGTTAAGATAGGTCTAGTGCTGGTGGCTCAGGCCTGTAATACTAACTACTCAGGAAGCTGAGGATCTAGGGATCACAGTTTAAAGCCAGCCTGGGCAGGAAAGTCTACGAGATTTTTATCTCTCATTAATCATCAGAAAACCTGAAGAGGTGCTGTGTCTCTCAGTGATAAAGTGCTAGCCTTGAGAAAAAACAAAACAAAACAAAAACTCCTCAGGGACAGTATCCAGGCCCTGAGTTCAAGCCTCATGACCACCACCAACAACAACAAAAAAGACAACTCAGTACTGCAACTAATAGTCTCCAAACTCCATGGATCAGGTTAAAATTTCCAAGGTGAGGTGCCCTTCTTGAGACTACATAACTTCCTGGATTTCTTCCTTTCCTGCTTCCATTTGTCTCTGTCCTATGGGGCTTCTCACAGCACTCTATTCATTATGTGTACACACATCTCTGGTTCAAACTTTGCTTCTAGAGAACCCAAGACCATGGTACCCTACCTTTTGAACTGGAGGAGCACTTGACTAGTTTGGGCTCTGGCAAACAGATTTCATTGATGTGTACAAATGCAACATGTAGTGAGAAAGCAAAATTATCCTTGGCAAATTTTCTGTTGTCCTTCAGAGAGATTCTTGGTGCTCATTGGCATTCACAGGCTGCTCCAAGTTTAAATTTGTGATAAAGGCTAGCTAGTGAGAACCAAAATGTGAAGATACAACATAGACTGCCATTATAAGGATTTATTTATTTATTTTTTGACAAGTTGTCTTTATGTAATCTAGGCTGACCCGGGGCTCATGATCCTCCAACTTCTGACTTCTGAGTGCTGAGTTTATAGGCATATACACCATGATTGGCCAAAAGACAGTTGATTTTAATCTGTGAATGTTGCAACATTTTTTGCGGATCTATTGGGAGTTTCTTTATGATGCCTTAATTTTTTTTAATGAAGTCAATAACTTGTCTGGGTAAAGATATACAAAGACAACATCCAATCCCTTTTTTTCTTTGGAAGTATGATCTGGCTCTCTATGGCTAAGCATGTTCTCCCTCAGAATTCTGATGATGCTCAAATTTGCTTCTTCTGTCTTGGAAGTGGAATGAGATTGATGAAAGGGAAAAGGAAGAAAACAAGATCTTAGAATGACCTTGACTTGGCTAAAAGAGTGAGAATGGGTTTCAGTATGTGGGACTAGACTTCATGAAGACAGTTGAGAAACAGCTACCTAATCGGGGCATAGATTTCAAAATAAGGTAGAGAACATTCTAGAAAGGTAATGAGGGAATCTTTATAGGAGTTTGGCTTTTGTACTTCCACAAGATTAGGAGTCATGTATTTCTAAGTGGTAGAGAAACATGGTTAAAAGGAAAATAAATGTGAGGTTAAAGAGGGAGGATTCCATTGTCTAAAGACTTAATTTATCCAGGATGTTGAATCAAGGAGGCTCCATTGCATTCAGTAAAGTCATGAATGCCGTGTAGATAACCCTGAAGTCATAAACACCAAGTATAGCTGTAACAGGATCCAGCTGTTATGGGGATTTCATTTGGAGATAGGAATCATTCCAGACAATGAAAACGGTTGTGCTAATATTTCAGCGCACTGTTAATGTTTACTGCATAGCGGTATCTTCTTTTCTTTGAAGAGAAAAAACTTTTCTGTATTCTAACAATATTTCTATAATGTAAACTTCATTTTCCTGTGCTCCCTTCATGCATTTATAATTTACTCAATATTTAAGCCACAGTTAGCCTCTAAGTGTAATTGATTTAAATAGATGCTCCTTAAGCTAATATGACCATACCTTTTTAAAAATTTTATTTTATGGTAAATGCTGTACAGAGGGGTTACGTTTACATGAGTAAGGTAATGAGTACCTTGTTGCCCCTCCTTTTTCTCTTACTATCCCTTTCCTGCCCGCCACCATATCTCCTCCCCTTCCCCCGAAGTTGTGAAGTACATCAACATAGTATCTTGTGAGCATCATTGTTGCAATGAGTTATGCTGTGACCTTGTTTCAGCATTTTGTTATTCCCCTTCCCCTCCCCAAATTAGATAAATGTATATACAAGATGCAGAGTACCAAAATCAAATACAGTGACAACAAGGGATATACCACAGGAGGAAGAACATTACAAAAGAAACAAAAAGGAATCACATAGTACATTAAAAACAACAACAACAAAGCTAAACCTCTTGTGTGCATATCTTGGGGTTCATTTCACTTAGGATCATCTTACATGGTCATATGTACATAACTTTTGAGCTTTTCTGCTCATCTGATATGGTTATCCTAGATGTATACTAATTATTGCAAATAA
>NW_012267229.1:6676238-6718985 GCF_000151885.1 Dipodomys ordii
TTTTGCTTATGTGGTGCTGAGGAATTGAACCCAGGGCCGCATGCATGCAAGGCCAGGGCTCCACCACTGAGCCACCTTCCCAGCCCCTGGATTTTCTTAAAATCAAAAATCTTTTTGTTTTTGATGAATATTTAGACTGACGCAAAATCAGGCACCATATCGTTCTGCCCAGAGTAGAGCCAGTTGACAACACTAAAACAGAACGTTCAGAATGTTCTAAGAATGGAGAGATATGGTGAACACATTGCAAAAATAATTCTGTTAGAATGATTTAGTATTTACTCTGCTTGGTAAAGCCTTGCTTTAAGGTTTAGATTGCTGAGAAGTGTAAAAAAAAAAAAACAAAAAAAACCACCACTCAATGATGGCTTAGTGGCTTTGGAAAGTGAAATATCTGCTCTAATCACTCTCACTAGAGTTGATACCCTAAGTTGATCAGGGTGTACTGATTCTGGGACTACTGTTGTAGGTGAGGAGCTTGTGCTTCTATACTTACCAAAGACAGTTCTAGTGGATACGTGCCTCTGTATCTACATTCAACTGACATAGAACAGAGAAAGATTGTGGTTCCGCAGCCAACAGTCTCACTGTGTGTTAGTAAACACCAGTAGAGAGCTTCTTGCAACACAAAAGAAAGGTTGCATTTGATGGCCTTTGCTAATACTTAAAAAAATTCTTCACAAATTTACATCATACTGCTAGTATTTTTTTCAAATGACAGAATGTTCTCTTCAGTTTTTATTAACAATGGTGGTCTTTTGTGTGTTGTAAAATGGGACAGCCACTTCTATAACTGGAACAAATAAGAAGCACGTTGCTGATTGTCTTGGTTAGTGGTTGTTATATAACCCTTCAAGACTAAGTAAGCTGTGTTTTTTATATTGGGTCACAAAGAGGCATGAGGGATATTCCTTTCAGAATATAAAATCCAACGTTTATATGAGTGATGTGGCACTGCATAAATTTACTGTCCTTTTTACTATTATTAGTAGTAAAATGATTCAGGGAATAATAGGATAACGAAATATATTTTGACAAACCAATTCTGCAAATATATGCATTTGCTTGCTTTACTGTTTTGATTCTGTATTAAATAGGACATGAAAACATAGGCTTTAATGTATACTCATGTTTACATATTCTATCTTCTTCAGTCATTTTTCCTTAATTTTCTTTAAAATTAATCTTCCCTTTGCTATCCTCTTGATACTTGGAAGAATCTTAATGTTTTGATCCATTTGAAGCAACTTAACCCAGATTCCATTGCCATTTTCTTTTGTTGGAGCATTGTGGGTTCAGAGAAAAAAAACTATTCCATGTGGTTAGTTCTCAGAACAAATACATGTATCTTAAGTCCAATATGGAAAGAAAGAGGCCTGTTGCTATTATGCTGGATAAAATATGGATAGAGTTGGTGTCTATTTAATACATATCATTTCTCTCTAGTCTCTTGGTTTGTTAATCATAGGGGTAGATTTGGGATGATCCAGTCACACACACAAAACAACAACAACAATAACAAAAACTCTTTCTATCCTTAACAACTTAAGAGATTATGACAGTTTTGGATGTAAGTTTTTTTATACCTGCTTATTGCGTATTATCTGTCAAAGGGTAATCAGCAAAAGTGTTCTTGATACAGCCAAAGTAAAAATAAACTGTCTTATTTCTTTCCTAGCAAAATATGGCTCCCATTCTAAGGAACATGGCATGTGTCTATGTGTATTGTTCACAAAACCATGGCAAACATCCACCTTTCTAAGGCTTTCACCCCAGCAATTCAATGCTAACCCATTCACAGCAGAGAAGTCATTGTTCCTTTGAATACACTAAGAAACAAGAAAAAGGCAGGGAAACAGGAACAAAGGGGTATTTTTTTAAGCCACAGAAAATCTTGGAGGGAGTTGGGGAGGGAAGTTTCTGGGGTTTCCCTTTGTTAAATAACCTCTTTGTTCATTTGCTCTGTCAGTTTTCAGTAGTAGCATTAATTTAATTTTGTCTGTACAAGTGAAAGAGGTTTTCATCCAAAAAAAAAAAAGAAGCTAGAACATTGATAAAAATCACTTTAGATTTATTCCAGCTAGAGATAGGAATTTATAATCTTACCAATTACCTATGTATGACCACAGGGCTAAAACACTGAATGAACTTACAATTACACCATTAATATGTCCATGCTGTGCTACTCCATGAGAAGGTGAATGTGTAGGAAAACTTATCAACAGCACATAACTAAAGGCCATTTAAACTCTTTAAAATCGCCTGACTAGACAAGACTTTATCATCTATGCTTGTAAGACAGAAGCCTAAGAATTAATGGTCTGTTCTTACAGTAGTTCACTAATTTAAATGAAAGGATTTCACCATGGACATATATCTTTCTCAGGAAAATGAAAAGATATCAAAGCTTCTCAAAGAGTTTGTGGCATTTAGGAAGAAAATGCAATGGCAGAAGAATGGGACAAAAATAAATCTCCAGCTTGGACAAGGCGAATAATATCTAATAAAATGAGTAATGGAAACATCCAATCAAATGGTAATTATTACCCTAAGAGAATCTAAGCCCATTCAGATGGCATCTGAAACCTGTTTTATCAAACATATATTTTATCTGCATGTTGTTATTTTCACACCATCAATTTAAAGGATTATTAACGCATGTATCTCCTGGTTTGGAAGTCTATTGCTATTTGACTCAGTAGCTTGCATTTACATAGATGAAGATACCCAGGGTAAAAATAGTTACCATTTATCAGATTTTTTTACTTTCTCTATCTTTTTTGGGGGGTGGGAGGGTCTGGTCGTGGGGCCTGAACTCTGGGCCTGGGCACTGTCCCTCAGCTCTTCAGCTCAAGACTAGCGCTCTACCACTTGAGCCACGGCGCCACTTCCGGCTTTTTTTCTTTTTGCTTATGTGGTGCTGAGGAATTGAACCCAGGGCCTCAGGCATGCAAGGCATACACTCTACCACTGAGCCACCTTCCCAGCCCTTCACTTTCTCTTCCTTCCTTCCTTCCTTTCTTTCTTTCTTTCTTTCTTTCTTTCTTTCTTTCTTTCTTTCTTTCTTTCTTTCTTTCTTTCTTTCTTTCTTTCTTTCCCTCCCTCCCTCCCTTCCTTCCTTTCTTCCTCCCTTCTCCCCTCCCTCCCTCCCTCCCAATCCTGAGGCTTGAACTCCAGGCCTGGGCATGTTCCCTGAGGTTTTTTGTTTTGTTTGTTTTGTTTTGTTTTCCAAGATTAGTGCTCTACCAACTGAGCCATAGCTCTACACCTCAGATGCTATTTGCTAAGCACTGGGCTCATGTATGTCAACCATTTCATTTCTAAGCATACTATAAAAGTATTTTTAAAGTTCTTGTTTTTATAAAAAAGAACTCAATGTTTCAAAAATAAGCAATTAGCAAGTTCATAGAAAATATTTACAAACATTTATGAGGAAATGACAGAATAATTCTGAGACCAACTGGTTTGTTTCTAAAACAGGTAGCTTTGAACAACTGGGCTGTATTGTTTCACACATTAATTCAACTATATATGATAATCATTATATGATCAATTCTAGTTTATTTATGACTGAGGATTATTCTAGAATGCACACAATTGCAATATTTGTTATCACTCAATTGTTGTAGACCTAATATGTGCTCTGCTTAGAGAGAAGTTTGTAGTTTAAAGTTTATACTTTTAAATTCCATTTTCTGGCTACCTACTATGCAAACAAGTATTCTGATTACCTGCAAGTTTCTCCATATTGAATGAATTCAACCTTAATGTCATAAATAATGACCATTATTATCCATATATCTCGGCTCTGGGGCCACATGCAAAAACTCTGTTGGGTGGTTCTCAGATGTGGCCCTTCATTCACCTGCAACCCAGCAGGAGTTGTGTAGTCAGAGAAAAGACAGAGCTGGGTCATCTTGAAATCTTCACCCTCATTTCTGGACTGGCTAGGTCTCCACATCTATGTCACTTCTTCAGAATGGCAGAGTGGAAGCTTCAGGTACTCAGAGTTTGTATCTCACGGTCCAGAACCCCCAAAGTACATGGCCCAAGAGAATATTGAAAGTCACACAATTTATTTTCCTATTGAATCTATTTTTTACAATGGGGGTCACTAAGCCTAGCCCATCTCTGACTGAAAAGGTGACAATAAGTTTTTTTTAGGCAAGCTTTAAAACCACCACAAGATGCTGGGTATTATGTTTCACACTTAACAATCCCAGCTACTCAAAAGGCTAAGATCTGATAGTTGGGGTTTGAAGTCAGATGGGGTAGAGTATCTCCAAATAACCAGAAAAAAGCAGGTCTTGAGGCAAGGTTCCAATAGTAAAATGCCAGCCATGAGTGCAAAAGTGAGCAAAAGGACAAGGCCCTTAATTCAAGCCTCTGTACCAGCACAGAATAACTCAACCAACCAACCAACCAACAGACACAACCTCGTCAATAAAAAAAATAAACAAAGCATTATATGAGCATTTATATACAGTATCTCAATTTGTTACCAAGTTATCAATGCAAAATGAGATTATATGTTTAGTATAGTGGAGGAAGTAGTTACTCACATAGGAAAGGACTGAACATTGACTTAGACTATTGTCTGCCCCAGTCCAAGAAATAAGCTCATTCTCTTAATTACAGAGTCAAATACCAGAGTACAAAACATTAGAAATATCCATCAGAATTAAAACTGAAAATTTAGAAATAAAGAGAAGGATAAGTTCAGAGAAGAAGAGTTTGTTGGCCATACCAATTATTTATTCACTCAACAACATGAACTAAATGCTTAATATGTGCCAAGAATTAGGGATAGAGGAGTAGAGTCTAAGGAGAGTATGGGTATCAACTTTGAAATGAAGTCATTAGTATCAGAGGATCCACCACAGTCCCTGTTGCATAGATGTTAGTGCTAGTGAACTGACCTTTAGCAGATAATCGAGGCACACTAATGTTTTAAAATAAATTATGGTGAGTACTTAGAAGGAAAGTAAAAGATATGACAAAATTTATGATGAATGTTTCACTTCAGGTGTAATATTTGGAATGAATAATCTTATTACCTAACCTACCTTTGCATGGAAAATAATGTGGTTCAGGCCAAGCTAAAATCTGAATTGCATTGCATTGACAACAGGAATCAGTACAATTGAAACTGTGATTCTATATCTATCTATCTATCTATCTATCTATCTATCTATCTATCTATCTATCTATCTATCTATCTATCTATCTATCTATCTATCTATCTATCTATCTGTCTGTCTGTCTGTCTGTCTGTCTGTCTGTCTATCTATCTGTCTATCTATCTATCTCCTTTTTGAGAACTGAGTGAATATTTATGTGAATTGTTAGTAACTCTATTAAAGAGCATATCTGGCTAAAGATAAAATGATGATGATGGATAGAGAAGAAAGAAAGCTAGGTAGTATGGGTGGGGAATGGAAAGTAGAAGACAAGGGAAGAGAGAAAACAGAAGAGAGGAAATAGAAGAAGAGAAAAGAAGAGAAAGCAGAAAGGAAAACAAAAAGATGAAAAGAGACACAGAGAGAAAGAGAGAGAGAGAACTGGTAATATCAACTGGGTTGGGGGGTTGGTCACATGATACCCTTGCATTGTTCAGAGCACTCTGCTCTTGGCTCTCATAGGTTTTCTTTGCAGTTGCTTACTACCCTTCCTATCACACCCACAGGACTGTGAGGTTAGAATAGGACTTCTCTTGCCCATTAGTTTCTTGCTATGGTCTAATAGAGTGTCTGGGTTGTACATGGTACCCAGTGAGTATTTATCCAATGATGAAAAGTTTCTAGAGATGGGTGGATGAATGAGTAAATGACATGGAAAGAAAAACTTTAAAAATATGTCAAGACAATTTGGTTTCTTCTATCAAACAGAAAAAAAAGCCTACCAAATTAAAGAATTTTCATATGTAAAAATACACTAATAAAAACTACAGACCCTAGATTCAAATACTATGTTAGCAATAAAGTGATCAAATAATAGCATCAAATATTCATAGAAGATGCTACATTTCTCTAATATATGAATATAAATACAGCTCAGCTACTAAAAACAGCTAATCCAAACTCTTTTGTTTTTTTTCTTATTGGTTGTGGAACTTGAACTCTGGGCCTCGGTGCTGTCCCTCAGCTCTACAGCTCAAGGCAAGTACTCTGCCACTTGTGTCACAGCACCACTTCCGGTTTTCTGGTGGTTAATTAGAAATAACAGTTTCACAGACTTTCCTGCCCATGCTGACTTTGAACCAAGATCCTCAGATCTCAGCCTCCTGAGTAGTTAGGATTACAGGCATGAACCACTGGCACCCAGCTAATCCAAACTCATATATATATATATATATATATATATATATATATATGTATATGTATATATATATATATATGTATATATATATGTATATATATATATACATATATATATGTATATATATATACATATATATATATATATATATACAGTTAAGTTTGGATACATATAAATATATAAACATAATATATATACTATAAATACAAAACAAATATATAAATATATATAACTTACATATAAGACATATATGTATAGCACATTTAATTCAACTTAATTCATAGAATCAAGATACAAAACACAAAGTCCTCAGAGAATTAAGAGCTAGTTAAAAAACTTCATACTTTCTAGCTTTCTACCAATATTGATTTTAAGCCTGAAAAACAGTAGAACTTTATTCCAAGTCAAATGGCACTGGAGTTGCTAAAATAAGAGAAAACCCAGGAAGGCAGAGCGTGAGGACCAAAACATAACCAGACTGGCTGTGCCTTCCTGAAGTCTCTGAAGTATAGTTTTCAATGACTGGGTTAATTTGTTTTTCTATAGTAAATGGTCTCTGAAAACGATTGTGTAATTTATCACCCAGGCAGGAGGATGAAAAGTTCCTGGTAGGTAGCCAGGCTTTGTCTGATCTCATAAATTCTGACATTGTGATACTTCCTCCATCCTTGGTAAGTTTATGGATACGGTAGATTTCCATGATTTCACCTTTCACTTTAGTTCTGGACATCGAGGCTAGTTTTCTCTTAAAAAAATCAAAACAAATATAAAAGCCAATAAACACTCAGCAATAAAACTCAGAAAGCATCAGATATAGGAAGGTTAGTGTTGGTTATTTCTTATCATTGTACTTAGATCTTCATTCTTTTCCAGTTAACGCAGGAGAGTGCCATTACTGCAATATCCTGCTACCCCAACATCACCTAGCTTAAACTCTCATCTACAGTAAAGAGTACACCATAGTCGGCAATCAGAATCCCTCTTCCAAAGTATATGGGTGCATTAGTGAGCAAAGCTCCAAGATGGCCCATTCGACATTTTGAAGTTCATTGTTATTTCCCAAATATCTGCTTGGTATTTTGAAAGAGTAGGTTTTACAAACACGATTGATAGCTTCTTCAATACAAATAATATGGAGAGATTAATATTTAGTTGAAGAGAAATTTTGTTTCTGAAGTAAAGTTGGACCCAAGGACTTGGATATAGGGATCTGAATAGTTTAGACAGATGGTTGAGATTGGGGAAGTGTAAGCTGACAAGCAGTGGGGAAAAAATCACTGAGGCAGATGAGGGTCTTCACCCTTTTTAAACTAGGCATGCTACTTGTGAGATTTGAATTAATATTCCTAACAAAATGTAACTGCAAGTGTCGGGAGACCACAGTTTTAGCTATATGGGATGGAGATCAACACTGGTGTAACGAAGACACACATTTTCTCTTTTTGAAGTATTCTACCGAATATAGCCTAACTAACAAATGAAAGAACAAAATCAGATAGTTCCATTTTGCAATCTCTGAAAATTGCAGATAAACAGTTTAAAGCTCCTAGAAAATTGTAGGTAGTGATTGATCCAGACAAAATCTACTCACATTATATGAAACATAAAAATCACCTGTGCTTCCCAATTGAAAGTCATATATCACTGCTGTGACTCTCCTCCACGTCCCCCCCACAACTACCTTTTTATTTTTTCTCTAGGAGGCTAAAAGGTCAAAGTAAGGCTAGATGTATGTATGGTTGGTAAAGAAGCAGCCATCGATTATTAGTCAGAAGGGGTCATGGTGAAGCATTTTAGGAGCATCAAGTTGTCTCTGTCATGTTTATGTACTGTGGGCATTGTTTATGTTTAGTGAGGAATTGTGTGGATTTGTTACCAGGACAATCATTTTTTTTTTTTTGCTTTCTTAGTCCTCTATGCAGAGTTGTATACTAGAGTTGCAGACCAAGATAGCAAGGATGTATGTGTGTGCAGCAGTAATGCTTACTGGACATGGTGTTGAAAGTAAACTATATAACTTGTAAAGACAGGAGGAAGGGATTGGGCAAGAATGAGGGATGGGATGACACTGTATGAAAGGAAATGTATTCACTATGTGACTTACATAGATATAATTCCTCTGTATATCACTTTTATAATAACAATACAGTAAAAAAAAAAAAAGATGGTGGAGGACTATAGCTCCAGAGAACATCAGAGTCAGCTTGGGAGTGTCAAGTCTAACCAGATAGATGATGTGAAAGACACAGTAGTACCTCACATGTTAGGTAAACTTTATTGCTAATTTTGCTCTTTAATAACAGCATGCACACTCATCTACCGCGACAAAGGGGAAACGACAGAGACAAAAATGGTTCCCAAATGATGTGAATTAGCATCAATCTCACAGTCGTAAAGTGGAATGAAAACAGCATAATCAATTACCCAGAAAAATCCCACGTAGAGAGAACAGATACCCCATTAAAATAAAAAATTAAAGGGAATCTCATTAAGAGTTACAGCAATCGTGTAGATTGTTTTAGAAACTATTAACAGGAATTCAAGTCGTGTTTCTTTAATGTACTTCACACCATTAACTTTACATAAAGAGCAGCGCCATCAAGAAATAAATGAAATAACTCAACTGGCATGGAGTGCAGGGTTATTTAAGGAGATCACCACTTAAGAATTAAAAATCCCAGATGTTTTTCCATTCATATTTTGGCATTGGCCATGTCAAGCAAGCTCAGCTAAAAGGAGAAAGAGTAAAGTAAAATAACCTTCCTTGATATTGTAGGTAAGTGGGTTCCACCACTGACTGTTTTTTATCTCCTTGGACTTGGATCACTTTTTGTTCTTTTTCATATTTGGAATTGTGACTTTGTGCTGGAACACTTTCTGTGTTTGATGCTACAGTTTGGATCTTCAGTATCCCAAAGGCTGAAATGTTATGGGCTTGGTCCCTAGAATGGTGCTATTGGGAGAAGGTGCAGCCTTTCAGATGCAGAGCCTGGTGAAGTCTTTAGGTCATTGGAGGCCTAGTCTTGAAGGGGACAAGAGGGTTTCAGTCTCTTCCTCCTCTTTTGGCTTCCTGGCCATGAAGTAAGCAGTTTTCTTCGGCTATGTGCTACTGTCATAATGTTTTCTCACTGTAGGCTTAGCCTCTTCCATGGCCTGGAACTTCTATAAACTTAACCCCCTCCCCAAAAGTCTTGTCTACAAACAGATTATCTCAGGTATTTGTAACAGAAAGCTAAATAACACATATATGATACTCATTCTAGAAGTCCTAGATCCAGAAAATGGCATCTCCTCTTTCTTGGTCTGAATGAAACATCACATGTTTAAAATCTCAGCCCCTAAGAGGGTGGTGAGACCTACTAGGTTGACAGGCTTAGCCTCATGAACAGGATTAGTGTCCATATTGAATAGGTCTCAAACCAGGTGCCAGTGGCTCAGGCCTGTAATCTTAGCTACTCAGAAGTTTGAGATCTGAGGATCATGGTTTGAAGTCAACTTGGGCTGGAATGTCTGTGGGGATCTAATGTCTAACCACTAAAAAGCTGGAATGGGGCTGTGGCTCAGGTGGTAAAATGCTGTCTTTGAGCAAAAATGCTCAGAAGCAGCACCAAGACCCTGAGTTCATGCCCCAGGATAGGTAGGTGCGCGTGCACATGCACACACACACACACACACACACACACACACACACACACACACACAGGTCTCAGAGATCTATCTTTCCACTTTCAATATGAGGAGAGTAAGAAGGGAGCAACCTAACCATACAGAATCTGCTGGCACTTTTGGATTTCTCAACCTCCAAAACTGAGACAAAAAATTTATATTGATTACAACTTACACTGTCTAAGTGGTCTAAGTGCTTTGAAGCACCCCCCCCCTTTCTTTGCATGCCACAATAGCTAAACAATACAATAAAATTCAACCCCAAATGAGGGTGGAGGTAGGGGCTGAGTCTTATCCAGGAGAGAGTGAGTATTGGCATTAAGAGCTGAGCTGAGAGTTAGGTCCTTCAGGTGTGAGGCCTTGAGAGGAAGGAGAGAAGGGGAGAGAGAGAGAGATCAGGAATTGGAGAAGAAAAAGACAGTAGAGCAAAAGAAAAATAGAAGAAAGTGAAGGAAGAGATAAAGGGACAGGAAACAGGAACTTGAATTATCGTGTTTGCAGGCACTTGTACCGAGTGCGAAGGACTGGGTAAGCCATTAATTCTCACGAAAGTCTATAAATTAGATGTTACTTCTTATAATTTAGAGGAATTTTAGACACAGAGAAGTTAGCTTGTTCATCTAGTATATGGCTGGGGATGCTTTGAAATTCTTCATTTGTGGGTGGGAAGCTGTATTTCCATTACGTATCAGCTGAAACTTGGATTCCTAAAAGGAAGCAAGCAGTTAACAGGAAGGGGTGATTTGGATTGTAAGTTGGGAACTATGTCTAAATGGAATGTGTTAGCCAACAAAATAGAAAATAAGGCTACACTAATTTTGCAAAAAATATTCTAGATGCCTGTTTGTAGAAGTTCAATATAAGACTCATGAATAATGCTGTTAATCTAATTCTCTTCCTATCATCCTTGATCCGGATTGTCTTACCTTGGCCTTGTTGCCCTTTGTGCTTTTATCTTGCCTCTCATTTCCAAATATTCATTCCAATTAGGAAAATTTTCTTGTCTCCTCTAATCCTTCAGAATGCTTGGGTCAGTTAAAAGGTTGAGAAAATCAGCCTGGCTCTCAGCAAAGGCCAGCACCAAATTTTGATGGCCAATGTTTTCATTATATTCTCTTGTATTGTCTAGGTTTTTTCTTTTCATTTATTTCCTTTCATGCTCCTGGTTTCTATTTTCAATTCGTCACTCACAATGAAATTCAGCTCTCTTCCTTTCTGGAGTAACTTTCACAGAATTGTAGCTAATATTTTCATCATTACTACTATCATTAATTATTTACTCTTTGTAAGATGTCACTAGCCAACATTTTCTCTGGATAAATATGTTCCATCTGCCACCACATTCTCTATCCTGGTTACCATGGCATCTGAAGATACAGTCCCTTGCATCTGGCTAATTCAGCAGCAGGTTCTAAGGAAATAGTTCATTGCTGGGCCTAGACAAGGTAGTAGGAAAGCATTTTCACTAACAGTTTGTTCTTGTGGTAGTGTTGTGTGGGGAAATGAGCCCAGGACCTCGTTATGCTAAATGTAAGTTTGACTATTGAGCTATATACCTCTGTCCGACAAAGCATTTTCATGTTGTGGTCTATAAAGTGACAGGGGACTTCCTGCCCTTGATTCTATGTTTTCTTGTAAAGGCATTTTAACCAGACAAATACTTATGGCCTTTCTCAAGCCCTCTATTCTCATTTCTCCTCAGAGGAGGAGAGACTCACTTGACAGAAGAATGTAGATGCAAACACTGGGCATGTTTCACTCAGTTTCTACCCTGTGGGACCAGCTTGCTAGCCAAGGGCCTTCGTTCTCATTATTTCAATTATGTAAGTTTTTCTAGAGCTTATTTCATGGGGGAGGCTATTGTACCTCAAGAACCAATAACTCATAGATAAGTTTCAATCAGGAAAGCCTTGTTGGAGAACAGATCAAAAGTACTTTCTTAAGCTTAGCATTTCTCATTCATAGAAATTATAATTTGATCTTTATCTAATGCTTACATCTATGTCTCAGTTGGTTCCAAATTTGGATGACAAAAATATTAACACTAGGCATTAACTTCCTTCAATCTTTATATGACTTTTCTTTAAAAGACTTCTTAAAGTTGAGATAAACTTTTCAGGACCAACCTCTACCCAGTGGCATCACAGAATGGCTAGATTGTGTAATTTATTCTAAGTGGCTGAATGTCTCTCATGAAAAGTTAAATGCAAAAATCCACAGACTTCATGCAACTTCTTTATATAGTTAACATCTTTATCTATGTGGCACATCTATGCAGCAAGCTTTGACTTGCTACTCTGGACTCTCTTACAGGGAAGCCCCTAAATCACATTTCTAAATTATGAAACCCAAACAAACATCTTCAGTGGAATTTGTGGAATAAATTTAGCTTTCATAGATAGTTAAAGGGAAAAAAATTCTTGTTCTTTTTCTAATTTGATTGTGAGCATGCTATCTGGAAGCACGGCAGCCATCTTGTACCCACGAGGATAAAAATTAATAATGATGGAATAAATTAGGAATTAAAGATGTCAACTCAGCAAAATAGAAAAAGCTAGTATTTCTATTTGGACTGTATACAAATCAAAGCCACCATTCACCTACCTCTATATTTTTTTTTACTTTGAGAGGGGAAGGAATAAACCTTTATTTATGAAGGGTCTCAAGTGCTTTTCTAGTATATTGAATACAGTAATGAATAAGTCACTGTTTCTACTCTGAAGCTGCCCAGTGTAATCTTGTCAATGTAGGTGGACAGTATTGTAATAAAAGTAAAAAAACAATAAAGATAAAGATAGAGAACGGACAACTAGCTTAGTGTGGAAGTGTTCTATTTTGGAAAAGTTGCATACAAGACAAAACTTGAAAATAAAAAGGTATTTATATGTAGGGTTAAAGAGAACTAAAGGCTCTTCTGGAAATGATGCCAACAACAAGACGAGAGTCAGAAGTGGAGCCAGGAATAATGATGATTTAATGTTTGTGATTATTTAATGTATAAATCTCATAAGCATTCCGCCTAATAGGAAAAATGGCTAAAGCATATTATAAAAGTCATGGGGTCATAATTTGTGGTCATTTTTGGGTAATCATCCAACTAAAGATGCATGATAAAATTAGTTGGGGAAGATGTCTGATGCTTAGATGGCACACTGAAGCAATTCTATCAGGGAAGTTAAGATTTAGTATCGGCATACATGGTGTGCATATATTCAAACAAATGGCTTTTGAGAAACTGACTTCACAGTTGGTAAAGTAGCCCTATGTTTAGTCCAGCTAACTTGGCAGTTGAATTTAAATAGTCTATGTTGATTGGTCCATATAGACCAGATTTCCTCAAATTTTAGAATCACCTGGAAGGCCTATATTCATAAAATGTGATGATTCAGTCTGGGATAGGGCTGGAGAAAATGTGTTTTAGATGCTGCTTCCCCTTACTGATTGGAAATAACATTTTGATAAACTCCTCATGGAGATTCTGCCTCAACTCAATATGGTGACCAGCCTCCCTGGTCTCTGCCATTAGAGGGTCTGTGTTAATCACTGTTAGCTCAAGTGATTTTTGCCTTAGTTCTCAAAATCTGCAACTCCCAGGCATTAAAATATGGCTAGACAGTAGGTAGTTGCTGCCACAGGGAAAGGGTCCTATGCTGAGATGATTATGTAGTTGCTTAAGACCATGAAAGTCCCTGTATAGGGTTTCTCCTTGGCAAACAATTCAGTTTTTCAGCGTCCCTTCTGGCTCTCTAGTTGCTCCTGCAAAGAAAGCTGAAATCTAGAGTACCCAACTATGAAAGTCAGGGCTGTGACAGTGAACTCACAACACCCAGTTAACAGCATCAATCAGAGCACACAAAAGAGCCCAGATGAATCTTCAGAGTTTGAGTCTGACCCTCTGCTAATCAGGTACTAGTAAGAATGGAGACAAATCACTTGCTCTCTCCTGAATCAGAGCAAATGCTCTTCAAATGTAGTATTGTAGTTCATGCCCTGATAGGAGAACCAAACCTTCTCTTATATCCTGGTAATTGCAATTCTAAGAGGTTCTTACCAGCACTGGCAAGAAAAATTATTTTCTCTTCAATGTTACCAGGAAACTATTTATAAGACACATCTTCCACCTGAGTATTCTCACCTTCTAGGTATCAGAGTTTGAATATTTAACGAAACAGATAGTTCATCACCTTCAGGAATTCTCTAAGAAGACAAGGATGCCTTTATATAATGTTGGCATTGCCTAGTAGTTTGTTTTTCTGTGAGAAGCAATATTCCAAGCTGTGCCAGAGTACAACAGCTTAGCCCAACCTCACATCTAAGCAACATTCAACATAGGCCATTGTGACAATACTGACCTGTCTTGATTCCAATCGTTTCTTCTCTTTGGGGCTCCTGAGTTTCTTTATTCCATCTACCTGAGTTTCCAGTATGTATTTGGCCATCCACAGTACTTCACCTCTCTCTCATAATTTTCACCTTTTGCTCCATGAGTTATTTTTTTCCACTTGGGATTTTATCTAAGGTTTTTTTTTTTTTTTAGGTCCAGTCGTGGGGCCTGAACTCTGGGCCTGGGCGCTGTTCCTCAGTTCTTCAGCTCAGGGCTAGTGCTCTACCACTTGAGCCACAGCACCACTTCCGGCTTTTTTCTTTTTGTTTATGTGGTGCTGAGAAATTGAACCCAGGGCCTCAGGCATGCAAGGCAAGCACTCTACCACTGAGCCACCTTCCCAGCCCTTTATCTAAGGTTTTGCGTTCTACCATTACAGTCCTATAAGTTGCATTTTAGATAATCTCACAGCTATCTGATTTTTCAGCTATATCTAATCTCATTGCATCTCCTGTTCGATATCAGTCACTTCTAAGACTATGTGATATATTTTCAAATTGGCCTGATAAACATGAACAACCTCTTGTTCTATTTATTCTTTAAAAGAAAATCTATGTGAGTTTATTTTCTATTCCATGTATATTAATATGAACATCTGTTATTTTTAATGTCTCATTCTGGTGACCTCTCACTCTACTCTGTCCTTTGTTCATTCAGTAAAACCAGAGATCATAGATGCTGCTCCCTTCCCCACTGAATCAAAGACATCTTTGTCCGTGGTACAGATATAGCTTGTTTACCTCATCACTTTCTAGAAGAGGGAGACCATATGGTAGATCATTCTAGGCAGAACTAGTCTAGTATCCTTCCTTCGTGGAGACAGAAAACATAGTGCCTGTTGTACCTAAGCGGAGGAGGGAAAGGGCAGGATACAGGACCAGCTGAGTCTGAGTTTAGGTGGTAACTGATACAAAATTTCTGCTTTGGAAAAACAAAAACATAGCCCAATAGTAGAAAAAGGCCCAATGAAGATCATTATCTTCCCAAATAGATCAACCAATCATCCTGGAGAGAAGTAAATAAAGTCTGCAGGGTGGTGGTAGTAGGAGGAGAAAACTACTGGTAAAAGTCTTGTCCTGAAAGTGGCTGATAAAAGATGTTTTGGTTGTTGTTCTGGTGGAGGTAGAGCTTGAACTCAGGACCTTGTGCTTGATATGTAAGTGGTCTATTACCTGAGCCATGCCTTTAGCTCTGGAAGACACGTTTGCATCTTGGGTCCCCACTGATTTTAGCTAGTTCAGTCTTCTTACTCTTAGCCTTACCTAAAGCTCAAGGAATTGCTCAGTATTGCAACAGGATGATGACACTCAGCCAATGGGGAAAATAAAATAGTCACTATTCTATCTACTTCTCTGGGAAATATTCATTGAAAGTATCTTTGGATTTTATCCTCTGGACTTTTAAGATTCCTTAAAGATTATCTTCTGGTCTCTTACCCTTTGATAGCTGATATGAGGAGAAGGCAATATTCTTTCATTGGATATGTGTATGCACTTTGCAGTTCTAAACTGTTCTCAATTGCAGAATCAGGAATCATTAATGATTATGAAAATCAAGTCTTCAATAACATTCACAGAAACCAGCAACAAGCAGTGGTTGAATATTTTCTATTGATGGTAACACTAATATATAGGCCCTGATTTTACATTAGCAAATTGTGTGTGTGTGTGTGTGTGTGTGTGTGTTTTGAGTGCTTAGCTCATCCACTGGAAAAAAAGTGTCATATTTACTGTAATTACATTTACTATAATGAGAAAAGAATAGTTTAAATTTAAACACTGATACATGTGAAAATATCTTAACAGTGCTCTCATATCAGAATGTAACTAACATTAGCTGTACTAACATTTTTAAAAAACATTTTAATTGGGATAAACTTTAAAATTTCAAAACTAGCACAAAAAATCTTATATATACTTTACAGAGAAATCTTTTAACATTCTTTCACATTTGTTTTCTTTCTCTGTTTCTGTGTATTTGTCTCTGACTTTTTCCTCCTCTTTTTCTCCCCTGCTCTCTGTGCATTTAACTTGCTCTATATCCTCACGTTTTTCATCTGCAGGTTCAATAAACTGTGCATTGGAGATATTTGGAAATAAAAGAAGAATTTTCATCAGTACTGTACAGGGACAGATCTTTTTCTCATCATTATTTCCTTAACAATATACTACTAAGGATTTCTATAGTAATAACTTTGTATTTGGTATTGTAAGTAACTTTAAGTGCATGGGAGGATGCATTCAGGTTATAATGTAGCTATTACACCATTTTATCAAAGAGACTTGATCATCCATGAAATCTAGCATCCATGAGTTCCTGAAACTCAACCCCCACCAAAAAATGAAGAATGATTGGGTATGGGCAAGAGCCATTTGAAACAAGCCATTGAATTGCTTTTTCCCTGGATACTTCTGAATACAGATAGGTTTATGTTAGTCATAACCACAGTACAATGATCAAAATCAAGGAATATAATACAACGTTATTGCCCAAATATATGTTCAAACTTCAATAACTGAATGTCTTTAACAATAAGCTGGAAAAAACCTGCTTGGTCTTCTTTAATCTGGAGTTCATTATTTTTTTCATGACATTTACATTTTGAAACAGTGCAAGATAACTGTTTATATACTCTGCTGTCAGCTGCTATATATCCTCTCAAATGAGTACACTCCAAATGTATGGGTGTGAGTGCTATTTCTTCATATTGTGCTAGCTCATGGGTTGAATTTTGAAAAACTCCCACATCCCTTTGTCTTTGACATACTCTGTTATATATTTATATCTGCTGCTCAATTAGAAGAAAATAAATGAACTCAGGGCTTTGAGACACTTTCTGATATAATTGGGGTCAACCTTTGGTGTCACAAAACTGTGGTTAGGGATCAATGGTCTATTATGAAATACAGATCACACAGTTTTTGATAGATCAATCACCTGAATAAACCCCTCCTGAGAACAACCCATACTTGAAAATAAAGCTTTTTAGTACTACATAAAGTTAAAGTTGTATCAAGTGATTTTCAATTTTAAAATAATAAAAAAATTCATTGCATACTTGGATAATAAGGCTAGTGATTCTATATAGTTTGTACAAATTGTATATATATATATATATATATATGGTAACCTACTTTTCAAATGATTTCCCCTTAGAACTAAAATCCCAGTTATAGTGAAAAAAGGATATTACTTATTAAAAATGTTCTAACATCCAAAGCATAGAAGGTGAGCTACATTTATATATAGCAGTCCAGCTCTGTTGGACCAGAGCTCAATTGTTGAAATGTCATTGAGAAACATCCTGCAGAAGGGTTTCCCCTTAAGAATTTTGATTTTTGAAACTAAATGAAGGACAGCTACCAAACAAGGTGGATGAGCAAGACAAAGATCTGTGCAAGCACCTTCATCTCTGGAATCCTACAGGTTAGTGGACTTAGAACCAGGATTTGCCATCTTGGAGGACAGCAGGTAAATTATATTTGCTTTATATGCCATGAGGTGTGGAATTTCCTCATTTGCTCTGTGCTGGGTACAGGTCTTGTGTAGTGTGTTTTGAAAGAATCAAACTTCTATTATTACCTTTAGGTAATATGAGCCTCCAAAGTATTTCTCATGTAATTTTTTTAGACAAGTGATGCTTGGATATTTTAAATATACTTACTTTTCTAGGCAGCCCACTGTCCTGTTTCAGTGGCATAATAATAAATACCTATGTGCCTACTTTATATAATATGTCTAATTTCAGTGAGTTTCTGCTTGGTTATACAACTATAATGGTTCCTTGAAGCTTTGTGTTGAGTCACTCAGTATTTGTTGCATTTGCTGGTGCTTATGCTACTAACCGAAGGATCAAAGTGTCTGTCAGATGCAGAGAAACAGAAATTCCTTTGAATAATTGGTGTGCCATTCTAGATCTAAAGAGGGGAGGAAATTGTTAGCTTAGCCATTGCCCAGGGAGCATTATTATTCACTTTAGACTGAAACTATAAGAAGACACTCTATAACATGTGCTTGTGTAATTTAGCATGAGCTAGAATTATAGAATTGCATTTAGCTGCAGATATTATTAATCTTGCTGATCGTATTATTTTTTGGTCATGTTAGTGAAAGAGAACATTGTCTTTGCTTATTTATGTGGAACACTGATGAAGACTACATGGATGCAAGTGACTCTGGTCATATGTGGTCATGGATTATTAATTTCTTACCTCACTTGTATCCTTTCCTTTATACTTGTAATGGAATTGTGAAAACTGAAATGAGTTTTAATCCATAAAATTTAACTCCTTTGGATGAACCAAAAATACAAGTTATCTATGAAATATATTTGGTTTATCTGTTGGAAAGGAAGGTGCTAAAATTGCCTTTCTTCTTGAGAGATCAGTAACAACATTCAAAAATACCAAATGTTCAGACATATCACAGAGAGAGAGAGAGACTGCCCAGCTCCCTTTATTCCCATTAGCGGTCTTCTTGTTTTATTTTTGGATTCTCTTCCTTCCTTTTCAGAGCAGCAGTATATAACTCAGAATAAGCTTTTCTATAATGTTTGAAAGCTGGAGCTTTAGGAAGATGTTCAATGCACTAAAAACACCAAAGACTGCTCTCCTAGAGAGCACAGGTGATTTCTGAATCAAGAGTAGAAAGGAAAAAAAAAAGGAAGGGGGGAAAGATGTAAGAAATATGTTAGAAATATGTTCAAACATTTTTTAGCTTGAGACTCACCCTGTTAAGCTAAAATGAAAGTCTCCTTTTACTTTTCTTATGCTTTTTCTCTCTTTCCTATGTGCTACCTGGCACAGCATTGAACTACACTAAAGTGTGGGTACATGTATGTGTGCACACACACGTGCGCGCGCGCACACACACACACACACACACACTGGTAGAATATGTGACTGTGTTGGAACCTAGTTTAGACAGGTTATGGGAAAGTAAGATTGCTATCCCACTGGGGGATCTATGATCTCCAGGCAAGGTGTTTGCAAATTAGAGAAGCTCCATGCACACCTTTTCTTTCTTTCTTTCTTTCTTTCTTTTTTTCTTTCTTTCTTCCCTCCCTCCCTCCCTTCCCTCCCTCCCTCCTTCCCTCCCTTCTTTCTTTCTTTCTTTCTTTCTTCCTTCCTTTCTTTCTTTCTTTCTGTAAAAATTTATTGTGAGCTGGGCACTGGTAGCTCATGCCTGTAATCCTAGCTACTCAGGAGGCTGAGATCTGAGGATCACGATTCAAAGCCAGCTGCCTTGAAACTCTTATCTCTAATAAACCACCAGAAAACTGGAAGTGGCGCTGTGGCTCAAGTGGTAGAGTGCTAGCCTTGAGCTGAAGAGCTAAAGGACAACATGCAAGCCCAGTGTTCAAGCCCCATGATCACCCCCCCCCAATTTTTTATTGTGAATAGAGCTACATCTATTTGTTTACATATTATCTGCGCTTGCTTTCAGGATACAACATGGACTACAAAGCCTAAGCTATTTACTTTTTTTGTGGTTAAAAGTTTGTATTGGTATAAGAACATTTACCATGAGACTTGCCCTCTGAGAATTTGTTGAACTATATATATATATATATATAGTTCAATAGTGTTACCTGTAGGCAAAGAGGTTGACAGAAAATCTGTAGGACACTTGAATCTTTCTTGCTTGCTTATTATAGTAAGAACATTTAATGAAATCTACCTTCTTACAAATTTCTAAGTGTATCATACTCTATTGATGACTTCAAGTACAATATTATATAACAAATACCTAGAGTTTAACCTTCTTTCTTGACTAATGAGTAACTCATTTTCCCTCTCCTTCTAGCTTTCCACTTTCTGATTCTATGAATTTGCATTCATTTCCCTTCCCTCCCAGCATTCCACTTTTTGATTTGATGCTATCTTAGTCAAGTGTTATCATGTAAGTGTGTTTGGTTTTTTGTGCCTAGCTTATGTAACTTAATATAATATCTTCAATGTCCATCTGTGGTTTTGCTTATTGTAGAATTTCCTTCTTTTTAAGTTTGGATAATATTCCATTGAATGTATGCACCACATCTTCTTTTTCATCCACTTATGGATCCTTACCTTGCTTCCCTATTTTGACTTTTTAATACTACTTCAAAACACACACACACACACACACACACACACACACAATGAGAGATTATCTCCCACTTGTCAGGATAACTACTGTCAACAACGAGGAAAAGAGAAAACAATTCAACAAGTGTTGCTAAAGATATGGAAAGCTTGAGGCTCTTTAACACTATTGCTGACCATCCAAAACAGTGCAGCCACTCTGGAAAAGATACGAGTTTCTTAAATAATTAGAAACAGAAATCTACTTCTGAATATTTTCCCAAAGGAATTGAGATCAGATCTCATAGATAATTTAGCATCCCTGTGTTCGCTGTAGAGATTTTTCTCAGTAGCTAAAATATACGGCCCATGACTTAAAAGAAAATTAACTGCTGACCCTGCTAAAAGTTGAACCTATTGTTTTTCTGCTGGCTCCAGACTACCAAATTCAACATCAACTAAGTATTTGTTAATGTTAATTCTCTTCCTTCTATCCCAGATAGAAAGAATGACATATAGTAGAGATCCAGAAGTCTGTGCTTCAACAAGCCTTCAAAGTAATTCCAATGCATACTCAAGTCTGAGATTCCTGTGGGCCAGATAATGCTAGTAGGTGGTACATGTATCAAAGACATTTGCCTACAGGCGGTGGGTGGCTATTTGTAGGATCACACAGGCTCAGATTGTAGCACAAGACATCACTGCAATTACATTTTAGGAAGTTCATTCAAACAGATAAACATGATTTCCACAAAGCATCAATTCCTTGTCAATCTCAGACTATTTTCTGATAACAAAAACAAACATTTGACTGCACTTCATACTTTACAAAATCATTCAGGGTAGTCTTGAAAGGCCTCTCCAACTTGAAGAGGGCATGTATCTGTGAATAAACTGGGTGCCTTTAATACCTTTGTCTTCAACTAAGGTTGATATCTTTAAAGTGGATTCAGGAGGGGTGCATAAAATTTTATTTTAAAAAATATGCTTAATGCAGTCCCACTGTACTGTGCTTTCAGCAAATGTGACAGATGAAGATCTAGTCTAGACAAACTAACCTAGGGACCCACAGTGTTCAACAAGTAATTTACTTGTAAAAGCAACCTCCCCTAGTGTACCTAAATAGGATTCCACTGACAACAGTTCATCACAAACCATGTGTTAGAAACATTTGTTTTGGCCAGGCATGCTGTGGTTACTCAGTTCACAGCTGGCAAGTGCATGCTTGAATGTAAACCGACTAATAAACCATGGCTTACTGCACATCTATCAGCAGGGCAGAGAGTGCTGACTCAGTGGTATATAGAATAGGACCCTAACAAAACCCTTGTATTGGAAACTGGGCCCACAACCCCACTGATGGTAGGAATTCAAATTTTGTTAAAAAACTCTCTACTCCTGGGCTTAGATCCATGACAGGATCCCCAGAACTGTTTCAGAAGCTCAGAGTCTGATCTGTTTTGGGTATATGGGGATTTCTATAGCCCTGGGCCTACATTGCTCTTAATCTAGTTTGGCCTGAGCCAATTATTTAATCTAAATCATGCTTATCTGGCCCTTGCCCACATATACATACGAACGCAATTGTATGGAATTACCTCTACAATAACAATTACAAAATAAAAGAAATCTGTGTTCTCAAATCTTATCAAGCCAATTTGAGGGGCCAAATCCATAGCCCAGGGAGTGGCTATCCCAGGACAAAACACCCAAAAAAGATTGTCACCTCTAGTACTGATTCTGTGAAAAGCAAACAGGGAAAAACCACCCTCTGTGATTCCATTGACTCTAAAGAAAATCCAGGAGAGGAGTGGGGGAGGCGGGGGAGGGAAGGGATAGTAGGAGAAAAACAAAGGAAGGGGTAACAATACTCCACAAGAAGTGTAATCAGTACTCATGTAACTGTACAGCATCTTTACAATAAAATTAAAAAATCCATTTGATGTAATGAATCCTAAGTTAGAAATAGATTTGAAATGTTCAGACTAAAATGTTCCTCATTGAAAAAATACAAAAAATGGATGTTGCATTCAATTCTGATTTTAACATGTGCTTAACTCCTAGAGAATAGCATTCAACTGGAAATCATGATTTTATTATCGTCACCATTACCAAAAATTACCAGATATCCACTTACCTCAACCGAACAGTAGTGACATCATTGACTTCTAGCTGTTACCTTTTTTCTTGTGTCAAATATTATTATTAATTAATTGTTGTTTTTAATATTGGTAATACTGGGGTTAAAACTGGAGGCCTTGTTCTTGCCAGGCAGGTGTTCTACCATTTGAGCAACAATCACAGTCCTTTTTGCTTTTTTGAATAGAGTCTCACTTCTATGGATGGATTATGATTGTCCTATTTACAGTTTCACTGTGGCTGGCCTAAGAGGTCTTAGAGACCTAGAGGCCTAAGAGCTTTTTATTGGTTGAGGTGGGGAATCTCATATACTTTTTTGCCTGGTCTGGCCTCAAACCACAATTCTCTTGATCACAGTCTCAGGAAAAGCAAGGATTATGGGCATGAACCATTTTGCCCAGTAAAAATGTGATTAAAATTATAGAAGAAATTTCATTCCAAAGGCATCATAAGTATAGAAAACTTTACATAGGGGAATGACTAGTAAATGATAGCCTATGGGCCAAATCCAGATATCTCCTGCTTTGTAAATGAACATTTTGGAACATAGCGGCTGCCTCCCCCTCCTCCCCCTTCTCCTCCTCTTCTTCTTCTTCCTCCTCTTCTTCCTCTTCTTCCTCCTCCTCTTCCTCTTCTTGTTCTTCTTCTTCTTCCTCTTCTTCTTCCACCTCCTCTTCTTCCTCTGACTTTTCTTTGTTGTCCTCCTCCTCCTTTTCTTCCTTCTTCACACTTGGGATTGAGCTCAGGGCCTCCCATTTGTAATATACACTATGCCACTTGAACCACACATCCAGACTTTGGTTATTTTCAAAGTAGTGTCTCCTTTGTGCCAAGGCCCAATTTGGGCCCTTATCCTTGTATTGCTTTTTTTCTTGTGTCACTAGGGATGAAAGGTGTACATTGCTGCACTCAGACTTTGTGCTTCCCCCACAGCTGGGATCACAGGTACAAGCTACCATGGCCAGCCATTGAGTGAGACTGAGTCAACTTTATGTCTGAGATGGCCTCAAACAACTATCTTTCCATCTGTACCTCCTAAGTAGTTATGATTATAGGCTTGAGCCTCTGTGCTTGTCTATTTCCATTTTTTGTGATTAGTTTCATCATCAAATAACAACTTTGATTGGCTGTAATCATCCAAGACTAATAGTCCAAAAAGATGAAAATATTCACTATTTTCCCCTCCTTATATTATCTTTGTTTATAGGAAGGATGTAAAATGTCTCTTTGGATGGCTTTCAAATATTTAAATTTATGTTTTGGTAACATCAAACCACATTGTGAGTGAATTGGCTTTTGTTTCAGCTTATTTGGGCACTATAACCCATGGGTTGAGGGGGAGGATGTTGTATTTTTCCATGAATGAATACAGTTTGTTTACAATCTAGATGATCTTGGTTAAACATACCTTTGTGAATCCTTATAAAATCATATCAATCAATTAGACATATAATATGTAGAAAATGTACCAAGTATTGTACTTTGGAATCAAGAATTTTCCTCTTTTCTTAAAAGCTCTATTTGCACAATGCTTATATTTTTCTCCTTAATAGCAAGAAATTCTTCTTCCTGGATTCCTTGTTGTGCTCATGTAAAAGGAAGGAAGTTGGCTGTTTTAATGTCTACCATTCATCACTAAGATGATTGTACTGTTATTTCATGGCATTTTAAAATTCGACTTTTGCTTTTCTGATGGAAGGAAAATCATGGATAGAATTCTATTATGATGTTTCTTTGCACTTTCGTAAGCCTCAAGCCATCTATAATAATTTGTCAATATTGTGTTTAAAGGATGGAAGAACAGTAGAAAAAACTTAGGAATTAAGAATGAAATACTTGGATTCCCCAATCTACTTGGTAATATATTGTAGAATTTGTATGCCACAAACGTATGGCTTTAGTGTGCTCAACATTTTACATATCATGATCAATAATACAGATTGAAGTATTAATGAGGCTTGGTATGTATATGTGTATGTGTGCGGGTGTCACACTATTTATGGGTAAGAAGGAACTGCTTGTCAAGGTTTTTGTTTTTTGATATAACTGAACATGGTTACTGACTCTGCTGTCTTTATGCAGCTTAGAAAAAAGCTGATTAAAATAAATCATTCTTCACCACCCTACCTGCCTTGAGCTTTAAGAAATGGATTGCAGAGCTGTGCAATCCAGTGGCTCATGCCTGGAATCCTACTACTCAGGAGGCCGAGATCTGAGGATCACGGTTCAAAGCCAGCCCGGGCAGGAAAGTCCGTGAGACTCTTTTCTCCAATAAACCACCAGAAAACCGGAAGTGGCCCTGTGGCTCAAGCGGTAGAGTGCTGGCCTTGAGCTGAAGAGTGCAGGGACAGTGCCCAAGCCCAGAGTTCAAGCCCCACGACCGACTAAAAATAAATAAATAAATAAATGGATTGCATTCATTTCTTTTGCATTTTTCCCTGACTTTTCCTTTAGCCAACTCTCCAAAGCATGATTCCTTGACTTTCATCACCACTGCCCTTTCCCAACATTTTCGGTGCTGTCTTCTCTGAAGGTGGCTGCCGAGGCATCATTTTGCTGAATTTTCAGCCTTCCTGTAAACATGATGTGCTTTGATTCCAATCCATTTTTTCCCCTCCATTTCCCATTTTTTCAGTACATCACAATCTACTTGTCTTTACGCACAGGAAGACAGAGAACAAATTATGAGAAATAAAAGAGAACGTTCAGACCAACTCTAGCCCCTGTGCCAACCCCAGAGTAACTCCCATCAAGCCAAACGGTGATGCCATCTTTGTGTTTTATATCATCTATCTCCACACATCACCTCTTGCAGACCTCTTAGCACAACCTCCTCACCTACTGTGATCAATTCCTCTAAGCCCACATTGTGAGCTGCCTGGGTGAAAGTACTATGTCTTGATTATCATTCCATTCCCCAGAGAGGGTATCTGCACATGGCCAAGGACAAATGAATATTTGTTGAGTGAAAAGATAATTAAGCACCAATTTTCTGCTCCTTCTATGAGAAAGAGCATAAGTAAACAATGGATTCCAGGCCAATTTAACTGGCTAGTCTTGGATATTAAAATGTCATCTAGCTTTGAAATGATTCCCAACATTCACATTGCTGGCTGCATGACATTTTTTGGGAGTCTATTTTCCCATCCCTTTGAGTGTGCAGCATCTTATCAGAACCTCCTATGTGAGAAATTAGAGTGGACTTCCCCTGCCCTCAGGAATGTTACGTCAAACTTTATCTTACCCTCAGTGGGTTACTGACCTCCACTACTGGACTGCAAAATATGCATGATCTTGAGTTTGACTGACTGACACTTTGAGGGCATAGGCCAAAAAATCTGCTTCTTACAAGAGCATGTGGAGAATCACTTCTCTAAATACCACCAACCTGGGGTAAACCAGTGCACCAGCCTCAGAGCTTTGAAGTCTCACCTTTCAATACCACACTACCCAGTCACATGGAGCCATGTCTCAGATGTCCCAAGAAACTCTCAGAACAAGGTCCACCTCAAGCTTTAATTGGACTTTGCCTTCTACAGAGGCCTGCTTCCATGCTAACTGAGCAGTTGGACTTTAATACATTTTGGAATTCACACTATGAATTTGTGTAGCTTGTTATATTCTCCATTAAACATCCTCTTAGTATGGAAACAAACAATATGATTCATGAAATCCTACTATGGTTGCCTTCTTAGTTCTGCCCCATGTAACATAAGATTCAACTGAGGCCATAGAGTTTCATTGCTGGAAAGGAAACAGGCCATAGAGTCTAGTCATCTCAGCCAACTGTCAAGAAATGTGAGGCTGAGAGAGAAAAGGGGAAATAAACCTTTGAATGGTAGTAACTGCATGCTAGAGGGGTACTTTGCAAATATCTGATCTTCATGGTTACCTCTTACATAGAAGCTTAACGTGAGCAATCATGGTGTGACAATGTTCAGCCATCAGGTTTAGGTTTGGAGAGCCTGAGCAGGACTGGTTCTGCAGTTTCAAAATCATTTTCCCTCCCATAAATCTTGCCCTGAGAAGCTTTTTTCTTAGTCAGTTTGGGTTCCATAACAAAGTGCCACAGGCAGGATATCTTATCAGCAACAGAAAATTGTATTTCTTTAAATTCTGGAGGCTAGAAGTCCGAGATCAGGGTGTCAATGTGATGGGGTGCAAGTAAGAGTGCATTTCTGTGTTGAGACTGATAACTTCTCATTTTATCTTCACAAGGTACAAAAAGAGTGAATGGGCTGTCCAATGTCACCTGCACCAGAGTGTGAATCTATTCACCAGGGATCTACCTTGATCCAAACCTTTTGAAGGCCCATCTCCTAACACTACCACATAATATGTTAAGATTTCAACTTAGGAATGTTTTTTTGTTGTTGTTGGTGGTGGTGTTTTTCCAGGGTGTGGATCGAATCCAGGACCTTGATTATGTTAGCATGTTAGGGAAAATGCTCTACCAGTGAGTTATATCCACATCCTTTAACTTAGGAATTTTAATAATGGATATTTAGTCCATAGTACCACCTAAGTACTAAATCTTTGTTTTGTTTAATATAAACTTAATATCTCCATAATGTCTTACAAAAATACTGACAAAAATACTGATATAATGCAAGGCATCAGAAGGAAGACATCAGTCCTAACCGCAATTAAGAAATTCCTGTATGGCAAATGTTTGTGTAACTCATAAAAAATAGCATGAAAAATTGAATAGGGACTATTACGTAATAAGACATTTAATAGGCACATTAAATGTGTAAAGCTTATGGATCTTGGACTCTGAATAATGAAGCAAATGTGAAAAGGAAAAAAGGAGAAAGCTGGTGAAATTAATGTGAAATGGTATTAAATGATATTAAATACTTTATCTCGATATGACACTATTATTTTGGTTATCTTAAAAATCCCTACATATTAGAGATACATAAGTAACTATGAGTGAAAATATAAGATATCTGGGATTTACTATTTATTCAGATGAAATCATATACTAGTGGTACAATTATAAGATTTTACAGATACCCAAAGACATGAACTTGGGTTGGCTTTAAGTTTAGATATTTGTCCTGTCTTGGAGTTTGAAGCAAAAACAAACGTCATCATGCATATTTAGTATGATTCAATTGTAAAACACAGTCAAATTTCTTTAAAAAATTTTATTGTCAAAGTGATGTACAGCTGGGTATGAGTGGCTCACACATGTAATCCTAGCTACTCAGGAGGCTGAGATCTGAGGATCGCAGTTCAAAGCCAGCTTGGGCAGGAAAGTCTGTGAAACTCTTATCTCCAATAAACCACCAGAAAACCAGAAGTGGCACTGTAGCTCAAGTGATAGAGTGCTTGCCTTGAGCTGAAGAGCTGAGGGATACTGCTCAGGCCCAGAGTTCAAGCCCCATGACCAAAAAAAAAAAAAAGTGATGTACAGAAGGGTTACAGTTGCATAAGTCAGGTAAGTGAATACATTTGTTTTTGAACAGTATCACCCTCTCCCTCATTTTCTCCCAATATTTCTCCACAGTTGTGTAGTTCATTTCCAACATAGTCTCTAGTGAGTATCACTGCTGAATTAGTTCACTCTTTGTCCCACTGTTCCTGTGCTTCCCCTTCCCATCCCCAAATCAGATAAACTTACATATAAGACTAATATGTAGGGCCAGGAATGTTCTAGAGTGCTTGCTTAGCAAAATGCATGAGGTCCTGGATTCAACTCCTCACTACCACATAAAAAAAATAAAGACAAATGGTACAGAAATAAAAAAAAACAGTGACAAAAGAGACAAACAGGAAAAAAGGGAACTGCAAAAAGTCAAATTAAAAAAAATGTGGGTGCTAAGCTCAGCTGTAATTAAAACAATGAACTCCGCTCCTGGGATATAAGCATCCTTTTGACATCAGGATAGCCCATGCTCAATGCAAACCCTCCAAAATCTTCTCTTTGGATCAATTGCTCTTCAACTCAGAACAAGGACATCTCCATTCTAAAGTGAGATCAGAAGTTCTGACTTGAACAAAACCTGACACAATTGGCAAGCTTATCCTTGAATACGTTGCTGAGGATGTGAGAATTCATGGTTGTTTTACCCTTCTGTTCTTCAATTTCCTTCTCAGACATCCCTGGAAAAAAGAAGTGAATGGCTCACTTCCTGTCCTCCTCTTCCCCTGTAAGTTTAGGTGGACAGCCCTTATTGGTTGTTTCAGAAAGACGCTATCTCAAGACAACATAGAGCAGAAGAGTTAGAGGCAGTGGAGGTGGAAGTCTAAGTGACAGAAGCAGGAGGCAGGAGGCAGTGGGTGGGTCAGGAGAGACAGGACAGGGATGCTGTAACAAAGGCAGTGAAGGTTACATGATGGTAAATGTGAAGGCTATGGGAGCTGAAGCTGGTATTGAGAAAGACAGCCAGATTGGTGGGGATGCTGGTGGCAGGCGTGGCAAGGATAGATCAGGGAACAGGAGGCATGAGCAACAGTAACCAGGAATTCAGAGATATACACAGTATTACTAAACAGCAGTATTTTATTTGTGTCAAGCCTATACTCCCTCAATAAGTGAGAACATTTAGGGGGAAAAAGGGAAAAGAGCAGCTGTTTTCCTGTGACCTAGACTGCTTGTCAATATGACTAAAAACTCTCTAGGAACTGAAGAAGGATAGCTTAAAGAAAGACACCTATCCAAATAAACACATACCTACTCCCTTGATCACAGCAGTGTTTGCAATGAAAAACATTTATCTTCAGGATGGTCACTTGTCTTTAAAGAGAACACTTGGAAGGACCTATCCCCCAAAGTGATACTTAAGTAGCTGCTGTTATGTCTCAAGTTACTAAACAGATCTTCCTTGAAACTCAGGAACCAACTTGCTGAAACATGGTTAACACTAAGAATGATCAAGGAACATTCATGTTTCTAATATCCATAGCAAATGGAGTATCTATCCTTTAGCAATTCAGGCTGACACTTCCTACTCCAACTTGTGACCATAATGTTCCTGATATCAGATAGGTGAGGATGTTTTCCTCAACCTCATGCTGTATCTGCTATAATGTGTCTTTGGTTTTTGCTTGCTTGCTCAATAAAGCTCTGCTAATGACAAACAGCAACAACAAGAACAAGAACAACAACAACAAAGAATTGGGAATTGTAGCTCAAGTTGTAAAACAGTTACCTAACATTTACAAGACCTTGAGTTCCTTTAGCATGATTTTCTTTCTAAAGATAAATATTCAAAAATCACATTTTATTCATGTTTTTCTATTAGCTGAATAAATTATATACCTTCAGACAGTATTAGAGGAAGAAGTGCTTTGTAGGAGTGTGAGAAGAACTCTGATCTTTGAACTCTGATCTTTATTTTTATATTTACTAATTTAAGCCTGACAAAAGCTTTATTAGGTGTATGTAATTCTCTCTGCCTTACATCATAATAACATAAAAAGTAAGCCATAGGCACATAAACCTCAAGCCATTAAAGCAAAATACAGGAGATTCTATGGGAAAAGTGACCCAATTTGTTCAAAACTAAATGACATGTAACAAGAAGGGACAGAACTTCATAGACGAAGAGATATTAGAGATATAGGAAGCAATACATTATCTGAATCTGGTTAAAAACCTGATTTGACTTAAAACATCAATAACAGACATTTTGAGATGTGACAAGATAGAACAGGAACTGGGTAACAGGTGCTAAGGATCTGCGAATTCTGTTAGGTGTGGTCATGCTATTACAATCACATTCCTGACCTCTTACCTGTCAGAGGTCAAATGCTGACATTATATCCTGTCTGGATATTTCTTGAAAATAACTGCACAAAACCAGAAAAGGTTAGGGAGCCGAATGTGGTGGTACAGACTCACAGTCCCAGTGCTTGGGATATGAAGGCAGCCTGGGCCACACATTGAGACCATCTCAAAAAAAACTCCATGGGCTGGGGAACATGGGTTGGTGGTAGAACACTTGTAACATTCAAAAGGCTCTGGGTTTGATCCTTAGAACTGCCAAAAGAAAAAAAAAACAATCAGGAGGAAGGAAGGATTAAAAAAAGAAGAATGGCAGACAGGTAGTATCATTTTAGAGCTCTTTTATTTTAAAACTTTGAATCCATTTTAGATTTACACAAATATTCACCTGTATTTCGTAGCATCTAAGCTCCAGGTGATATCACTCTGTTTCTCCAACAGAACATCCTATGTCACTGTGGTACGATGATGAAAAGCAGTAAATCAGCAATGACACACAGACAGCATAAACGGATCTAGAGATTCATTTTAATTTCACCTTTTGCCCATTGCTAATGTAATTTTTCTTTTCCAGAATCCAGCTCCAGTTCCTCATCCTATTTACTTTTTATGTCACTTTTTATGTCTTCTCAGTCTCCTGTAGTCTGTAATGGTCCTTTTGTCTTTCCTAGCATTCATGCTGTTGACATGTTTGCAGAACACACATTTGTTATTTTGTAAAAAGCCTTTCAATTTGGGTTTGTCTTACGCTTCATTATGAGTGTATCATTGATAGGCATTCACGCATAGCTAGGTTTCCATTACATCGCTCCCTCTGCATTTGGGTATGTTTGAAAATTTGCTGACTGGAAATAGAGTTAAAAAAAAAAGAAGCAAAGTGAGATTATGTAACTTCATAACTTCCTTAAATTGACTTTGTTATTAAATAATCAGAGCTAAGATTACAATTTGGATTCATTTAACTAAAGAAATTCAGCAGCCTTTATATTATAGAGAGTTTGATGCAAAATAAATTATCTTCAGTTGTTGAGGTTGTGTTCATGGGTGAGCCTTGCAGAGGAGAGTTACTCTAGTTCTAGTTTATGAGTATATGAGAGCAAGTTTGAATTTAGTTTTGCATAGTGCTTTTGCAATAATGTTCTTTGGGTAAGAAAACTTAAAACTCATACGAATAAGACGGTAGGGTGAAACATAGAATTCAAAGTTAGAATAGCAAGCCGGGTGCGGGTGGCTCATGCCTGTAATCCTGGCTACTGAGGAGGCTGAGGTCTGAGGATCACGGTTCAAAGCCAGCCCGGGGAAAAAAATTCCGTGAGACTCTTATCTCCAATTAACCACTAGAAAACTGGAAGTGGTGCTGTGGCTCAAGCAGTAGAGCGCTCACCTTGAGCTTAAGAGCACAGGGATAGTGCCCAGGCCCAGAGTTCAAGCTCCATGACCAAAAAAAAAAAAAAAAAAAGAAAAAAGAAAAAAGAATAGCAGTCTTCTTTTGAAACAAGAGCTCAGAAGAAACTGTATTCCCCTGCCTGTATGTCTGTTTCTGTCTCTTGTTCTGGAGGCAGGTGATTATCTGTTCATTCCTCTGTGATCGGCTTCCTGTTCCTTATTTCTCTCTGTAATCATTCTATAGTCACTTCATCTTGAAGCTACATAACCTTAGACATAGAGATCATTACCAAGGTCTCTTCCATTTGTAGACTTCATTCTAAATCTGGAATTATATAATCCAGTTTTCCCAATCTTGTGAATTAAACAGCCATGCTGATCTGTGACTACGGAGATGTGGGACTTAGGGTATTCATAGCAATAGGAGCTTTGTCTGTGGCTGCGAGGTAGATCAGGGAGAGGGTAAGAGCTGGTTAAGCTGAGAAGCAGCTCAGTTCTATAGTGCCTCACTTCCATAGGACCAGCTATTGATGACTTTTATCCACATTTTCTTTATGCTAAGGCCTAAGAAAAGGTTACAATAGACGATTCTTGGTTTCTACTTATAAATAGAAAATGCCAATGCACACAAGTGAGAAATTGGTGCTGCAGTTTGTGTAAACCCACCTCTTGGGTGTAACATTGGATGAAATGATTAGCTATGTCTAGAGAGGGCAGGACAAGGAAGTCTTCAGGAAAAAAACATGAGGAACAGCTAACCTGGAATTTGAAGACCAAATTTGGAAGTAAAATACTCTTCTCAGATGACTCTTGATGCAGGTTTGGTCCTCAGGTCTTTAATCCATGAGGAAAGGCAAGAACTAGGCTTCTCCCGCAAGAGCAGAGGCTTTCCTGCATTTTTGTTTGTTTGTTTGTTTGTTGTAACTATCAGAGTGCTTTAGGATTAAGTCGTGAGCATTTATGTCTCTTGCTCTCCTGAAGGCTGACATATTTGAAATCCACTTTTATGGATTACAATTTTTCCTTAATTACTTAAAAATAGTGATTTGTTCAGCTATGAGAAATACTTACAAGGCATCAGTGTGTGTGTGTGTGTGTGTGTGTGTGTGTGTGTGTGTGTGTGTGTGTGTGTTTGAGGGTTGTTATGAATAGACTATCTGAGCAATCCACATGAAGATGCCTTAGTGATTTTACTTCTTTCTTGTTTACACTGTGGAACTGTGTAGGGTTAGAAGAGTACTTCCATAGAAGGTAGTTTTATTAAATTCTCTAGTTTTAGAAAAGCAGACACAGGAAGAGAGTGGTATATAGGAAAGCAGTTTGCATCTGAGCTCAAGAAATTCTAAGAGCTAGATTCATTGATAGGAGTTGCTCATTGAGCCTCAAGCAACCATTTTACTCACAAGGTTGTTGAATTTCAGGGTGGAGGATAGAGTTAGTTAGTTATCAAGTGTGTTGGGTGGAGGAGGGTATGTGTGTGCAGTCACTGACTACTGTCAGTAAAAAAGTAAAGTAGTAATAAGGGAGAAACACAGCTGGTCTTAAGGAACAATGTGATAGTCACACCTTTCTTCCTGTAACACGTACAGGTGCTAAGCAAATGATGTCAGAGTATAAAATGAGTAGGTCTGTGTCCTTCCCTAGGTCCACTTGCCATCTGGTGCACACAATAAAAGGAAACCCATTAAAAGGAGATTTCTGAAACATTTAAACATTGTAACGTCACTTTGGAAAGCTTAAAGGAAGAGGACAGCAGAAGCAGTTCCTACTTGGAATGGAGTTTATTTACTTATTTGAAATCAGAGCCAATGACCCTAATGGTTTTGATTAGCTCTAAGAGCTCCTTTGTTTTTGTCTACTAGGTTACTTAGGCTGGGCTAGTGTCTGCAAATGTGCCTTTATAGGTTGCTCAGGACTTTCTGATTTAGCTTTACAAAGGACCTTCAAAATTCCTGGGAAATCATTCCTGAAAGAACCTATTTAAAAAAAAACTGCTTAGGGTCATGAAGAAGAAAAGGCATTCCTTAATTCATAACCCCTGACCAAGTCCCTGCTGCAATAGAAGCTATTATGGTTATTGCTTTGTAGAGAGGGGAAGAGGTATGAGGAGTAATAAACTTCAAACCAACTAAGATATGTATTTGTGTATGTGTGTGTGTGTGTGTGTGTGTGTGCACGTATGTATGTGTATGTGTGTGTGTGTGTGTGTCCAAGTACTACATAGGACTTTGCCAGAGAACATGAGAAGACAGGGAAGCAGGGGAACCCAGACATTGATCCATATTTCAGTAAGAACATTAACACCAGGAACAGTGCACTGCATGTGGATAGTTCAGAGCCCTTTCCCAGTCTGAGCACTGATCATCCCAGGGTAGAAGGCCTGCTTGTATATATATCCTTCAGTGTGATCAGAACCTGGAGAGACTTAGACCGTAGAGTTTTTACCTGTGATGAGAGCACAGCTAAACATGTCCTGAGGGTCTTTGCTCCAAACAGTTAAGCTGGGAGTAAAAATCTAGCTTGGAATGACTTCCAATAGACTTCAGTTTGGCACAGATACAAGCCAACAAGGCATTTACCCTATGACCCCAGATTCTTTACTGGCAAAAAAAGAGACTTGGAATGAGTAGTTTCCCGATGGTTGTTGCTTTTTTTTTTTTAAAGGCAATTAAGAATGCATCTTTCAAATACAATATTATTCAAGCCTGAGATAGAACATAGATCAAAATAACACTGTGGTTGCTGAAGCCTGTACAGGAGTCAGAATCCTTAGCTTCGTCTAATTTCAGATGAGACTTGTATTATCTGTGTTATTCCCTTTCTCCTCTCCATCTATGAAGAGGTCTTCCTACCACCCATTGGTGTTGGGCTTGCCTTTGTAGCTTGTACTGTTCTATGGAACAGAAGGAATGGGTATTTTACCCATTCAAAATGAACTTACATGGCCAAGATAGCTTGGCATCTTGAACTCCTGACCTCTACAGTGACAAACATATGTACCAACAATCAGTGCTCTTTCCACCTGGAAGGAAAAGACTGCTACAGCATGCATATATATATATATATATATATATATATATATATATATATATATAATTTTTTCCTATGTGTGCTTTAATTTTTTATTGTTATTGTAAAGGTGCTGTACAGAGGGGTTACAGCTACATAAGTCAGGTAAAGAGTACATTTCTTTTTGGACAATGTCACTCTCTCCCAGTTTTTCCCTCCCATCCCCACCCACAAGTTGCAGTTTATTTTCAACATAGCGTCCCATGAGTATCACTGCTGCATTTGTTTACCCTCTGCCCCTCTATTTTACTCTTAATGTGGCTAAATTGTAAATTTATGAGTGAGAAATAAAAGGTTTGTTTTGGAAATTCTGAGCTTTTAGAGATGTTGGTTACACATCCTTATCATAGCAAACACTTAGTAATGTCAAGTCCCCAAACTTATTTTCAGAACCTTTGTGCCTGAGAGCATATATCTAATTGTTGTAGACAAGAAAAACACTAAATGACTTTTAAAAAAAGAACACAGCCATCTTAACAACAGCCCCATATTTCTTCCACTGATAGAATTGGTCAGGCAATGAAGTTGTTTTTGCTGTTCACATGCCTGGTACTGTTTCCTTGTCTTGATTTCCTGACTGATTTTCCAGAATCTTGACCATTCTGGGAGATTTATAACAAATATTTCTCAAATAAATTACTCAATAAATAGCCCATAAGGACTTGGTTTCTGTTGCTGATAACCAGAAAGGTCTAACAAACACTGTACAACCCACTGTTAGGATCATGATTGTAACTTTATGCTTTCATACCAATATTATCCATAAAAAAGAGTACAAACAATGAGAAAGGGTGGTCATCACTACTCATGTAAATTAGATCTTGACTCTGTCATAGAATAGGGAATTTCATCACGGCTGCTGTGGGTGCTCTCACTATATCTATTCCCAGGAGATGTACCTTCTCCCAGCTGATGTGGCAGACCTGTTGCAATGACATAAAGTTGCTCCTCCCTGGAGCTTTGCTCTGGGTGCTGTCATCCCTCTCCCCTCCCCCCAGCAACCTGAAGCCTCTGAGACATAACTATCCAATGCCATTTCTTTCTGCAGAGCTTCTATAGGATCAAGCTAAAGCCCAACTCCAGCGGAGCCAATGTCCTTAAAACTCTCTCCACTATGTTACATAGTGACCCTCTCTTAAACACACTTCCTCAATAAATCATGGCACTTGAATCTGTATCTCAGGCCCTGGTTATAGGGAAATAAAGCTTACTTAGATGGCATTTCACCTTCCTTATCCCAACTCCTCTTTCATACTTTTGGTCTCTGAGGCCAAAATAATCTCTAGGGTGGCTACTTGTTTTAAACCGAAGTTTTTAGGGGAAATTTTTAGGGGAAAATGGAGGGGGCTATTACATGCACCAGGCAAAGTGGTGGGTGCTTACATTCTGACCCCTTCACCAGATGGTGGTAGGATCTCAGCCACTGGCCACCAAAGCATGGCAGCTTTTAGAGGAACTGATGCAGATGGTATAGGGGTCATTGTATTTATGAAACTAATAGTCAATTTCTCATCAGTGAAGCTGGAAATGCTTCAACCTCTAGTGCCTTTCATAGGATGGGACCAAGAGGCCTCTATTATCTGGCTTCTGTGGGCTTTAATTTTCTGAAATATGTTCAGGAAACTGGTCTATCAGTTTAGAGCATATAATGGTAATGATAGAATAATAATCATAATCATAATAATCTGATATTTACTGAGTACTTATTACTGATCACATATGGTTCCCAGAACTTTAAGCTAACTAATTCAAATTTCCCATTTTATTATCTTTATTTTGCAAATAAGAAGTGAGGCACAGGAAAGTTAGATAAATTGTCCAAGGTTACACAACCAGGAAATGAGTCAGACAGGTTTTAAAACCGGCAGAGTGTGGCTTTCAATTTCAGCTCTTTAATCTTATCAATGATCCTTCACCTAGTATCCACAGAGAGTCCAGGGATAGAATTTAGGGGGAGAGGCACTTACAAAGGGATGAAAAAGAAAGTAATTTTTGTATTGAATCTTCTTTTTCTAATGAATATAGACCAGTGTTTGTAAAACCTGGAACAATGGTTACCAGTAAACAGCCTTTCATGTAACTTTTCATGTAACAACTGTGACTGTAATGTCCAAATACTGTTTACATGCTTCACTATTTAGTAGTTAAAATATTCCCCCCCTCCGCCACATGCTACTGTTTAGAACATTAATAAGGTACATATCAGAAATTTGCTTCTTAAAAATACTTTAACTGTATTTCAATGAGTCATTTTCTTTTGAAAACCTATTTTCTTCTTATTGAATACCTCAAAACCATGCTTCTGAATGAGGTATGGACACATGCTACATTGTGGATAGATCTCAAAAACATTATGTTAAATGAAAGGCTGCCACAAAGATCTGGCATTATACCATTTTATTTCACTTTGGAAGTTTCCAAAAAAGGTAAAACCATGGAGCCAAAAAGTACATTCGTGGTTGCTAGGGACAGGGGGAAAAGGAATTGGGTGGTAAGTGCTAATGGCCACCAGGTTTCTATTTAGGGTGAAGAAGGTACTCTCAAATTAGATTCTGATGAATGTTACATAGTTCTGTAAATACACCAAACACCATTGAATGGTTCATTTGAACTGAGTGACATTTAGGACAAGGAAATTCTCTCTGAAAACAAGGACAATAACATTATTCTGTAAGTAAGGGTGGGGGACCATGGCTTTCTAGAACTGTTTGCAGAGTCCAAAATAACAGATATGAAAGTTTAGTGGCTCTGCCAATGGCAGTGTTAAAAAATGTAGAGAAGTTTCTGATTTAATATTTTTAAATGTACCTTTGGTAAAACCTTTTGTGGGTTTAAGTAAGTTAATTTATATATTGATAGAAATCAGTAAAGTAGAACTGACAGGATAGGATGTGAATATCAAGGAAAAAATTCCAGAAGTCTTTCAAGAGGACTAAAGTAACAAAACCAGAGCCCACATCTCACATCTGTTTTCCCTTAATGCTTCTTATTCCCTGGCACCAAACTTCCTTCCACATTTCCCACTAAGCCTCCAACCCTCAGGATACCTCAGAGGCAGGAAATGGTAACTTCCCTTCCTTTCCACAGCAGCCTACCTTACAAATATGCCTCTGTGTTGAGTGCAAAGTAATTCTTCCCTTTCATTGAATCACCATTTGTGCCAGGAAAAAGTATGTTTTCATGGTTTGTTTCTTAGGATGGTTGATGGTCAGTCTGAATGAAGAGGGTTTTGTGTGTGTGTGTGTGTGTGTGTGCGTGTGCGTGTGTGTGTGTGTGTTAATCAGGTAATTCTTACTGGAAATGCCTTCCCCTTCTCCTCACACTTAAGGGATATCAGGGAGCTTGTCTTCTCCAGGAAGATTTCCATGGTGACCAAGTTCAATCTACTATGCAAGGAATGTCATCTGTCATGGCTCATTGGTACTTTATATTTTAACCTAAGAAGAGGCCCTGTTGATGTCTTACCTGTGGTCTTTTGTAGTTTTCAAAGAGAATTTCTAAACATATTGATAGTTTCCAGTCTTAACCACCTGATACTCTACTGTCCAGAAGAGTGGATATAGGTGGCTCAGCATACTACAGTCAGGGATTTAATGAGCACAGGAACAATCTATGACCAAAGGATGAGAGTCCTAGTGGACTAATTGCTTGTTTTTGTCACTCTTTGGAGTAATTATTTTGTTGTGTACTCCCAGAAGAACTGAGCTGCAGGTGTTCAAGTGGCAATATGCTCATTAAAACACTCTATGTCACTTTTTCTTCATTCCTTGCCTCATTCCACAACCCTTTCCCTTCCCTGCTGACTTCTGCTTGTTGTAATCATATCCCAAATAAACTACTTGTAGCCAAGTTCTTGTCGCAGTTTGATTTAGGGTAGGTCATGCATAGACATGTTCAGATGGCTAGACATTAGTATAACAGATCTTTAGTGTGATGGAAAAGTAGAGGGAGCATCAAGTAACAAGCCAAGGGTCAGTCCAGACATACTGGGATGGGGAGTTCTTATTCCACTGACTTTCATTATTCAAATATTTGGGAGATGTCTTTCACTTGTTTGTTTTAGGACTCACTGACTACTGGGTTGTGATCTCTAGTGGTATAGGTGCTTCTCATTTACTGAATACTAAGAGAGTCGTTTTAATTTACCAAGTGTTAATCGGGCCAAGTGTAAAATACAAAGTTGATTTTCATGAGTGATACAACTTTATTTCTGACTGTGAATCAAAAATGATCAACGAGTATTCTAAAAATACATTCCCTCTAACTCAGCAGCCCAAAGGCAGAAACAACCTAAATGCCTCTCAATGGATCAACCAACAAATATGGGTAAATGGATAAAGAAATATATCCATAAAATGGAATGTATTCCTCTATTTTTTTTAAAAAAGAGAAAGATTTAGTTCTGGCACTTGTTATGGCATGCATGAACTTTGAAAGCAATATTTTGAGGGAAAGAAGCTGGTTGCACAAGACTATTGTGTGACTCCATTTGTATAAAACATACAGAAAAAAAGAGGCAAATTCATAGAGGAAGAAAGCAGATTAATGTTTTTGAGGAGGGGTAGACAAAGGGGGATAGAGTTTCTTTTGTCCTGAATTAGGCAGAGACAACTATTATATAGCATTTTGAAATATACTATGCGCTATAGAATCATATACTTCAACATAGTTCATTTTACATCATCTAAATTTTGCTTCAGTCTAAAAGATAACAATGTTGCCCTGCCGTTACATCCTTCTCTCCCTTTTCCATGGGTAAGGATTACATTCAAGCTATTTAGCAAGATTAATGCAAGTCAGCCACGTGTTGGCGGGAACATCTGGGAGAGACCTAATGTGGCAGGTTCTCTACTATTGGGTCCAAGAAAGCTAACTGGAAACTTTGTGGGAAATGTTACAAAGGCTGTGTGTATACCAGAAGGAAATTTGTTAATTTTACTGGAGTCCTCGGCCAGAGGCCCCATTCTGAAAAGTTACAACAAATTAAATCTGGCCATTCACCCCAGAAATCAAATGGCAAAGTAATAGTGGAAAGACCGAAAAGGAATTTAGCCTATATAGCCATATTAGGAGAGGGAGAGATCAAACATCTCAGACCATCCTTAGGGGCTGATTACATTCCAAGAAGCTTCAGATTACATTGGGTTGGAACAGAAGCAAGGATGGTGGTGCTGATAAGAAGATGTATGTATAGCTGTGCTGGTGGCTCACACCTGTAATCCTAGCTACTCAGAACTCGGGTCAGAGTATTGCAATTTGAAACCGGCCTGGATAGGAAAGTCCATGAGGATCTTATTCCAATTTACCCACAAAATCTGGAAGGGGAATCTATGGCTCAAGTGCTAGAGCAGTAGCCTTGAGCAAAAAAGCTCAGAGACAGTGCTCAGACTGAGTTTGAAGCCTAAGACGCCAGGACCAGTACACACACATACACACACACACACACACACACACATACACACACACACACATACACACACACACACATACACACACACATACACACACACATACACACACATACACACACATACACACACATACACACATACACACACATACACACATACACACACATACACACACATACACATACACACACATACACACATACACACACACACACACATATATATATATAGAGAGAGAGAGAGAGAGAGAAAGAGAGAGAGAGAGAGAGAGAGAAACTATCTCAACAAACCAGATCAACTCTAATGGAGACTCAAAGAGGGATTCCATGTCAGGAAACTTGAGTCACATTACAAAATGGCAGCTGCTGAGGTGGTGGAGCCTAAATAGGGTCATCATCAGGTGGCAGGGTCACAGGGAGTTTGAATCTGGAGAGTTCACTGTATCAATTTGGCAGGTCTAATACCCTATTGACCCAGTCCCTGCCCCTGCCTCTAGGAATTCAGACAGGCCTATCACCTGGGGGTGAGGGTAGGATTTCACCTGTAAGAGTTTTCAGAAAGTCCCCAACATCCACCAAGACACCAAAATGGTACCAGTTAAGTCCAGTATCCATATTTCAGCACCATTCCAGAAGTCAGCGTTAGAAAGTGAGTTTTTAAGTCCTCTATTTTGTCTCTAAAATGTGGGGAACCTTATTTCCTTCCTTGGCAGTTCTCTTACTGACAGGATTCAGAAGGAGGACATCTCAGACTTTCTTTTTTGGGGGGCATATTATCCAGAGCTTTTTTGGGAAAAACTACAAGTAGCTTATAGAAAGCCTACAACATTTGAAGCCTACCATTGCATTTTAGAAATTTATGTGAATTTTTGTACTTAATCCCATAGAAAAGTGATATTTATCTTAACCTACAATTATTTGCTTTTCACCTTCCAGACGTTGACAATGCTTCAGGACAAGAGTCCTGATAAAAAATCCTAGCTATAGTTTGGTTGTGTGCCCTAGAATATATGTGTTAAAAGCTTAGACATTTGCTTGTGGTATTGCTGGGGAGGCAGAGGCTCATTTAAAACCTGAACTTAGTGGGAAGAAGCTAGCTCACTGTGAGTATGTTCTTGAAAGGACCTCAGCCTCTTCTTTCACATTCTTTCCTTCCTGGACAGCACGAAGTGAACAGCTCACTGCACAACAAAACTCTCAACAGGACCAAAAGCAACAGTGCCAGTGAATCATGGATTAGATCTTCAGAACTTTGAGCTAAAATAAACCTTTCCTCTTTGTAAGATGATTTTTCTCAGGTGTTTTGCTTTGTAAAACAGGAAGCTGATAAATTAAATTCCTGGTCTTCCAGAATCTTATGTATACTAAAATGGACATAAAGTAACTCAGGAAATTAACGATTCAACAAGGAACCATTGGTCATTTCAGATATAATTATTAGAATAAACATAAGGATACAATGGAAAGCCTTTATTTGAATTCTTTGTACAGGATACTGACAGCAGAATGGAGCAAAAGTTCACCACGTGACAGCTTTTCCTAGGGTAAAAGCGATTCAAAACAGACCTCATTGAAAACAAAATGATACAAGACACCTTTTGATGTCTGTGACTGTATTAGGCTGGGTGCCCTCAAAGCAGAGCCTGAGGCAAGGATTTATATGTGGTTTGAGGGGAGAAGAGAGTAAGGAAAGTAGAAAGAGCCTGGGATCTGAGCAAGGTGGTAGCCTCTGTAAAGTCCCCGAGAGCTGTGGCCAAATCATACCACCAAGTTTTGTCACTTGAGGCAAGAAGGGTCATACTGCGTCTTCATGTCAGCTAGCCGGTGGCTTTGAACAGCTTGCAGAGGAAGGAATAAGTGTGAGGAACGCAATTTTTGCTTGTTTCAGGTCAACTGATAGGGTAAATTAGACTTTGCTAGAGAACCACACAGACATCCAGGTACAGAGAACAAAGAAAGGTTTGTTGCTGGGAGAGGGGCTGGGAGAAGAAGCACTGGGTATTGACTGAGGTGACCTATAGAACCTAGGAGCTTCAGGAGGGGCTAGAAGGGGCTAGGAGGTGGAGACACTGGTGTGGATGCACGGGCCAGGGGCTTCATCATGGCAGACTGGGATTTATGTCTGTTGTCCAAATAGTTGATAAGGGGTCCTGCAACTGCCCAGAATCTGAAGGTCACTCTAAGGGGCTCTTGTTGCCTTATATGGTGGTAGCTGCCCCAGAGAAGTGCTATCCCAAGGTAAAGGGGGTTGGAGGCTGATTACTTACTGCCTTTACTACATGGGCCTAGTGTTGCCTAGGAAGGGAGGCATGCTAAGCTGTGGAGAGGGGAAAGAATGTACTAAGTTATGGGAAGGGAACTCATTTTGCTAACATCAACTCTGGAGAAGGAGATCATTTTTTGTTAGCAGTTAAATCCCTATAGCAGTTTTACAGAAGCCTGGGTTGGTGAGCAACAACAGTGTCCACCATAGCCTCCCTGATGGTTGAGAGTGTTGCTCTTTCTTTTTTTTTTTATCTTTATTTGTAGCCTCCTCCTTTGTTTCCCCTTCCCATCCCTTCCCATCCTCCCCTCCCCC
>NW_012267229.1:6719782-6732213 GCF_000151885.1 Dipodomys ordii
TGCAATGCTTGGTAAGAAATGTACGCATTATCCTGCCCATGCAATTGTAACCCCTCTGTACAGTATGTTCACAAATAAAATTAAATTAAAAAAAAAGAAATGTGTTCCAATTAGCATGACTGTAGCATCAATAGACGAAATACTCTTTTAGGATCACAGCAGTAGAGTGATCAGTGTGTCACTGACTAAGACACAGGGTACATGGCTTTGTATTGGTGTCAGTTTCTTTTAAACGGTCACAGGATATGACCATTGACGTTAATCACTGGTTTCTGCACTTGAAAACAAACTACCCAAAACAAAGTATCCTGAGAATTTCTACCCTACCCAATGCCTTACTAACTTGTCCCCTTATCCAGATGACATGCCTGAGGTGGCTGCCTTCCTTCCCATTTTTTTGAGTTCTATTGTGATCCTGCCCTGGATACACCCATCAGTCAGTCCTAAGGAAATAACAAAAGGAGCAACCCCGGTCTTATCGGTTTAGTTGATTATTTAAACAGCTGCCAGAATGCTGCAGCTGCCTTGGCAAGTGTTCACAGAGAGGAAGGGAGTGAACCAATTTCTGACTGAGCAGTGATTGCCTTTACCAGGCAAGGAAACATCCTTAAGTGTCAAGTGGCTTTTCAGCATGGAAATATGATTTTTCTGTGATCACCTTGAATGACCTGGTGCTGGGGATGGTGGTCTGTTTTTATGCTATGCAAAGCCTGAAAGTGGTTTCATCTGTGCACTTATTCCTTAGAGATCTTAAATCCAAATTATCAGGAGGAAAACATGCTGCTTTTCTTCACTCTGTTTCCTTCTCTCTACCCTGTTTTCCTCTGTATAGTTTCTGTTCCCACAAGGCTGAGAAACATATACCAAAACTGACTTTGCACATTGCATTATTAGAAACTGAAATCATCTAAGCAGGCCTTAGAACTCTGAGATAGATCCTGAGAACTTAAAATTAAATTCTCTCCCATGCAACTATTTTAATTTTATTAGTCCAAGAACCCACTCTAAGGGATAAACAGTATGTCTGTTACATACGAAGAGTAGCTTTTCTAAAAAAAATTGTAACAATTTTATGTTCTCTGCAATGTTGAGTAATTGCACTTGACCATGAATTCTTGGGAAGTTTTCATTTTAGTGCATATAGTTTGCCAATTTCCTCAGTTCTTTGTCAAAAAGTATGTGGAGAAACCAGAGGTGACCAGTTATTCAGCCTGCGAATAGATCAGAGAAAAATGACTGGTGTCTAAGCTTGTGCATGTGTTGCCAATTTTCAGTGGTATTTTGTGTGGTCCCCAACAAATGTTCATCAGTGTTTATAATACTGATATCAAGATGGGGGGACATGTTATTTTCTGGAAAGAGTTGAAGAAGATAAACAATTAGGTCAACTTTATTCAGTGTATTGGAAAGTCACCTCATGACGTCCCTGGGCCTGAGGAAATGTCACTTTCCCAAGTGTCCTCAGGGAAGCCCTTTTGTCCCTTGCTTCCTGAAGAGAACAGCATGTTAAGAAGGTTTCCTTCTCCCTCTGCTCCAACTAAACAGTGACAACAGGGCCACTCCTTAGCCTGTGTCCAACACTGGTTGTAATCCTGGGAATAGGTAGGCCTATGACTGGAGGCCCAGTCCAGCCTAATTTCTTATCAATCATTGTTCAAGCTTCATGTCTCCATCAGACTCAGCGACCAACACAATTCGCAGATATTTGAGCTGTGTTCTGTGTTTTGGGACATGGTGTTTAGTATCATGGTAGGGTTTCTAAGAAGAAAGATGAGTTTGGATACAGATGTATACAGGTCTCTTCTCTGAGAATCCTCTTCTTCTAGTCCAGGTGCACTTTGAATGTTGCTCAAGAGCTCAGTTCCTTTACTCTTGGGAAGAAAAACTTCTGTGCTTGTCCAAACTCTGGGTCTTACCTAGCTATCTACATGTTTTTCTCTGGCTGCCTGGCTCAGGTCTGTGACAAAACAGATGCCCATTTGTGAAGAAGATGAATGAATAAGAATCAGCAGCTTCATCCTGAGATAAGTGAGACCTTTAATTTCTTCGTCCACCCCCCTTCCCTTCCTTCCTTTATTTATGGGATGTCCTAGGAGCTTCATGTTAATAATGTAGAAGATCAAAGTTATCTACATAGAAATGGAAAAAACATAGTTGTAACCACCTGGTGGATGCAAGGAACATTCCTAAAACCCTGGAAATCTCCCTGGTCCTACTTAGCTACTTGCTTCTCATGCCAATCTTTAGATGACATCCTGTGATGGTTTTTATCACCACAGATTACTTTTCATTGTTTTTGAACTTCACTATTGTAATATGGGAATTTGATTGCAAGATACAGAGGAGCCAAAATTTGAGAGGTCGAATCTGGAGTCTTTATTAGAAAGCCAGTGATTGCAAGTGGACACACGTCCCCAGAAAACTTTCAGCCTTAAATACACTTAGCAATGTTAGAAAACTGAGCCATGAGAGTAGGAGAGTAAAGAAAGTGTAGAAAAACAATCCCAACCAACCAGATCAACTCTAATGGAGAGCAAAAGTGGGATGCCATGGTGACCTGAGGAGAGTCAGGAGATATCAGGTATGGCACAAAATGGTATCTGAGCTGGTCAGAGCCTAGATAGGGTCATGGTCGGGGGCAGGGTCACCAGCTCAAGAGTCACTTGAATTTAAGGCACAGGACTGGCAGGTACAGTAACCTATTGTCCAAGTCTCCTCCCCTGCCTCTAGGAATTCCGGCGCACCCATCACCTATCACCTGGGGCTGGGACTTCCCCTTCCTCCACCATGAAGACAAGATGGTGCCAGTTAAATCCACTTAACTACCATCCAACATGTTACCAAGATGTCACTGGTTAGACCTAGTATATACTTATTTTAATGTAAGTGTTTGGCTTCTTTCACTCAACCAAATATTTCTGTGATTCATAAAACACTTTTACATTTTTCCTTAGAAATCAAATGACTATAACACTGGGGTGGTGGACATTCTTCTGAGTCAGTGTTGGGCTCCTGTCTCCATTACTAGTACAAGGCATGGCAGATCTCCATGGGAAGGAGGGAAGAGCTCAGGCACAGAAATACTTGTTGAAACCCTTCTCTTCCTCTCTTAACATCAGTCGACTGTCTTATTACCACTGACTGAGGCTGGATGGTTTTGAAAATTGAGATCACTGGGAATCTCATTGGTCTTTTCAAGGACTCAAAGGAAAGAAATGTGGAGGAAATCAAACCATGTTAATAGTGCCAAAGTGGATATTTTGATAAATACAAATGCATTTGTGTCCTTTTATGGTATTCTTGTCAGTAAATTAAAATGTCATTTATCTAAAGTATTTACTCAATTTGTTTGAACAAGCTAATATTTTGCTGCTTTTGTTTTATTTTTTCATTACTGAGGCTTGAACTGAGCTTCATGCTTTGAAGCAGATGCTCTGACACTTGAGCTGCACCACCAATCGTTTTCGCTTAATTATATTTTCTTTTAAATCCAAGATGGTTTAGAGCACAATGCTTCTCCTTATACCTGCTGCATAACTGGACAGCAGGCATCAACCACCAACCCCAGATTTATTGGTTAAAATGGCATCGTGCCAATTTTCTCACTTTGCTGGCCTTCAGACATGCCCTTCTCTAGTTCTACCTCCCAAATAGCTCTAATTTTTAAGTCATAAATAATCCATATCTGCAGAAAGCATAAACACAATAAAAGTAAGAAACCAGTGAGAAGTCTACCAGAATTAAGTCTGTGGAGAAGAACTTTCTGAAGGAAACCATTTTCACTCTTTTGCTTGGTTGTGAGGCTTGAACTCAGGGCCTGGAGACTGTCCCTAGTTCTTTTGCTCAACGGCAGCACTCTACTACTTGGAACCACAGCTCCACTTCTGTTTTACAGTGGTTAGTTGGAGATAAGTGTCTCACAGACTTTTCTGTCTGGGCTGGTTTTGAACTGTGACTCTCACATCTTAGCTTCCTGAGTAGCTAGGATTTACAGGCATGAGCTACCAGCTCCTAGCCAGAACCCATTTTTCTAAATGTTTTACTCCTTCTGAGCTCTACATAATCGTAGAATGATTATGACTATTGATCTGGGAAACATCTGAATCTGAGATGCTACCAAAAAATAACTGCTTCAAATACAAGATGAGACAGCAAAGTTGAACCAGTTATCTGAGGTCAAGATGTGGATAATGTGTTTGTGGATAACTTTCTGTGAAGGATGACTAAGATGTCATGAAAATATAACTTCAAAGACATGGTAATCATATTCAAATATCCAGTGCTGATCCTGGGATAATTGACCTGAACTCTTTTGAGATTATCTTAAGCATCTGGTGACCTTAAATACCTTATCTAAAATTCGAATGTAGGTTATTGTAATTTGCTTGAATATTGACTTAGGAGAGTGACCTGGAAACAGGGAAGAAATGATCAAATTTCAACTTCGAGATTTACTTTTGAAAAAGATCCATAACACTGCAGAAAATATTGATAGATTTTTGTCCTGGGGAAAATCTTCGTGCTTGTTCCGTTTTTGTAGAACTGCAGGTCATTATGAGCAATAATCCATGCTACCAAATCTTTAGTAGAAACACTTTGTCTAATAGCTGTGCTATTTTGTGAGACAATTTTTCCTGGTGACACCAAATAATTAAAAGTGACCACAGAAAATCAATCAGCCCAGTTAATCTTGCCTCTTGCAAACTCAGAGAGAAATCTATGACAACTTGTTTTTATTTTGTTGGGGGTGAGGCACACAAAAAACCATCAGAAGTGGACTTCTGACATCAAGAGTTAACAGAGATTATCTTTTGGTAATAGTCCAATAAATATGTATTTTTTCTGCAAACACTTAACTGCCTTTGTAATACACAAACACTAAATGCGTACTTAAATTTGAGTTACAAGATGATGGTGTGATCCCACGAAGTGCTACTCATAACCCTCTTTTAGGGTTTTCCAAGCAAACAGTTCAGTCTTGAGGATTGTTTTCACACACACACACACACACACACACACACACAGATAGAGATAGAGATAGAGAGAGAGAGAGAGAGAGAGAGAGAGAGAGATTCAGAATGTCAAATTTAGAAAAGACAGAAGTAAAATGATTTGGAAAGATATCGACCCAAACAAAATACTCAGAAGTGATGTTAGTTTTAGTTTTACTTGGAAAATAGTGGTTTTACAATTACTTTTAAAAGTCAAGGGCATATATCACTTTTTCCAAAACCAACCTGTATAGAAAACCTTAAAGTACAAAAGAGATGATAAAGACACTGCTGTACTGAAAAAGGGAAATGGATGTTCATCTCTTTTGCACTCTCTAACATTGCACTGTCTCCTGAGCAGTTTAACATCTACCATTCATATGAAGAAAGCCTACTTTACCTCCAGGGCTATAGGATTTCACAAGTAGGAATACTGTTATGTTTTCATTTTCATGGCATATGTACGACTTAGTGAGTACTTGATTAAAAAGCCACTCTTCAGCTAGGCGCAGTGGCTCATGCCTGTAATCCTAGCTATTCAGAAGTTTGAGATCTGAGGATCATTGTTCAAAGCCAGCTCAGGCAGGAAAGTCCATGAGACTCTTATCTCCAAAAAACCACTAGAAAATTGGAAGTGGCACTGTGGCTCAAGTGGTAGAGTGCTCGCCTTGAGTTGAAGAGCTGGACAGCGCCCAGGCCCAGAGTTCAAGCCCCCATGACCAATAACAACAACAAGAAAGACACTCTGTTGATCTCTTTTAATTTATCATCATCATCATCATCATCATTGAGACAACGTCTTCCTCTGTTACCCAGGCTAGCCTGGATCTTGTGATGTAGTTCAGGATGCCTCAAATAGACCATCTTGCTCCTGCATCCTATGAGTCACCATGCTGTTTCATTACTTGGATACCCAAATTGAATTGGCTGTCCTGAATTTAATTAGTTACCCTATCTGTACTTGTGTTGTTGTTCTTTTTCAATTAAATTTAATTATTACTATTTATTTATTTATCTTGTTGCTGGAAATGGGGATCAAATCCATGCCCTCTCCATGCTAGCCAAGTACAGAGTTACATTCCCATCCCTTCTTTTTTTTTTTTTTTTTTTGAGACAGGGTCTCAATAGAACAGTCTGGGCCTAAAACTCGTGTCTCAGTCTCTTGAGTGTTAGCTCTTCATATTTGCACTACCACACACAGCTTATACTTCTTTATTTAGCTTCTTCATGCTTAAAATTGTTCATCTATAAAATGGGGAAAATTATATACATATACATATACACATACACACACACATTTAACAAAAACCCGTAAAGTAAGATCTTGGCACCTCGGGAGTGCTGTCATAGTCCCTGTTAATTATTATTATTTACTTTGTCAGATAAAGAATATCACTAGTATAGGTGTTAGTTGTAATTGTAATACTATTTAGTGACTGATATAGGTATTGATACTATAGTTCACTCATCTCAAACTTTGTATGCTGAAGCTCCAAACCCCAATGTGATTCTAAAGATATATTTAAGGTGAAGAAAGATCACCAGAGAGGGGCCCCTAATCCAATATGCCTTGTGTCCTTACAAGGAGGGGGTGAAATATGAGGACATGTGTGAGCAGAGCAAAGGCCAAGTTAAGACACACTGAGAACATAACCATCTGCAAGAAAAGGGAAGGGGACTCCAGGGATAGCAAACCTGCCGATACCTTGATCTTGACTTTAGCTTCCATGTGTGTGAGGAAATAAATTTCTGTTATAGTTTTTTTTTCCCTTGTAATCCTTACGACTTTATACAGAAATCTGGTATATGTCTGAAACAGTATACTTTCACTGGTCACTTTGAGCTCTGAGATATTGTTTTAAGTTTGATTAAACATGATATTATACCCTCTGTACATTATCTTTACAAGAAAATTTAAATAGAAAAAAGAAAAAACAGGAGAAATGCCAAGAGTAACAAAGAAGCAATAATGTCCTTGATCCTATTGTATGGATCTGGTTTAATTAGGTAAATGTAATAAACTTTACCAATGATTCAAAAAAACAAAACCAAACATAATAGGGTTATCTGATCATTTCTTTTATTAAACATATTCTGATACATTTCTTATTTTTAGACTTTGAGACTTGTTCCTTGATGTTCACACATTAGTGTAAGTTTGCTTTTCTGATTGTTTATTTTGTGATTATAGATGAGAGCAGTATCTTAAAGAAGAGAGGCTTTAGCCCAAAGCAATACATTTTGAGTCCACAGATAAAACAATGTTGGTTTGCATATGAAATTCCATTATTGTAATTTTTTTCCTGCTACTAAGATTAATGAATAAGATAAAGAGTAGGTGTTTACTCTTTTCTTTCTTTTCATTTCCCTTCCTTCCTTCCTTCCTTCCTTCCTCCCTCCCTCCCTCCCTCTTTCTTTCTCTCTCTCTCTCTCTCTTTCTTTCTCCCTCCCTCCCTCCCTCCCTCCTTCCCTCTCTCCCTCTCTCTCTCTTTCTTTTTCTCTCTTTCTCTCTTTCTTTCTTCCTTTTTTTTTTTTTTAGTGTTGTTCATTATCTGAGGCAACCCAGGCAGTTAAATATAAGCCTCATCAATATTCAGGGTAAACCGCCCACGTGCAGTGTCTTGGAATTGATTTCTCTCTTCGTTGTTAAATATGCATCTGTGTTTTATTTCACACCATGTTGACATACTAGTTCTATCGCCTTCGTTATTTTGTAAGCTCTTTGAGGTTTAAATCATACCCATCTCCTGCAAAAATATGAATTCATTTTGTCCCCTTAAAGGCACTTGTCAAATGCAGGATTTGCTTCCAAATAATGTGAGAGTGAAGAACGGAAGGAGATGAGAGTTGGGAGGTGATTGTTGTAACTGCACACTGGGGCATATTATGACATGCTGTCTGCTTTTGGGTAAGTTTACGAATTTGCATATTGCGGTAGGTTTCCAACCTTCCCTTCCTCTGGGCAAAAGAACTATATATACACTCTCTTTGCAGTAGACTAATCAGTGCATCACACTCCTCTGTGTACTGATAATTATCTTCTCAGATATGGGATAAAAGCCACCCCCAGCCCATGGAGTGAGGGGAGATCTAATATGGGCTATTTTCAATGATAGACATTTTTGCATATATGATTTTATTTATACACAAAGAACATCATTTTTTGTATAGTTTAAATATTGACCAATAAAAATTGTATCTATGGAGCACGCCATTCTTTCTATACATACACAGACATGTTGTGGATTGGCTGGATTGAACTAATTAACAGAGACTTCAAATGTGTTTGCATGATTTGCCTTGGATTCTTTAACTCCATGGTCTGCTATGGGAAGAGTATGTCCAGGGTAATTGTCTTGTCAGCCTGTTTTGTGGGATAAAAAACGTGGAGCCCAGCTAAATGGGACTCACAATTTGGCCTCTAGCCCTGTCCAATCTTGCTGAATATGGCCAAATCAGAGCTAAACTATAGACCCACAAAAGTGTAATCAATGTTCGTTGCGTTAAGCTGCTGAAATATTTGCAGTTCTTTGTTATGGAGCATTAATACCAGAGGAACCTGACTAATATGCATATACATTTTTTAAAATAAAAAAATACATCCTTAAAAAAATCTATTCAAGGGTTGGGAAGGTGGCTCAGTGGTAGAGCGCTTGCCTTGAATGCATGAGGCCCTGGGTTTGATTCCTAGCACCACATAAACAGAAAAAAAAAAGCTGGAAATGGCACTGTGGCTCAAGTAGTAGAGTGCTAGCCTTGAGCTGAAGAGCTGAGGGACAGCACTAAAGCCCAGAGTTTTGCCCCACGACCGGATCCCCCCCAAAAAAAATCTATTCAACATTAGCAACAATAAGCTACATAATTAGTTGGCATAATTAATCTCGACTACATTGTTATGTAACTGCATTCTTATCTGGAATTCATTAGTATCTGTTTAACAAGTTTTAAAGCTATCAACTGATTGTACCACTGACCCCTAGTAGTCCTGTCCTGCCTAAAACATTTGAAAAGGTCACTTAAGACCCTTCTAATGTCTTAAACTCAAATGCAAGAAACCTATGTAAGGTCCAGAAAGAATGCAATGCAGATTTTCACCAGAATCCAGGAGCCATTCTCTAGCTGCTCCTTAGGGGGAATATGAGTTAGTTGTAAAACCAAAGTATCAATACAATCATAGCCTATGACTGTGAAAAGGTGGCAACTTGGAGTCAGTCTTTCACATCTCAGCAAACATTTTGATATTTATTATGGCAATCACTTGTCTAACAATATGAGGTGTTTCAACAGATGAAGGCAAAATGCCTGAAGAAGCAAAACCTTTCAAACTATACCACACAGGCTTGTAGAGGTGGTGGCAACTTGATCTCTCCTCCTCTTTCCTATCTGGCTTTCAGATGTTTTATTTTTCTCTCATAATTTTAACCTGTGCCTAGAGCATTGTCATAAGATAATGCTAAGGGGCTTTGACAGAGCATTATATTTTTCTACTAAACCATGTGCTTAGGGAGGGGGCACCCAAAGGCAGACCCTGAAAACAAGTCTTGGCTATGAGTAGTATATTTGGGAGGTGATCCCAGGAAAGCACAAAGAAATGAGGTAAGGAAAAGAGGGAAGACAAAAAAAGGGAAATGACAATGGGCAGTTTCTCATTGTACCACCTGGGGGGTGGTCACCCAATTGGGGCTCTCTGGCATGCCAAAAATTCAGTAGATTTGTCTCTTGAGAAATGAAGAATCTGAGGACTCTTGATCTATTTCTCATTCGTTGAGAGCTTCTTCTGGGGGCGTTAAATCCCTCACTTCCTGGCTTCAAGTATAATGAGCACCTGTCCAAGACCCTACCAGAAACTCTCAATGAAAAAGAAATAAACAGCTTTCCCAAGGCAGGCGCTGATGGTGTTTTTAGAATCAATTCCCAACAACTACAGGCAAGACAAGGGTAGACTGAAGGAGCATAGTGGGACATCTGGATAGCAGTAATAACATGCTATTTGATTAGACCCCACATGTATTAATTAGATGCTCTGCATGGAATGAGTAAATTATCTCTCCATTTATCAATTGAATTAATGCTTCCCCTAAACTGATGGTATTGGAAGCTAGGCCTTGAGAAATGATTAGGTAATGAGGACATAGTCCTTATGAATAGGATTTACTAATCCCTTATTATGAGAAAAATGGAGAGCCCTTGTCAGGAGAGTACAGCCAAAAGACAATATTTGTGCCAAGAAATAGAATATGTTGGGGGCTGGGAATGTGGCTTAGCGGTAGAGCGCTTGCCTAACATGCATGAGGTCTAAAGTTCAATTCCTCAGTACCACATAAGCAAAAAGTAAATAATGACGAGAACGCTGGGATGAATCTAGGTCAGAAAAGGTGGATGGAAATCCCCTGAAATACCACTGCTGGGATGGCCTGGATGTTCGAGGTCCAGGAGGAAGCCACCTAAAGTAGCTGAGAATGAGGTTTTAATAATTATTTACTAGCCCAGAGAAACCAAAATAGAATCCAAGGAGCAAGTAGATAAGGACACTGGAAACCACAAATCCAAAGACAAATTCTGAGCTGATGTTGCTTAAGGAAAGCCTCTTTAACACAATCAAGTGCTGTTTCCCCATTATGTCCAATTTTTTTTTAAAAACAAACCTCTATGCTGGCAATTCTTGTTTTAATTCTTTCTTGTAAGCCCACTGATTTTCTTCTTGCGCATAGACAAATGTTTTGAAAGTGAGCTGTCTTCATATGTGCTGCTCAGAAACTTTCCAGGAAAATCTGCAATCAGAATTCTCAGTCAAGCCTGTCTTGATGAAGTCTCTGTGCACAGTGGCCTATCAGCAAGAGTCACAAACGGTAGTCTCTCAATGAGACTGCAAAACGCCCATGTCTGTCAACTGTATGGAAGGAAAGCTGCACTCAAAGCATTTCTGTCAGACTGCATGCATGCTGCCTCAAATGAGGTGTTCCCAATATCTGCTTATATGTCTGGGTCTTGGGTCTGTTTATAATTTAAATAACTTGCTAGATTATTCAGCATGCATCATGTGATGAATGCAAATGGAACTCTTGTCTGCTTCCAGCTTCCAACCTGGGGCCCAGAGGTCTCCTAATAGCTTAATCTCTCAAGTTAGGAAAAGAAAAAAAAATCTGCAATTAAGTTAGCATTCTGTGTACTTCCTATCTTGGAAAGATCTAAGTCAAAGATCTAAAAAGCATTTGTTCCCAAATGGTGATGGCAAGGTTTCAATTTCCTTACCTGTACGTAGAGGTTACAAGAAATATTCTATCTTGATCAAAAAGATAACTAGAGTAGATTAAATAGTGAGAAAACAAATAGAAAATGCCCATGTTTTGTGCAAATAGGAGGTTTAATAGACATGCACCCCTATTTTCCCCTGAAGTGATTCACTAACAGTGGAATCTGAAAAACCTGGAAATATGGGTGTCTCTACAGTTCTTCACATTGTGATGTGTTACCGAATTAAAATTTTGTAATAAAATGCATTAATTATACATTCTAATGGGATTCTTTGTGATATTTCAATACACATAAATGTGTATGTTGATTGGATTTAACTTCTCCTGTCTCTTCTTTTCTCTCCTGCCCAATCTTTATTCTCACTAGTCTATATTTAGATCAACTCACAAATGCAGAAAGAACATGTGGTGATTGTTTCTCTGTCTGGCTTACAGCTTAGCTTACTTAACGTAGTGTCCTCCTGTTCCATCTATTTTATTTCAAATGACCAAATTGCATTCTTCTTTATGGAGGAGGAATATTCTACTAGCAAAATGTACCACATTTTCTTCATCCACTCATACATTCCTAGACATGTAGAATGACTCCATATCCTCAATATTGTGAGCAATAGTAAGTTTGGGATTGCAGATTAACTCTTTGGTATGCTGAATTGACTTGTTTTATCTGTTGTTATGGCTGAATCTGTCTTCCTCATGGCTTCAAATTCCACCAGAAATTTGTCTGGCTAAGTTATAGCAAATTGGCAGCTGGGTGAGCATGAATTGGTCTACTCTACTACAAAACTTAGTTGAGATGGACAGACATTTGTTAAATACATGCTGTGCCAGTTGTTATTTAGAGCTATTGAGCTTCAGAATCAGGGGTGGTTCTCAGTTATCAATCTGTGTTGGCTCCATGTAGGCTTCTGTTAAATCTATTAGAATAAAAATGAGTCAGATTATGTCTTTCACACTGTGGTTTAGGATAGAAGACATGAAGTAGACACATAAGTCAAGTGTAGGAGGACTCCTCCTCTTCCTCCTCCTCCTCTTCCTCTTACTCCTCTCTTCTTCTTACACTTCCTCCTCCTCTCCTCCTCCTCCTCTTCTTCTCTCTTCTTCTTCTTCTTCTTCTTCTCCTTCTTCTTCTTCTTCTTCTTCTTCTTCTTCTTCTTCTTCTTCTTCTTCTTCTTCTTCTTCTTCT
>NW_012267229.1:6732263-6767167 GCF_000151885.1 Dipodomys ordii
TCTTCTTCTTCTTCTTCTTCTTCTTCTTCTTCTTCTTCTTCTTCTTCTTCTTCTTCTTCTTCTTCTTCTTCTCCTTCTCCTTCTTCTTCTCCTGCTCCTTCTCCTCTTTTTCCATCTCCTTCTCCCCTCCTCCCCCTCCCCTTCTCTTCCTCCTCCCCGTTCTCTTCCTCCTCCTTCTTCCTCCCCCTCCTCCTCTTAATCCCTTCTCCTCTTCTTCTCTTCCTCTTCCTCCTTCTGCTTCTTCACTTCCTTTTCCTTTTCCTCCTCAGCTTCTTCCTACACCCCCTTTTCTTCTTATTCCTCCTCCTCCCCCTTCTTCCTCCTCTTCCTTTTTCTCCTCTTAATCCTACTTCTTTTCTTCTTATTCTCCCTCCTCATCTTTTCTCTTTCTTCTCCTTTTTTCTGTGATGTGATGTGATGTGTGTGTGTGTGTTTTGTGTGGATCAAATCCAGGGTCTTATGCATAACATGCAGGTCCTCTACCATTGAGCTACATTACCAACCCCTGTCCTTTCCTGAAAGCAACCAGTATTCTCTGCCAACATTTCAGCCATGACCACACAGTTCTCTTGCTAACAAGAATGTGATTGAAAATGTGGGTTAGACTCAGTGAAACCAAAGAAATAAGAATTGGTTTTCTGGGTTTTTCTAAAACCTTTCCCAGGCATTTTTCTAACAACCCACAAAGTTCCATTCTCTTCCAGATGCTCTGTTTATAGTGACGGCTGTAGTCTGTGATGAGAACCTTGTTCCTTCTGCTACTTACAGTCATTAAGCTCAAGTCACCAGAAATGAGGACTCTCCCTCACAGATATTAACAACACATCAGATGTGCCTTTTGTGGACCTTAGGATAGCCAAGAGTGTGGATCGTCAAGAAAGCCTAGGCCAAGTCTAATTACTCCTTTGTAACATTGGTTTGAATTCTTTCCCTACAACATATCTCACAGTCCATGCTAATAATATATTATCTGGATAGATTGTTCTTTCCACTTCCTTTCATTGCCTCTCCCTACCCCCTCCACCTCCATTTCCTAGCAAAATGTGCTATGCAGAGGAGGGAAACTACAGCAAGGGAATTACATAACTCAGAGCCTTCCAGGGAGTTGGTGGAGTTACACGACTCTATCTTAATTATTTCCCTCTTGGGCTCCAATTACACATGAGGAACTTTCAAGCTATCTTCAAATTTATCATCTCCCAATTCCCATGGATTAGAAAAACCAAAGGGTCTGAGCCCAAAGCTTAACATTCTTCCCAGTGCCAGCAGAAAGCTTAAAGGATTAGATCACAGGAGTCCAAAGAGGATAGTTTCTGCCTTAAATGAGTAAATAACAGCCTCAAATTTGGCTGAGGTTTTCTTGCTTGAAAAATCTTCTTTTTCTTATTATTTTCAAAGGGCCTATAGAATTTTTGTTTCTTATAGGGGTATCTGCTCCCAATCAAAGGCTGCTAGTGATGACAATTACTGGAAAATGACTGATTCTCACATGCAAATGCCTCCTTTATGTTAATATATTGCTGGATCCTATTTTTTTCTTTTTCTTTTTGCTATTCTGAGGATGAAACCACAGGTCTCATGCATGTTTTACAAGCACCCTAATGCTGAATTATATGCCAGCTCTGTTCCTGGAAGGTTTAGGAGAAGTTAGGCCTCCACCTTTCTATTGTTTCAATGCCAAGGTTATTGACCCTTCCAGTGAAATAGAACAAATCCAAGATAATATCATGCTTGGAAATATTACCTTCTGTTTTTTGAGTCTTTAACAGGCCAAGTATTATTTTCAGGTGGTCTGGCACAGGTATACATAAAAGGGATGATTGAGGAGGGTTTCAGGAAGGAGCATTTCAGAAATTCATGTTTCTGTGCTAGCAAGAGCAAAGAACTTTCTCTGTAGTAGCTCCTGCCCTAAAGAGGTGACTTTCAAAGCTAATGAAAAGAAAGCCATACCCTTTTCTAGATGTGCTTACCCTGGAAAAATTCAATCAGGAACCAAAGTGTAAAAAAGCCACAGAGTAGAGCCTTAGAGATTGGCTTCCTGTTGGCTCAGTTGAAGTTGGATCTCCTGTTCCCTTTGTCATTATCACTGTTTTGAGGAGAAGCAGAGGTTAAGTAACTGTCTCCGAGGTAGTGAGTGGTAGAAGCTGAATCTGAACCAACAGAGACTCTTTCCGGTGTTTGGACTCTGAGTTACCATGCTGTCCAGCTGTTGGTGCCTAAGAGTATAAAACACTTTGAGACTCCCAGGAGCCACTGTGTCAGTTTTTCTGGTGATCATCCTTACCAATTGCATTTTATCAGCATGATGATCTATTCTCCCAAAGAGGATTGTTTCAAGAGGTCAAGAACCTTTGCTCTATTTGATTCATGCTGAATTACCTTGCACAGAACACCGAGTAGCACAAGTTGATAAGTTTTATTATTTTTTCTTTCTTTTCAATGAATAAACAGATTTATTCAGGTAGTGTGCTAGATGCAGCCTTGTTCATTTCTTTTTTATATTTTTTTAAATTCTAAAGATAGTGTACAGAGGGGCTACCATTACATCGGTAAGGTTATAAGTACATTTCCTCTTAAGCATTGTTCCCCCCTCCTTTGTTTTTCCCCAGCCATCCCTTCCCTCTCCACCTCCCCAACTCCTCCCTTCCCCCTGCCTTTGTTCCTTTCTTTAGGATGCTTTTCGATAATCCAGTGATGCTGACTTTTCCACAGAAGAAATTCAACTTTGCTTAAAATTAAGTTCTTCTCAGTTATCCAGTCTATTGAATAACAGGAGTCTGGCATTTCAGGTTGGGTGATGATGTGGTGGACTAAAGGCTTCCAGGAGATACCACTTCTCTTCTGTCTTCTGTGCAACCTTTCTGTTAAGCACTGGCGACCTCTTCCTCTTGAGTGTACTGAGCAGCTGTTCCTTCAGCTGCCTCTAGAGCAGGGAACACTGGAGACTTAGATTTCTCTTAGGTCTTTGCTATTTGTTGTGTTCTTTGCTATATTTCCATACCATAGGTCCCTTTCTTTTTTATTTATTTTTATTTTTTTAGTCAATTAATTGACTAAAAAGGACAGCCTGGGTGCTGTCCTTCAGCTTTTTAGCTCAAGGCTAGCTTTCTACCACTTGAGCCACACCTCCGGTTTTCTAAGTGTTTAATTGGAGATAAGAGTCTCACGGATTTTTTCCTGAACCATGATCCTCAGATCTCAGCCTCCTGAGTAGCTAGGATTACAGGCATGAGTCACCTGTGCCCGGCTCTTAGGTCCCTTTATTACCCTCAAATCTGAACAGTAAAGTCATGCATCTGATCCAGGGCAGGCCACACCTGGTTTTTATTTCTTCCTTCAAACTAGGCAAGACCCGGCATACCAAATACCTGGACGCTGTTAGCTCAAAACTCTAAGGAATATGGTTGTATGTGTGGAAGGAGGGCAGCCAGGTTACAGGGCTTTGGGGGTATTAGAAGAACAGAATCTTTGACCTCATTTCACCCATGACAAGAGGGAATACCAAATAAATTGTTGTGATTGATATGCTGTATCAGAGAAGAAAGAAATCTGGAATATGATTTCCCCTATGACGAAATCAAAGGAAATAGTAATCATTTGATGACAAGTTTTGGATTATATTTATGGCCTTCCAAATATTCCTCAAAGAAAAACATTTTTGTGAAGGAGAAATTTTTCAATTTTGAATATATAATAACAGAGATGAAAACTTGTGTTTGTGTGCTTTGGAGGTAAGCAATTTAAAATATTATTCTATCCATTTCCCTGTCTAGTACGTTCCACACCATACATTCTGAAAGAATAAAGAATTTCAATACTTCTTTGTAGCCTGAACATTGAACCTGCTCCACAGAGTCTTAATCTAAGCAAGGTAATATGTTAAAAATCTAGTTACCACTAGGAAGAATTTCAGTGTGCTTTTTCCTAACGTACATGAGGCAGAATGAATAATACATGGGCTCTCCTGTAACCAGCACCCAGATTCCACAATTTGCCAAACTTAGCTTGTCTGTTTCCTTTTTCTTTCTTCGCTTTTCAAAAATATTTTTTTCTGTACCATCTGCCCTGTCAGGTAGAGGATACATCTACTTCATTCACTTAACTCTATAAGACTGTTCCCTATGGGAAATGGAGGTTTTTCACATGCTGTTTGAATCTACTTAAGTAACTGCTTTTTTTTTCTCTCAATCTCAACATATTTATATAAAGTTTTATGGTGAATTTTTTAAATCTGTTTATCTATAAAAATTATGATTACTTGTTTCCATAGTGAAATGCCAATTAATAGTAGTTTTTAACATGGTAACAATCACTACAATATTGAGCAATTACATATTAGGGACTTTACATATTGTGTCAGTGGAGGCCTATGATGAGAAGAGACTGAAGTCTCTTAGAGTTAGTGTTAAAGCCTTGTGCACAAACAACTCCCTGAACTAAGAATAAAAGGATAGCCAGGAACTACCCCCAAAGAGTAGAATAAGGAAATAGAAAGTTATTAGCTTGAGGGACTTCTCCAAGCTACCATGCATTGGTAAGTCTATAGCAGAGGGACTCCCTGGTCTCCTCCTTGATGCTCCCTTCTAAATCTCTGGGCACTTCTTAAGTCTCCATGCTGAAGAAGGAATTAAAAAAACAACAACTGAGGACAGGCGATTGGAGAGCTGCTGTTTCAAATCAAGCTTTAATCTGAAGCTCGATTTTTAACAAGTTGCTAGTGACATCATATTTAATACTTGCCAGGCTTGATGCTGAATTCCCTAAATTCTGTTTTTATGTGACAGGGTGTATCCATCTCTGTGCATAGCCGTTCTCTTTCCTAATCTCCTTCCTTTGATGCTAGAGAATTCCCAATAAAGAGCTCCGCAACAGATGTATGGGCAAATAGTAAGATACAATGGAACTTTAATCTCTTATTTCTGTGGTTTATCTATAAGAGAATGTAGATGCTTGAAAGACTGAAATGTGTAGACAGCTTGGAGATGGGGATGGCTCCATGGGCAGGACATAGGAATTTAAACTGTGCCTATGAACTAGGAATGCAGCTGACACGAAGAACAGGTTCAGAAGGGCTCCCGTTTCAATAGGGAGAAGCTATTTCATCTCTCTACACAAATGCCTTGCAATGTGTTCTTTGACTGCAAACCAAGTGTTTTACCCAAGCTTCGAGTCTCATGAAGTAGCTTCATTCCAAATGCCTCAATATGACTAACTGGAGTTTCTGTTTTGTGTTAATAATATTTCAGGAGAGAGGAATTTCAGGTGCTCTAGGATAAACTTCACATCAGTTGTCCATGTTTTTCCTATTTAGTTGTGGCCAAGAGAAAGGAGATAGAAAGGTCTATGTAGAACTCCCTTGGAGTTTGGGAACAGCTCTCTCTCTGAGCAATGCTGTTTGGATGGGGAAGTGCAGCAAAAGCTATCTATCATATATAAATTAACCACCATAGCATTAGCTTGAGAAAAATACCTATTCCCATTTGAAAGAGTGGTTAGTTGATTCTTAGAGAATTGTTTTGTCTAAATTTATACATCTGAATTGCAGCACTGGATTTTAATCCAGCAATAGTCCTGACAATCCCTAGTCTACATTCTTCTCATATTAATGTATTCATCAATGATTGCTGTCTTTATTCTAGAGACCTGAGAAGTTTCTTTTTTGAATAAACCCTATCCTAATTTTTAAAAAAAGAGTGGGTTTAGGGGACAAAGCTCTTGCTTAGTATCACAAAGCCCTAGGTTCCATCCCCAGTATGGCAAACAAAAACCACACACCCCAAAAACAAGAGGAGAAAGAGATAGAGAAAAAGAAGTTGATGGGTAGAAAAGGAAGAAGAAGAGGAAGAGGAGGAGACAAACATCAGGAAGAGGAGGGGAAAAGCAAAGATGAGGAGGAAGGGAAGAAAGGAGAAGGTAGAGGAGGGGGAAGAAAAAGAAGAGGAAGAGGAAGAAAGTAAATAGTGACTATTGGGGGGGCACAAAAACTAATCTACCTATTAGTTTTCAGACAAAAGCTTATAAATGATCCTTCAAATATTGTAGAAACCACATGGTCTATACCAAGGTTAACGAACTTTTTCAGTCAAAGGCAAGATACTAATTATTTTAGATTACATGGGTTACTTGGTCTCAATTGGAACTAGCCGCTCATATCACTGCTTTAGGTGGAAAGCAAATATGGGAAATAGGTAAACAAATGGACTGTCTTGCAATACAAAACTTGAATTTCAAATGTTTTGTATTTCATAAAACGTTATATTTGTTTTTATTATTCTAATTTGTGAAACTATTTGCTCAGTGGCCAGTCCCTGACATATTATTTTAATCCTGATATTAATTTATTCACCAATAATTACTGAGCTAATACCAGCCATGTATTAAGTACATGACAAATATTATGTTTGTGGCTTAAACAGATCTAGGCCATCTTAGTGGGAGGACACTATTAATCACATAGTCACACCAGAATTTGAAAAATTGCACTAGTGATAAAAGCCATGATAAGGCAAAAAAAAGTTGAAAGTGCTTTAAATGTGTCTTCTAAGAGAAGTAGAAGGTAAGTTCATGGAAGATATGAAGCTAATGTCTTCCAGTCTTTCACATGAGTTCCTGCACTTTAAATCAAAATTACTGACTCTAAATCATTCTATGATTCTCACAGGCCCTGTGTCCAGATCAGTTGGTTGTGTCTAGTAAGTATTGCTCACCTTTTCAGCTATGTGGGTTTTCACTCAGATGAGCTATCCTACATTTGTTCCCACTGCTTTTTTATCTCATTTCTAACAAGCTGTCCTTTTAATTTGCCCAGGATCATCTTGAATTCTACTCTGGTCCCTTGAGCCCTTCCAGACTCTATCCAGCTTCATTTTGCTTGCTATTTTAATCCTTATTAACCCTCAGTTCTTTCAGCCAGGCAACTGATATATTCTGTACCCAGAATAAAGTTTCCTTCCCTCCTGAGTGTGTGATTTTGCTGTGGTTCTAAAAATGGTTTATTTTTTCCTTTGATCAGTAGAATAGTTGATACATCTACTGGTTCCAGGGTCCCCTGTGGATACTTACATCCCTGGATACTGAAGTCCCTCATATAAAGTGATATAATGTTTGCATTTTACCTGCAAACATCCTCCTGAAGGCTTTAAACCTTCTCTAGATTATTTATAACTCCTAATGCAATGTAAACACTGCATAAGTCATTCTTATACTGTGTTGTTTAGGGAATCAACAATAGGAAAAAGTATTTGTATATGTTTAGTGTACATACATTATCTTCTGAATATCTTTAGCACATAGCTGGGTGAATACAAAATCCATAGATACTGTCAGCTTGTTGCACTTCACTCTGTGATAGAGCAATGCCCAGCTTCCACAAATATGTCAGAATATCCTAGGATACAGTAATGGGATATAAATTACCTTGAACTCCTGGACTCAAAGAATTGTCCTTGGGCATGTATTGCCCTGCCTGAGAACCTGACCTATTTTTATATTGTATGCACCAAGACTAGTATATCATATGTTCTTTTATCTGACTTTCTTGCCCAACATTGTGTTGATAAAATTCATAATGTAATTAGATATCACTGAAGTTTATTATGCTTGCATGGAAATAATATATTCCATTGTGCCAATAGTGTATATTTTACCCATTCTTCTATTAACAGTCTCACTTGGTTTATAATATTTCATACAGCCTAATAAAATGTTTACAGCTCTAACTGAAATGAATCTCATTAAAAGTCTTGGCATTTAGTGTGGTAACTTTAGGTTGGACTGTGGACTCATTTATCCATCTCTACCTGTGGAGATGAATTTGTGTGTGTGTGTGTGTGTGTGTGTGTGTGTGTGTGTGTGTGTGTGTGTGGTTCTGGAGTTTGAGCTTACCAGGCAGGTAGGTGATCTACAACTTGAACCATACTACTTAGCCTTAAAAACTTCTTTGTTGTTGGTGGTGATGGTGATTGTGGGGCTTAAACTCAAGGCTTGTATGCGATCCCTAAGCTCTTTTGTTGAAGACTAGCACTCTAGCACTTTGAGACACAGCTCCACTTCTGGTTTTCTGGTGGTAATTGGCAATAAAAGTCTCACAGACTTTCCTGTCTGAGATGACTTTGAACTATGATTCTTAGATCTTAACCTCCCAAGTAGCTAGGATTACAGGTGTGAGCCACCAACACCCAATTCTTGATAACTAGTGCTTAATCACTGTCCCTTAGCTGTTTCACAGAAAGCTGGTGCTGAATCATCTGAATAACAGCTCCACTTCTGGCTTTTTGGTGATTTTTTGGACATAAGAACCTCATGGATTTTCCTTGCCTGGTCTGACTTTGAATTATGGATCCTTAGATCTCAGCCTCCTGATGTGAGCCAGATGTGAGCCAGTGGCACTCAGTGATTGAGTCTTTTAATGCCCTCCCCAAATGCAGAATTGATCCTACCTCTACATGATAACAATCTTGTCTGAATCACTAAAGTGTTTTGGACCTCAGCATCCATCAGGATTTAGTTCTAAAAATACCAGTGGTTCCTATACAAGGGTAGTTTTCTAGTAAAATGCTGAGCTAGGGAAAACATTGAAATAGTATTTAACAGAAACCACCAAGTAACATTTCTGAAGTATAATTTGCAGCTTTTGTGCCAGCTTGTGAAGGATAAGCAAATGTGCAGTCAACTCTCCTAATGTGAAATATCAAGGAACACAAAACTCATATTAGGAAATAGGATCTATGCAATTGACATCGTCTTATAGAAAAGCAAGCTCATTATGAATTTCCAGCAGCAGGTATGATTCCTATAGACCAAAGAAGTCTTCTGGCGTCAGCAAGAATTTGAGGCTAGAAGAGATTGTGATACCTGGTTGTAACTTAGTCCTCATATTTCAAATTTAGGGCTTTGTTTTAATCCTAGATATTCTCTCTGGATGAGTTTTTGTTTTCGAATCTTTAACACATATTTATACAGAGGTATTTCAGGGTGAATTCTATTCTAGATCCTCTAAGTATCAACTCTACAGTTTGCCATAAGGAAAGGAAATGGTTCAGGTGCTAGTTTCTTAAAATCTAGACATTGTTGATTGCTTGGGTCATTTTGCCATTAGTGGGGGCAAATTTGTAATATTTGGTGTAACATTAACTGCTGTAACAAACAGTCCTCCAAATAATCAGTGGTCCCAAACAGAAACATTTATTTCTTGCCTGTAAAACAATATAATTCTGTCATTCTGGGCCTGAAAACAGGTTTTCTAGGAAACACTCACTTTGTGTCTCTGTCTCCATAGCCCTTCAAAGCCTTTTGCAATTTAGATGTAAATGAGAGAAAAACTTATAGAAGACACTATGGGTTAGAAAAGGACACTTATCATTACAATTGGACCTATTGGTGGAAATGGATCATATGATCCTGTAAGATGCAGAGCACTGTGGGCAAAGTTATCTCTTGCTGAGCAGCTGCTTTTTAGCTAAGTATCATACCATAAAATACAGAGCACACATTTCAATTGAATGCTGGCTGTCGCTTCTACACAGAGTGTGATTTATTATAGTTCATGTTACTTTACAAGAAATGATTATAATAAGAGAAGACATTTGCTGAGTTTTAATTAAAATATGTGAATCTAAGGCTTCAAAAGGGAGCTGCGAAAAATATAATTTTGCTTCCTATATCACATGATATTTTGCATTTGGAAACATTCTCCCTTTAGTAGAACCAGCTATTTTAATTGGGATCTCTTTCCATTCCAGAATATAGGCCAGAGCTCCAGAATGAATTTCTGGAATTTTGATTCCATCAACACAAGTCTTTATGAGATATTCAGTAAAATATAAGTGATGTCTTTTCTTTTGGCCAGTCCTGGGCCGGAACTCAGGGCCTGAACATTGTTGCTGAGCTGTTTCAGCTTGAGATTAGTGCTCTACCACTTGAGCTACAGCTCCCTTTCAGCTTTAATTTTTTTTTTTTTTTGGTGATTAGTTGGAGATAAGAGTTTCACAGACTTGTCTACCCAGGCTGGCTTCGAACTGCGATCCTCAGATTTCAGCCTTCTAAGTAGCTAGGATTACATGCTTGAGCCATTGTGCCCTGATAAATGATGTCTTTTTAATTATAGTGATTTTGTTGTTTTGTTTAGGGCATGATAATTTTTCCTTGTCTTCCTATAAATGAATTCTCTTAAGTGGAGACCTTGAGACAGTAGGATATTCCTATTTACACTGAAATCTCAGATCTCTTTCAAACACTGCTTCTTATTTTCAATCTCTAAAAGTTAAGAAAGGAAAGCCTTCCTCTTTTAAGTTTCCAGCAAACAAAACAACAACAACTTTATCTGTAGCCCGTCTTTCCCTTTTTCTGAACTGTACGCAGTTTCTTCAATATGCCAGATGTACCTACATCCAGATCTTTGCAATTCTGATCATTAAAGGATTTCTAGACTTTAGACCAGAACATACCACCTAGTCATCACTCTGCTGGTATTTGTGGGATGAGGGACAATCCTCAGATCTCAGCCTCCTGAGAGTAGCTAAGATTAAAGGCATGAACCATTAATGCCCAATGAGATTCTTTTTTTTTTTTTTTGAGGATTCTCAAAGTGCTTTACATTGTATATCTCAAGTTCATTTGATTTACACTGGAAAGCTGAGGTATTCGCCAATAAACTAGCAAAAAAGCTACGATGGAGCTATGGCTCCGGTGGTAGAATGCTAGTCTGGAGCAAAAACAATTCAGGAATAGCACCCAGGTCCTGAGTTCAAGCCCCAGTACCAGTACAAAAAAAGGGTAGATATTTTTCTTTTTCCTTTTTTTGCCAGTACTGGGGCTTGAACTCAGGGCCTGGCCACTGTCCCTGAGCTTCTTTTGCTCAAGGCTAGCACTCTACCACTTGAGTCACAATGCTACTTCCAGCTTTTTCTGTTTTTGTGGTACTGAAGAGTCAAACCTAGGGCTTCATGCTTGCTAAGCAAGCACTCTACCACTAAGCCACATTCCTAGCCAGTAAGGATTTCTTATAGTAAAACAGGATAAATAGTAAAGGTTAGGGGAAACAGAAGTCTCAAAATGGTGGTTCGTATATGGAGTATGCCTTTAATTCTTACCTAGACAACCCTCATAAATTTACTAAATTGTCAGACATTGATATGATAGATCTGGGGTGGGTTTATAACCTAATACATGGCTACGATAAGTTTGGTTATTATTCAAACCCATAAAACAAATGATCTAGGCTTGCCCCAAATACAAAAACAATAGACATCAATTTTAGAGCCTCAATTTGTGATATGTTCCCTTTAATTTTCTCTACCTATTCAAAGAATTTGCAGCTTCTTAACATTTCAAGGGAGAAAGGCTGATAATGTCTTTATATTCTTGGAACTTAACATCTAAAAAGACAAGGAAAGGTGATAAGCTTGCTGGTCTGATTTTCCCATTTCTGGCCCTGTTTTATTCCTTCGTCTATCGCTTTCAATAATTAAAAAAAAATTATCACTTAAAACTTTTTCCTGTCTATGCTACTTCATTCTCTTCAGATTACCTTATCTTCTAGACTATGCTGGAGGGAACCATCTTTCTGAGTAGGGGAGAGAAGTTCATATAAGGTGAAGGGTTTCTTGCTCTTGTATTAGGCCCAAGAGCCAGTGTGTTGCCCCAGAAGTAGCAAGACTAATAGTTTTTCTGTCAGCAGGGGAAACTGTGCAGAGAGCTCTCATCCAAGCTGACTCAGGCTTCCTGGGTTGAACCCATGGTTGGAGAGAGAGGCTGAACAGAGGTGTGTTTTGTGTCATATATTGGGACAGATTGATGCTCTATTAAGCAGAGAGTGGCTTGGGTACAGGGTTGAAGGTTAGAAGTGACTTCTAGCGAAGGCTGTCCCACTCGAGCTGCAAAATCAGCCATAATTTTGGGCTAGGATGCTTAGCTTACAAATTCTCTGGAGTGTTTTCTTTAGCCTCATAGGAGTAGAAGCCAGACTGAGAAGGTTGGAGCGTAAGTGGCAGATGGGAAAGCAAATACACCTGGCTTTAAACAGAAGGAGAGGGCAAGGACTAGCAGGAGAGGCTGTCAGATTGAAAGACGGTGTTTTGTTGTGAAGACTGTAGAGGATTTAAGACATTGATGCACTGGAGTTCTATAGAAAACAGAAACAACTCTGGACAAAGGTATAGGAGAGGTTGGAGTCCAAAGGAATACTCACAGCCTTGAAAACATTGTTATGTTATATGATTGTGATTATCATTTCTAACTCTCAAAGATGTGAGAGAATATGCTTGTAAGAGGCCACATATATTGTGTAATTCTATTTATATTAAATATCTATCGTAAGCAAATGAGTAGAGAGAAAAAGACTGGTCAGTGTCAGGAACTGATCGGAGGGAGAATGGGAATGATTGCTGGTGGTACAGAGTTTCTGTTTCTGCTTTTGACAATTAGATAGCAGTCATGGTTGCCTGACTTCATACATACCCTTTACTAAAAATTACCGAATTATATACTTTAATTGGAAAAATTGCATGTTATGCGAAGTCCTGGCTATTCAAAACTTCAAAAAGAATTTGTATTGAGTAGGAGAGATGTCGGTTCCTGAGGCAGGTAAGTAAGATGGGTATGAGAGTCATGTCTCCGATGGAAGGAGGCAAGACTCAGCCCATTATTAAAAATTTCAAGACATTAGTGAGTGCTGGTGGGTCATACCTGTAATCTAGCTACTTGGGAGGCTAAGAACCAGTGAGTTACTGTTTGAGGCAGGACTATGGAGAAAAGTTCCCAATACACCCTGCTGAACCTTTAGCTGCAGGCAGTGGTGAGCCCCTTCATCTAAGCTTTGTTGGTGTCTGAGATCAACAGGATTGCATTCCTAGCCTAGTCCAAGGTTGAAGCCTCTAGGTGACTCCATCTCAATTAAAGAAGCAAGACATGGTGACATATACTTGATATCCTAGCTACAATAGGAAGCTTAAAATAGGTATACCAGGTTCCAGGTATATGCCTTGACAGGAAGCAAAATCTTTATTTCAAAAACAACCTTCATATAAATGAGCTTGTAAGTAACTACACTTGTAAGTAACTATACTTGTAAGTGTATTTCAGTGGTAGAGCTAATGGTGAGTATTCAAACATGACTACTGAAAGGAAAAAACAAACAAACAAACAAACAGGATTTCAAGATAGTAACAGCATTCATTCTACCATTATGTGGAGCGTGGGGCATTTGGAAGCATGGGACTTTGTATGACTGCCTATGGAATGTCCTGAAGGACAGACTTCTCATCAGACTGGTTCCTTCATGGCAGAAATGAGGGAATGAGTGGATTTGGAACTAGCCTTAAGGGGGATTAGAGAAAGAATTGTCTATTGACTTGAAGGAGAGATAAAAAAACAAGGATGATACCTAACATTTGTTGGACAATATCCATTTGTGGTAATTTTATTATGATTTCCCACCAATGGCTCTCAAAAGATAAAAGTAATTGAAATGATAGGGTTAAGGTTTTCCTGGTCAAATGTGATTGAAAATTTAAGTAACAGCAGAATAAAAGTTAATGATTAGACTACTAATCTCTGTTGATGGATAAGAGATGATCATACTTCAGAGAAGTAATGCCTAAAAGTGGAATGACCATGGAATTCAAGCTCAAATAGAGGTATAAATGCAGAAAAAGCTGTGAGACATAAGTGAAAGTATAAAGACATTCACTTGTTTTTAATGAGATGGTTGAGACTTCAGATATTAGGTGTGCAGACCTGGGTTTTGCTAAGTCTAGGTATCAACTCTGTTCAATTAGGAACTCCCTGCGGGATGGCAACTTGACTCAGGGAGTGCCAATAGTAAAATACAACCAAAACCAAAACCAATAAACAAACCCTTCATCTTAAGATTTAAAAAGGGACATGTTATTCTCCCATGTGAAAGAAATGTCCTCCACCGCACATAGCAAATTGAGTGTTGATAGAAGCTACTGCATATGGTGTGACAGATGGGGAAAGTGAGGGAATATGTTTTTCCCTTGTCGCAGAAGTGTTTTCTCCTGATGGCTTTGCTCCTTTATGCGGATGGCTGTGCCTCTTGCAGCTCATACTTCCTCTCCCAACAGCTACAGACACAGGATGCTTCAGCCACCACACTCAGAGAGAGGGCAGGAACCTGGCCGACATATAATTGCCCAAAGGACCACAAAACCACTTCTTCTTCAATTGTTTGAAGCCAACTACATACATTTACAAAGGTGCACAAACCATAAAGCTTACATGCCCACGAAGACAGAAGTCTCTTGTACATCCTTCCAGTTACAGCTCCCCTACAAGGATAATGATGTCCAACTTGGTAATTAAGCACTCCTGTTTTGTACTTCATAAATTAAATCATACAGCATGTACTCTTGGCACTTTACTTCTTTGCCTCAACGTTTTGTTTGTGAGATTCATCCATGTTAGTCACATCCACTTGAGTTCATTCATTCTGATTGTTATGCAGTTATCTTTCATTATCCGTGGGGCTTTGGTGCCAGGACTTCTGAAAGAGAAATACAAAAGAGCATACAGGGACAGACGCTGAAGTCCTTTATATAAACAGTTTAGTATTTACATATAATCTATACACATCCTCCCATATATTGTAAATTATTTGCAGATAACTTATAATAACTACTACAATGTAATATTACACTGTATAATTTAGGGGAAAATGACAAGAAAAATGCCTGCACATTGTTAGTATAAGTATTAAGCTTTTCAATAATTAAGTACATGGTGGTTGAACCTGTGGACACCAAGGACCAAATGTATAATATTTCATAGTAAAGACAGAATGATAGAATTTACTTACGGATCCTGTTGGGTTATGTCTAGTTTGATGCAATCTTTTTTTTTTCCTGCTAGTTCTGGGGTTTGAACTCAGGGCCTTGCGTTTGCTTTGCCAACACTCTACTGCCTGAAGCATCGTGTAGCCTAGCTTTTTACTGATTATTTTTGCAATGGAGTCTCATGAACTTTTCTCATGAACTTTAAAACAGATTCAGCAGATCTCAGCCTCCTCCTGAGTAACTTAGATCAAAGGTTGTTATATGGGAATTCATTGGATTGCAAGATACAGAGAAGCCACATCTTGAGAGGTCGAATCTGGAATTTTTATTAGAAAGCCAGCAACTGCAAGCTGACATATGTCCCCCCTGAAAAAAAAAATTTTTTTGTCCTCGAATACAGTTAATACTATTAGGAAACCGAGCCAGGAAGATAGTAAAGAAAGAGCAGAGAAACAATCTCAATCAACCAGAGTTGACAAGAGATGCCAATGTGACCTGAGGAGAGTCAGGAGACTTGACGTACAATGCAAAATGGCAGCTGAGCTGCTGGGGTCTAAATAGGGTCATGGTTGGGGGCAGGCTCACAGGGAGCTTGAGAGCTCTAAGAATTTTACAAGCTCATTGTACAGTTCTGGCAGGTCCAGGAACCTATCTTTTTTAAGTCCCAGTCCCTGCCCCTGACTCTAGGAGTTCAGGCAGGCCTGTATCACCTGGGGGTAGGGGTAGAATTTCACCTCTAAGAGTTTTTGGAAAGTCCCTCATCCACCAAGATGCCAAAGTGGCCCCAGTTATAGCCAGTGTCCATATTTCAAGCTATGAGGTTTTTTAAAATGTATTTTTAGATTTTTTATTATGAAGGTGATATACAGAGGGGTTATAGTTACATAAGGCAGGTAAGAATACATTTCTTTTTGGACAATGTCACCCCTATGAGTTTGAGGCTACATGCGAATCTGTTGTGAGGGAACTCAGTCTTGAGACACAGGGTAGCCACATCTTGAAGGGTTGAATTGGGAGTCTTTATTGGAGAGCTGGCAACTGCAGGAGGACTCCTGCCCAAAGACTTATAGTCTCTCTTATATACTTAACACCGTTAGAAAATTGAGCCTTGAGTGTAGGAGAAGAAAGAATGAGCAGAAAACCAATACCAACAAACCAGATCAACTCCAACAAAGAGCTGAAATGGGATACCATTGTGACCTGAGGAGAGCCAGCAGACAGGAGGCATGATGTAACGGCACCTGAGGTAGTACAGTCCTAAAACCTTGCAAGTTGAAGGCCCAAGACTGACAGGCCGAGTCATCTATTGCTAAAGTCCCTGCTCCTGCCTCTAGGATTTCAGGCAAGATGGATCACCGAGGGGTGGAACTTCCCTGCCTCTACCATGAAGACAAGATGGCAACAGTTAAACCAAATTCTCTATCAACCACCACGAGGCCAATATGGCACCAGTTAGACCCAGTATCCTTATTTCAAATCCAGAGGTTTTTTTTTATTTTTTATTTTTCATTTCCAGAGTTTTAATTTCCAGACCCAAACTCTTAGAGTTCCACATGTGAGGTCTAGCCACTCTCCTTAACTCATTGAATGTAAACAGATGTTGAAAGACAGAAAAGGATTTATTGAACAGTCTAGGGTAATCTGATCTTTAGGTTTAAATAGACAAATAATTAGGACTGGGAGTGAAATGCACTCATCATTAAGCAATGTTATTAAAGTTGTTGCTTGATAGATCATTATCGATGTTGTAGTTCTTGAAGGTCAGGAAAAGTTCATATTGCTGTTATCACTTGAGTAGAACAATCTGGTTCCCATGAGATGATTAGTCTTGCTCTAGTGTGCAACCTCATCACTGGAGGTAATTGTCCTCATTGGGGACGGTGGTCTATCCTGCAAGGCTTTTCTGTTTCTTAGGGAAACACAAAACATTCCCTGTCATAAAGATGCTATGGATCTGTCCTGTCCTCTCCTTGCTGGATTCCAATGTAAATACAAACTGAATTGCTTAGAATGAGGAGATATACAAACATGGAGGCAGGGATACCAGGCTTTTCTCCTGTTTTCAATTAATTTCTTGGGCTCAAGTAGGGAGGCAGTGTTTTATTTTTAAAAAGCAGTTTTATACCCTTTACCCTTTGAATAAAATTATCTTACCCTTCTTTCATTAAGTATATACTTAGATTTCCGTTGTAAATATATGTAGAGTTGGAATTGTTGGGTCCGAAGGTTTACATACTTAGATACTATGGAGAAGTTTCCAAAATGATTGTGTTAATGTATATTGTCACCAACACTCCAAGGGAGTCCCAGTTGCTCTGTACTTTGCCACTATCTGTATTTTCTATATTAAAAAATAATTAGCCATTCTTTGGGATTGTATAGCATCACATTGTGCTATTTTCTATTTAACTTAACCTGTTTTCATTAAATAACATATGGTGGGTTTAGGATTATGCTAGATTTGGAAGAATATTTCTAATGTATTTGCTGGAACTCTTGCCTTAAAAATGAGATAAACTTGGAGCTTGGAAGGTGGCTCAGTGGTTAAAGTGCTTGCCATGCGTATATGAAGCCCTGGGTTCGATTCCTCAGCAACACATAAGCAGAAAAAGCTGGAAGTGGCACTGTGGCTCAAATGGTAGAGCGCTAGCCTTGAGCTGAAGAGCCGAGGGTGAGTGCTCGGCTTAGAAAGAGAGAGAGAGACTTAACTGGAACTAGCATAAGGTAAAACAGAGATTTGGTGTCCACATAATTAAGCAGTAATTTACATTCTTAGTCATTGAATCTAGCTTGGCCGTGTGACTTCCATTACTCTGCAGAATCAGAAGTATGCCAGTACTGAGCCTAGACTACAGAAGCCATGTAAGCTTTCAATCCATTCTCTTGTCATGCGTCCCAGCTGCCCTAGGAGCAAGCACAGGCAAGCCTGATGAAGGAAGACAGCTCATACAGAGCATGTCCCACCTGAAGCCTCAGCTGTGTGAGCAGCATAACAAGATCCATAAAGCCAATGCATGTAAGAGAACTTATTGAGACATACACAAAAAATATTATCCAGCCAAGTCTAGCCTAAATTGTCTTCCCATAGAACTGTGAGCTAAATATGTTTATTGTTAAGTCACTTTATTTTAAGATTGTTTGTTTTGCTGGGTGCTGGTAGCTCATGCCTGTAATCCGAGCTACTTAGGGGGCTTCAAAATGAGGATTGCAATTCAAAGCCAGCTGGGGCAGCAAAGTCTTCAATTAACCAATTAACCACCAGAAAACCAGAAGTGGAGCTGTGTCTCAAAGACACTAGCCTTATGCCTAAATCCTTGGGAATAGTGCCCAGCCCCTGAGGTGTACTCCTACAAAAAATTATTTTTAAGTGATTGCTAACTTACAATACACAATTTTTTTATTGCTGCCCCAAACAGTTACAGATTGCTTTAATCCAGAAACTTTTGGTAGAAAGAATAAAGCATTTACAAATGAAAATGTTAAAGACATATATAAAATAATGGCAAGGTATAAAGTACAAAAAATAAATAGTAGTGCTAATAAATGATTGTGGTGAGATTACATGAGATGTACTCACACAAAGCTTCTGGAAATTCAAAGATTTAATGGTGCCGTGAGGAAATGAGGACATGAAGAAAAGATAATGAAAGCCATTTCTGGTGATCATGCTTGAACATGAAAGTGAGCAGGACAGGTGCAGGGACAAACAAAAGATCTATATAAAGCCAATATGTTAATAGCAGGAGTAGAGCGGAGGGATAGGAAGAAATGGGGTTCTTTGAGTGAATGCAGTTAAGAAAAGCACAAACAGGTAGCCAAATACAGACATAATTTTGACCCATACCTTAGATTATGAAAATTTAAAAACAATTACTTTGGAAGAAAGCAGAAGTAGTTTTAATGTTTTTCTTCTTTCTTGTCTCCATTCTCTCTACAATTGAATTCTTTCTTGCCTGTATCCATCTCTATCCACTGGTAGATGTAATAATTTTCTTCACTCAACAAATCAGAGACAGTCTTGTGATTTACTTTGCATTATAGACTGAGATGAGGTGAGGGTACACAGCTTTTAAGGTCTCCACTTAGTTTTGGAAGCATTTTTCCAGTATATGAACAAGAAATATGCAAACCTAAGCCCTCACCCTAGGCTCTTTCTAAGGGAGTACCTGCCCCTTTCTCTCATACAGTGTAATGGCCACAGATTCAACAGGGAGATCAGTTAAGATCAGAAAGCTATCCAGATGAGCCCAGTCTAAAATGCTAAAGAATCATCAACCAAGCAAAGACTGTTACTTTAAGATACTACATTTTAGATTGCTTATGACATAGTAAAAGTGAATGGCTCAGATGCCAATGCTGAAAACCGGTCATTTCTCATAGAAGTCTGAAATAATATAATTCTTTGGGAGTGGGGGAGGCGGGGAAACAACATTATATGGAAATAACAGACCTCCATTTCTATATGACAACTGTGACCCAGGTGGATCTATTTCTTTTAGGTGAAAAGGTGAGAATTGAATTTTCCACAAAGTATACCACTCCCTATTGTCTTACACTGGTCTTAATGTACTCATTTACATGGTCCCTATCTGAATATTTATTTGCAGCTAAAGTAGTGGTAATATTTTGTAGGAGATATGAGGACAGAATGACCTGACAACTGTAACTTTTGAGAAGGCTCTTCTGGTATAATATAAGACTAAGGATTGTGGAGGCAGAAAGCTAAGCAGTTCAAAGTTATAGAAAAATATTGGCAAAGAAAATTCAGAAGACTCCATAAGATGAAATATCAAAGGACCTTGAAATTAAATGTTTTGTCTTGAAGGAAATGGATAAATTAGAAAAAGTGGCTGGAAAAATTTTCAGTAACACAATAAGAAAGGTAGAAAGAGAAGCTAATTTTGAGGACACACACACACACACACACACGTGCACACACACGCACACACACATATTCCAACAGTCCTTTTAGAAGATGATTGCTATTCACTGTTTACCATAGCCAAGCTGTATTTTTTTTTATTTCTCTACCATTTATCTTGTATATAAGTTTATCTGATTTGGGGAGCAGAAGGGGAAGCACAGAGATGGTGGGACCATTTCTGTGAACCAATTCATCAGTGAAACCCAACGGACACTATGCTAGAAATGAACTATACAACTCGTCGGGGATGGAAGTTGGGAAGGGAAAAACTGGGAAAGAATGAGGAGGGCAGTTCAAAAGGAAATGTACTCATAACTGACTTATGTAAATATAACCCCTCTATAGATCACCCAGATGCCTCTCATTGGACAAATAGATCAAGAAAATGTGGTATATATACACAATGGAATTCTACTCATCCATCAGAAAGACTGATATTGTATCATTATTAAGAAAATGGAATGACTTGGAAGAAAATTGTAATAAGTGAAGTAAGTCAGATCCAAATAAACATAGGTTGCATGTTTTCCCTCATTTGTGGTAGCTAGAATGAGCCTATAAATATACAAGTAAAGACATTAAATAATTAAACACACACACACACACACACAGGGACATGATGATAAATTACATAGGTCTCTAGATATTCACCCATTAAGACCAAAAAAGGATATACGTAGAAGCAGATCACAAAGGCTAAATGACTATGGGCAGATGATCATATGAAATAATTTTTATGAAATAAAATGCAAGAGAAGGTGAAACAAGATATTTTTTAGTTGCTGTTGTTGTTTATGTTTTCTTCTCCTTTTTCTTGTTTGTTAGTTTGTCTTTGAGAGGTAAGGAAGGGCACAAAAAAGGTGGAACCAAGGGTGAACAAATATAACAGTGGTACTCACTAGAAACTATGTGGAAAATGAACCATATGGGTGGGGATGGGAGGGGAAGTGAAGGAAGAGGAGTCATAGTTCAATAAGAATGTACTCATTACTTGACTCCTGTAACTGAAACCCCTCTGTCACCTTTACAATAACAATAACATTGAAAAAGAAAATTACTGCTAGTAATGCAGAGCATGCAGTTAATAGTATCTACGTGTGGGGGGGGAGGGGCAGTCCTGTGGTTTGAATTTAGGGGCTGGGCTCTGTCCCTGAGCTTTTCTGCTCAAGGCTAGCCATCTATCACTTCAGCTACAGCTCCCCTCTGGCTTTTTTTTTTTAGGTTAATTGGAGATAAGAACCTCACAGACTTTCCTTCTCAGATTCAGCCTCCTGAGCAGCTACTGTTACAGGTGTAAGCTACAAATGCCCAGCAATGCAATAGCATCTATTTCTAACGATGGGTTAGTTGCTTAGAGAATGTTTAGCTCACCACTCTCAGGATCTCAGGTTCTTTTGCACTAGTGTGAGTAAGGTGTTGATAACTTTATCTGTTGCTGAAGTAATACTTCCTCCAGCACTAACCATTTAAAATAACTATAAACATTTCCTTATTGTCTCCTATAGTTCTGATGGTTGACAGAGCTCAGCATGACAAGCTATCTCGCAGAGCTTAATGAAATTCTAACTCACTATAGGGTATCTGGGCATATTCTAAGTTGAAAGAATCGTAGAAATCCATATGCAGAAAGATCACTTTGAACTTCCCTTGCTCCTCTGTCCAAAAGCAGATCATATGATCTTTATGTGAGAGGTCTAATAACTTGGAGGAAAGGAACATCCTTGTCACCAAGCCAGAAGAAGACGAAGGAGAATCTTTACAAATAGATTTTGATGAAGTTACCCTGGATTTTTACCTTTAGCTTAGACTCTTCCTTTTTCCTAACATATTTAATTATATTTCCTATCGTATTTCCTTCTTCATTAAGTCTACTATTAAAACTCCTAAGTTTACCTACTTCCTTTGATCTTCATTTCCTAATGCAGGTTCTTGCATTGTATAAAATTTGTGTTTAATAAATGTTTGTTTTTCTCTTTTTTAGTATGGCTTTAAGTTACAAGGACCTCAGTGAATGTAGAAAGATATGGTAGTTTTCCTTTTCAGTCAGATTATGGCCAAGACAGAAGTCATCTGAAGGCTTCCTCAAGCATAGGTCTGGTAGTGGGTACAAGTTGTTACCTGGGAGATCTCCTTGGGATATCAGCTGGAAAGTTTGCATACAGCTTCCCCATACTGACTGGGTTTTCTCACAGCATGGATGCTAGGTCCTAAACACAAATGTTCCAATAAATGAAAGCAGACATTTAATGACATTGTTATGATGTAGTCTTAATGATTTCATACTGTATTGGTTAAGGTACCCATAAAAGATCTTCTCAAGGTCAAAGTGAGAAGTCATGCGTCTCACTGCTGCATCACAATGTCAGGAGTGAGATTTGCTAGTCATTGTTGAAAGATAATTTGGCCACACACAAATCCCAGAAACAATTCAAAACAGGATATAATTCTGGATTCTTATTTTAATATGCTTTTAAACATTGACCAAATCATGAGTCCATTACTCAGGTAATGGACAATGGAAAGATCAGAAATTTGGGTTTAGTGTCAATGAGTATAACTTGACATGAATTTCTGCCTCAGGAATAAAAATATAAACTCAAAATTGCAGAATTGTTTTCCTAGATCAGATCAGTATGAAGCACCTCCAGACAAAAATAAATTAAAAACATTCCATAGATTATTTGTTTAAAAAACTTAACCTGCTTAAGAAGACTGTCTATGTGAGTCCTGATTGTGTGTTCTGGGTTCTTCCAAATATTCAGTCCCTTTAGTTTTCTTAAATGTAGTTATTGATATTTCTGTCATTATAACATCTTGCTAAAACCTATTAAGTCTGAATCTGAAATATGCAAACATTCCATCAGCTTCTATGGACTGAAACACATGCTTCAAGCTAAAATTTAATGCTTTTCTTAAATGTTTCTCTTTCCTTCTCCTAAAATCTTAAAACTAAGCATTCCAGAATTTTTAATCATATATCCACAATGATTATCGAGGCTAATTTAAGCAGGAGAATCGTATATTCAAAGGACATTTTGGTCAAAACAATCTTTTTACTCTTTCATACATAAATGCAGATCAAAACAAGTTGTAGTTCAAATTTGTGTTGATTATCATCTGAATGATATCCTTAGCTGTCTCCTAAAACTACTTCTCTGTGACAGGATCTAGGGCTCTGCTAGTTATTTAAAATTCTGAGCAGCTTGGTGGGAATGTTTAAGAGAAGCATTTAAAATTCTCATTTAAAGCATATCACTGCTATCACTGTTGCTATCATCATCATCCTTAAAAAACACTAAAAACTTAGTGTTCACAAGCACTCTGTACGAAGTAAAGCATGAACTAAGTAGTCCCTTAATTCTAGGAAGGAGAGCTTAGGCTGACAAGGCAGAAGAAACAAACCAAAGGATGAAATAATTTCACTAATTTATGAAGAGTGATAGTTTTTATACATTCTACCCAAACACTTCTTTTGCCCAGATCAACATGTCTAAGAGAAGGGAGTGGGCTTAAGAATTGATGGCCTCTCATCTATTACAAATCCAAAGAGAAGGATGAAGGGCCTGAGAAAGGCTGGTGGAGATTTTGTTATCTTTAGACATTAGCTACTTCTGGAACAGTTGAAACATCATCACTGAGGCCTGTGAACTAGTCTTTAACCACCATCTTTTAGCTCTGAATCTTGTTAAAACTCAGATTCTGATTTAGTAGGTCTTGATGTAACACTCTACTTCTAACAAATCTCAATATAATGTACATGGATCACACTTTAAGGAGAAATGATCTGGAGAAATCTTTTTACCTGATTATATCTAACTGAATAGGACAAGTGATCTTTGGTAATAGCTGGCTGATCAATTATAAGTAAGAACATTTTTTCCAACCTCTTAGTTAATAATGGTAAGCAAGGATATTTATTTGTTAAAATATAAAAATCTCTCTGTGTATATATTTTTAATCAACTATATGATGTAAATAGAACATAATAGACAAAGCTGGGTGCCGGTGGCTCATGCCTGTAATCCTAGCTACTCAGGAGGCTGAGATCTGAGGATTGTGGGTCAAAGCCAGCCAGGGCAGAAAAGTCCGTGAGACTCTAATCTCCAATTAACTACCAGAAAACTGGAAGTGGTGCTGTGGCTCAAGTGGTAGAGTGCTCACCTTGAGCTGAAGAGTGCAGGAACAGTGCCCAGGCCCAGAGTTTAAGCCCTATGACCAACAAAGAAAAAAAGAAAAAAAAGAACATAATAGACATAAAAAATAATGTAAGGATAATATTTTATACAGTGTTCTATTAGTATAATATTCATTATTACATATTCTAATATATCACATATATCTTATTATAATTCCACACTAAATAAAATTTGCCTGCTATACCAATGTGGACCAAATTTCATATTTTGGTTTTAAAAAAGAAAATACAAAGTAACAATTATTTTACAAAGTAACTTTATTTTACTCATTTATTTATTAAATTAATAAGTATTTATTCAGTATTAATCATTGTCTTAGACATTGGGAAATAAACACAGAATCCTACTCTAGGATAGGGGATATGGATTAAGAGTCTAATACAAGAAAGAAATGTTTTTTTAGTAGCACATCAAGTTTGATAACCTATTTTTGCTGAATCCAATTTCCATATGGAAGGAAGAGTCTGAGTCATTATTGAGCCTGAAAAGATATTTCAGTTTACAAACACATTATTGAAACTAACAAAAATGCAGATCCAAAATGAAAAGGAATTCCTATCCTGATAAACATGTGACTCCAGCAGATGGTTGCTCACTAATAAAGGAGACTATCTTTCTCTTTTGTTAAATAGCTTAAGTGAACAAAATAATGCTGCCAATTTCTAAGCAATTGTCAGATTGGATCTCTCTGTGTGTGTGTGTGTGTGTGTGTGTGTTTAAATAGTGTATACTTCTTTCACTTTTTCTGAGGTCCTTTATTCAACATGTACGTTGGAATTGTGGAAAGTAGCTGAGTATTTTTTTCTTTCTCCCTCTCCTGGACAGGCAATAGCTGCTGTGAAGAGTCTTAAAAGCAACTTTTAATCTTGTCCATATAAAAGCATCTTTCCTCTAAAGTGATCTGATAAGTTTCATTCACTCTCTAATACTCTCTGGTCAATAACTGCAAGTTATCAAGCCTCCCAGGAATGCTACCAGCACTTACAGAAACTTTGTGAGCACAACAACACAATATAATGCAATACAATGTAACACAACAATACAATATGAAACAACACAATGCAATGCAATATTGAATATAGCATCATATAACACAATATAATAATACAATACAGTACAGTGCAATAAAATACAACATTCCCTTTAGGTGTTTGCATCATCAAGAAGACATCCCTTCCAGTGAGCTGTAACCTGGTGGTATCATGGTATCATGATACCAACTTATTTCATCTTCCATCTCTTCCTCAGTTTGTACTACAGACTGCCCAAGCTAAGTAGTCATCCAATCACCTCCTCTGGATTTGACACCATATTGGATAAATGATGATCTAATAGGTACTCTGAATAGAATGCACTTGGGACCAGACATTTCAGGCACTGTTTAGATAATCAGTGAAAGCAGGTAGAAGAAGCAGAAGCTTGTTTATAAAAGCTTCCAACATGCAAGCCTGCGCATGGAATTCAAGTGTAGAGGACATGTCCCAGAGAGCAGGTTCCTGGTTCCTTGGGATTTTTTTTTTCCCTTGGTGTAGGTAATCTGGGCAGTTTAACTTGTCCCCCATCAGCTTTTAAATTAATCTGTCCTCATTTTCCAAAGCAGGTAAATCTCTAATGCATAATGTCGTGCCTATGGAAATGATACTATTTCCCAAACGCATTTCAGTGGACTAACACTGTATGAGTCAATGTCCTGTCTCAGATTGTTATAACAACACACACGTGCGCGCGCGCACACACACACACACACACACACACACACACACACACACTGATAGCTTAAACAATAAATTCTTATTTCCTACCACTTTGGAGATAGGAATTTCAAACTTAAGATGATAGAAAGTGGACATTTTAAAAATCTCTTCCTAGTTTACCAATGACTGTCATTTTTTGTATCCTTGAATTGAAGGGGAAGGAGCTTTTAAAAAAAGAAAGACAGAGACAGAGAAAAGACAGAGAAACAACAAGAGACAGTCACACAGAAACAGAGAGATCTTTTCTCTTCTCTCTGTGTCCTTTCTTCTAAAAGTACTACACCTATCATGAAGAACTACATATTTCAAAAATGGCCTATTTAGGTGGTTGAGATAATTAACAATTGGCACAGGTTTATGGTACCCACAGATGTTCAGGTTTTTTGTTTGTTTTTTGTTGTTTTTGTCCGTCATGGGGCTTGAACTCTGGGCCTGGACGCTGTCCATCAGCTCTTCAGCTCAAGGCAAGAACGCTACCACTTGAGCCACAGTGCCACTTCTGGTTTTCTGATGGCTTATTGGAGGTAACAGTCTCATGGATTTTTCCTGTCGGGTTGGCTTTGAACTGCGATCCTCAGATCTCAACCTCGTGAGTAGCTAGGATTACAGGTATGAGCCACTGGCGCCCAGCTGATGTTCAGTTTTTAATTTTGTTACATCATTTAATCCTGACAATAATACTTTGAGGTAGCATTTTTAACTCTTTTTTTGAGACTGGGAATATGGTTCAAACAACCAAGAAACTCACTCGAATTCAGGCAGCTAGCTAACTGCTGGGACTAAGATTTGCACCACAGTTTCCAGTAACAGTTCTGCTTCCTTAATCACAGAGGATGCCTTTGGTTACAATCTCTGACCTGGGGAGCTTGAGTCCTCTGAGAGAATTAATGACTGTTGAGATCGATATGAATGATGATGATGACTCACATTTATATTCCTAGCTACTCAGAAAACTGAGATTTTGAGGATCACAGTTCAAAGCCAGCCCAGGCAGGAAAGTCTCATCTCTAATAAACTACCTAAAAAGCTAAAAGTGGAGCTGTGGCTCAAGTGTTAGTGCACTAGCCTTGAGCAACACATGCTCAGGGATAGAGCCCAGACCCTGAGTTGAAGTCCTAGAATTAGCACAAAAAAAAAAAAGAAAGAAATTTGAGTCTGACCACAAAACACATTCTTCCTGAGGCATAGTCATGCTCCATTTTCCAAGGAAGGGATATCCCTATTTATCTGTTCATGTCCCAGGCCTTTAAGAATTACTTTTGGAGAAATAAATGAAAAAAGAAACATGGAAGAAGTCAGTTTGCATAAACAACTCCTATGATATGTAGGACTTAGAAAAGAGGGAGGAGGAGTCTATCACGGTATACAAAAGAAAAACAAAAACAGAAACAAAATGTTGCCCCTATCTGTCATGTCTCATTGAATTTTCTCTGAAGAGTTCAGTTAATTTATGCTTATTCTTTTGATGAGGGATTCTGTGTTTTCTTAGAATTGGCCACATGATGCTTGATTATCTCTGAGTTAAACAGTTAATAAAGAATCAATGGGCCTGTGTTATTGGGCAGGCCACTGGTGACTGATAAGTATTCTTCAAGATTTTCATGCAGCCTGTTTCTTAAATCTTCTGCAAAACATTAGGTAATAATAGGTGGAGTTCCCCTATGCTCAGCCTTGAATTGGCAACAGAAGTACTTTAAGTGGTGGCTCTTTAACAAAAGGATATTTATAGGAGCTGTGGTCAGAGGTTACTGTCACCTTGTGTCTTTTTACTCAGCCTAAAAGGAGTACTCACCATGAGTGAACAGACTAAAGTAATATCCACAGTGAAGAAATCACCCAAAGGTAGCTTCTACATGCAGCTTTCTTACGTTAGGCATTTGTCTGTTCATCCACTTGGGAATTTTGACTGCATGTATTCCACTATAGAACCCACCCAAACTTTGTGTTGCCCGCTGAAGAGTTCGCATGGGAACAGGGACCGAAGACAAGAGAAGGCCTTGGAAGTAGGGCCCCAATGGATGGAAAAACCTCATGTTCACTGCTCCTGAGTAATTACTTAATCATCTTAAATGAAGCAGCTTGAACGTCTTCGGTAAGGTCATTAGCTGTGTATGGAGCAAAGGCTTATTTTTAAAGTTTTGAGGTAGCCCGTGGAATGCTTTGTTCCTAATTTAGAGCACGTGTCTTGAGAGTGCCTATTCTTTGGCATCTGCTGCCACCCACCACGTGTTTTGCTCACAGCAGGCCAAAATCCACTTGTGGTGATGTCTCAGAACCCCTCTGTTCCATAGGGAGCCAGCAAAGCCTGGGCTTATGTAGGGAAGGACCAGCTTAATTTTTTAAACTCACATTTGTATAGTTGATATACAGAGGAGTTACAGCTACATGAACCAGGAACAATCACTACAATTCTTTCTGAACTATTTCTCCCCTTTCATCATTCTTTCCCTTCCATCCCCACTCATAAGATATCCAGCTCATTTTCCACCTAGTGTCTAGGAGGTACCATGGTTGTATTTGTTCATTCTTGTTCCACCTTTTATGTGCCCTCCTTTCACTCCCAAATACAAACCAACAAGACAAAAGAAAAAGAAACCCAGCAACAATGGCAACTAAAGAATGAAAGGGGAAACAAAGGAGGAGGCAACAATGCTTGATAAGAAATGTACTCATTACCTTGCTCATGTAATTGTAACCCCTCTGTATGGTATTTTCACAACTAAAAAAAATTAAAAAACAACAAAAACAAAAAATAAAATATCTCTATTGTTTCTCCTTAAAAAAAAAGAATGTCTCTTGTTTCCTTTAGTTGGAGTTCATTTAATAGACTATTATTTTGTATGATCTCCTGTCCATAGCTATTGAGCCTTTGTCTGGGACCCAGCTTTTTCAAGTGACATTTAATGTATGAAGGTTAGGATTAATTTCAGTAAAGATGCATTCACCCCCTTCCCTGCTTTCTGTTATGGTTGGAATGGACTTTCTGACAGTGCTGAGTTTGGGATTGGCCGTGTGTCTTGTGTTGGCCAATGAAGTATTCTTAGATGGCAAGGTGAAAAGAGACTTTAGCTGAACTTGGGCTGTTAGATTTGGCTGTTGAAGTGTTGGGATCTGCTTAGAGAAATTGTGATTGGGTAGATCTTGCTACTTCTCACTGAGTTTTGGTACAAAATACAAGGGAGAAGAGGTGATCTAACCTATACCTTTCCAACAGCCTAATGCAGAACATCCAGGTGAGCCTAGCATAGATTAACCAGTGTGGAAGGGTAATTCAAATGCTTATTGGTATGTTATTTGGATATTTACTTGGATATATATGCATATATACATCCATGCATACATACATGTATGTATACATACATACATAGATATGCTGTAATAGTTGTCTAAAGTTTCTTTATAAAAAGAATAGTAAAGACACGTTAATAAACATAAATCTTGAATTCTGAGACAAGGGAAAGAAATGGCTTGTACCACAATGGCTTGATTTCCTTCAAATGGGGATGACAGCTTCTCCAACCAAAGAGAGCCTATTAGATAATCAGGCCTGGCAGACACCCAAAGGAGGTAGCAGAAAATATAAATTAAATGATTGGGGTCCATAAACCCAGAGAGTTCATTGTAATTCTCTCTTTCAAAGGGGTTACCTTAAAATTTGTCTGACAAGTTTGGAATGCAACTTGCCAAGTTTAGCCTTTTCACTTCTTTTGAAGGAAAAAAAAACCCCATAGTATGAGAACATATCAAGCCCCATATTCTGATAATAAGAAATATGGGAGTTAAGTATTTACTCCTTCCAGGCTGGATATGTGCTTTCTGCTTTTCTGATGTCCACACCAGGTTCTTTTGCTCAGGTTTATCTGTCATGTATTTTGGTTTATGGTCTTACCCTTGTAGCACTGAGCTTTATAACATGTACTAGATCAACAACTCTTAACTCACTGTAAGGAAATCCACAGAAGTAAAGCAGGACTCCTGTAAACAGCTCAGTATATATACTCAAAATGGTGATGTTAAACCTGTTCTGTTCAGGACGTTCCTAACTGCTATCTTCTGTCCAGGGCTAATACATCAACTTGCATAAAACATTGTTAGACTGTTTATGGCAAGCAATACTGGCTTGACTTAGCTGGAATCTCAGCTGAGTCTGTCAATTATACAACCTCAAATGGCTTCTCTATACTGTCTAGGCTTGCTCACCAAATGGTAGTCTCTGGGTAGTCAAACTTCTTATATGATGGCTTAGAGTATCCTGGGCTGCATGTTGTATCTCTTAACTAATTTAGCCTAAAAAGCCACATGACATCATTGCTGATTCAGTTGGTGACAATTCCTCCCAGATTCAGATCACACAGCATTCATTGACTGCTTCAACTGCTTCAACTCAATGCTAATTCTTGAGTACCAAGAACTTCTGTGACCTCATTCTCCTGTATATTTTTACCTCTCTACTTGACAATGTAATGTACTAGTATTCATATATTCTAAGAAATCTAAGTCATGCATGGTCTATTGAATGTCTTATTAAATCTTGGAATTATATATAAAATCTGTTTTTTGCATGTCTGTAAGAGTTGTCTGAAGCAGGAAGAGTGTAGCCCATTTACTGAAGGACATGAGATATCGTTCACAGCACCATTATAAAAGTATGAGAATCAGTCTTGGAAACTACAGTTAGGAACAACTTTAAAATTATGCTATAGATTGCTCCAGGGAAAACCTTGCTGGCCACTCCTGAACAGACGTATTGCACTTCACCCAGTATGATAAACCAGAACCTCTGACCCCTGTCATGTCTGACATCTTCTTGTCTTTTTCTCTAAATTAGACAGATTAGGATCAGTGCAGGGCCTGCTCCTTCTTGTCATTTAAACTCAAGTAAATGTCTTATACATTCATACCTGTATACATAGTTGATCTCAGGCCATGTGTCTGTACTAGTGTTGAAAGGTACAACAAGGCCAATCTAATAATCAGTTAGTAAAAATCAGGTGACTATCAGAGTGGTAGTTTATCAGTACTTTTGTTCCATTTTAGTCTCTATTTGGTATGATGATGCAGTATAATAGTATGGTGATAAAGATGATAAAGTTGTTTGAAGACTGAGGATGCTCTTGAATGCTGGTAGCTCATGGCCTGTAATCTTAGGCTACTCAGTAGGTTGAGATCTAAGGATCACCATTTGAAGCTACCATGGGCAGGAAAGCCCATGAGACTCTTATTCCAAATTAGCCACCTAAAAAAACAGAAGTGGAACTGTGGCTCAAAGTATTGAATGCTAGCATTGAGCAAAACAAACTTAGGTACAGTGCCCACGCCCTGAGTTCAAACCCCATGAACAACAACAAGTAATAAATGAGAATGCCTTTTTTGATAGATTTTGTTTGTTTAAATTCTACTTAGATAATACAATGGCAAAATTGAAAGGAAAGAAAAATCATAAAAAGTACTAAATAAGAATTTGTTCCTAAGATACTTACAAATGTGACTTTGAGTAAGAATATATCAGCTCAAAGTTGTTTAATTTCTAAAACTTGAAATATAAGCAACTCTCCTAGAAAATCATTGAATATTCATTGCATTAAAAAAATCAACTTTGCTCATTGTTGTTACAGTTGGCAAGAATGTAGATTCTATAAAGTATCTATGACTAGAACTTAAAACCATCTCACAAATGAGATACACTGAAGAGGAAGTGTTTTGAACAAGATTTTGTAGTTGTTAGTAACTGCTATATAACAAACCACCACCAAACTTAGTGGCTAACACCAGCAATCCTTTATGAATGCTTACAAATAATCTCTTGTGTTGGAATAATTCAACTCCTTACCTGGGCATAGCTACTGTTTTTCTAGATGGCTTAGCAAATCTTGGTTGGGTTCTATTGACACTTACATTGAAAACTGGGTCAATTCTGTTTCACAAGGCCTTTCATCCTCCAGTGGATTAGTACAAGATTGTTGTCATAGTTGAGTCAGTGTTCTAAAATGGATGTAGTTTAGGAATTATAATAGTGAGATAATCTCACTCCACTAGCCAAAACCCCTATTATGGATATTCCAGATTGAAATGCATGTACGAGACTGGAAGAACTTATTATCTCTTGTTGACAGAAACTTCTAAGTCAAGCCACACAAATACAGGTAGCCTGTACAGAATTAGTGCCATTATTGCAATTAATCAACATGCTATTTATTTATTTATTTATTTAGGGTCTGGTTGTGAGCCTGAACTCTGGGCCTGGGCTGTCCCTCAACTCTTCAGCTCAAGGCTAGTGCTCTACCACTTGAGCCACAGCACCACTTCCGGCTTTTTTTTTCTGCTTATGTGGTGTTTAGGAATTGAACCCAAGGCCTCATGCATGCAAGGCAAGCACTCTACCACTGAGCCACCTTCCCAGCCCTATGTTATTTATTTTTAAAATAAAAGTAATAAGAAAGTCTATTATACCAGGCATATGGGAGAGAGAGGGGGGGGTGTTATGTGGCATAGATATTTCATGGGAAGATAGCACTTCACTCATCTAACCCAATATTTTGAGATTGTCATCCATTGTCCTAGGCTACTGTGAACCTTGAAGAATAAACTCAATATTATACTGTTTTTTAGGCAAAGAGGTGATGCAGGCTCAGATTTTATACTTCTTTCCAGAATACCATTAATTTCTAAATTGATAATAAAACTTCTATTTTTAAAAAATCACATAGAAAGTCAGGAATAATGTAGGGTGCATAAATTAAAATTGGCTGTGGTGAGAATAATTGACTTCTCAGAGGTGCAGTCAACAGGGAACTGTCAGGATAGATGAGTTTTACATATCTTGGAGAGAAATTGGAGCTCTAAGTGCTAAATTTAACCTACAAGGATATACATACATTTGACAACTTGAAAGTCTTTAGTGTATAGAAAGAGTTTTTGGCATTTCTATCTGGGATCTATATTTCTATCTAATTGTAATTTCTGCTGAGACAGGTGAGTGAGGCTAAAAAGTACTCCCCTTATGATACAGGAACCACTCAGTTTTAGAGTTTGATTGACTACTTTCCCAGGAGATAGCAAAAAAAAAATTGTATTATTCTGTTGCACATATGATCTGGGTAATGTCAAAGGAAATCATAAGGAAAGCAGTTGAAAACTTTCAAATAAAAATTGGATAACTCTTCTAAGAAAACAATAAAAATACTAGATAAAATAGAAAACACTTTTTCCTTAAGGAGAATGTAACAACAATAAAATTGCATGTACTTATCAGGTGAAAATCTAAGGGAAAGCTGGAGGAGCAGTAAGCAGAGCACAGAAGTCAATTCATTCTAGCTACCAATCCAGGAAAATTTGAAGTTCAATTTTTATAGCTTCATAAGACAGCAAAAACGAAAATCTTAAGAGTTCATTTAAATCATTTAAAGCTGAGTGCTGGTGGCTCACACCTGTAATCCTGGCTACTCAGGAGACTGATTTCTGAGGATTAAGGTTCAAAGTTAGCCCAGCCTAGGGAGGAAAGTCTGTGAGACTCATCTCCAATTAACTCCAGAAAACTGGAGGTGGAGCTGTAGCTCAAAATGGTGGAGTGCTAGCCTTGAGCGAAAGAATTCAGGGACAGAGCCTAGGCCCTGAGTTCAAGCCCCATGACTGATTAAAAACAACAACAACAACAACAAAATAACACGGTTTAACAGAAGGCCCTTCAGCCTTAAACCTGGTGCCCCAAAGGGTTCAAATTAGGATATAGGGAAAGAAAAAGTAATTCTATCATTGTCTTTATTAGTCTTCATAGCAGGTTTCTTTATTTTCATCTAAGGAAAAATTTCCCAAAGAGATTGTACCTCTAAATGAGTTCCAGAAAAGTTTTCATCCTTAAAATGGCCTATCACATACTTTAGTGGCTCAAAAACATTAAAATGCCAAACAAAAATACAAACAAACAGTAAAGGGGCCTAGGTTATACAGCAAGTAGAAACAGATGGCATTTCCTTCTTAGATCACAGAGAATTCCAATTAATTCATTTTTTCATGGAAAATAAGCATTCTAAAATAAAATTGAAACATATAAGTAAATAATATCCCATAGGTAATATGTGATAGAAACCAATTTATTAAACAGATAGATACAAAATATCTTTTTCTGAATAAAATAGAATAAATAAATAGAAGATGATGAAGGTACCTGAGCAACATTAAAATAATGTCAAATATGCAGTGTAGAAGAAAGAATAGTGCAATAGCCAAAATTCAAACAACAACAAAAATACAACAAGGCCACAGATTTAGTAGTAGATTACACACAACTGAAAAGATAATCCATGAATGGGAAAATCAGTGAGAAGAACTGTTCATAAATTAGGAAGTTAGCTGGGAATAATAGCTTTCTCAGTGGCCATAAAGCTAATTTTCTAAATGGGAACAGAAAGGAATTTGAGAAGAACCGAGCAGATTTGGGAAGTATGAGCGATTGAAATAGCTAATTCACTACACATGCAATCTGTTTCTTCTTAGATTATGTGAGGTTTTGACAGGAATTTAATAAGATAACACAGGTTATGGTCTCATTTTTATATTATTAGAATCCCACACTTGATAAGTAGAAAATGCATTATAATAGACTGGATTACCATGAGCTATTGGGATAGAAAGGGATGTATATAGTGTCAAGAACATTCAGGTGAAAATTCAGACATTCTCATTTCTTAAAAGTTGAGAAGTAGATGAGCACTGGTGGCTTACACATTTTCTTGATCCATTCATCCATTGAGGAGCATCTGGGCTGATTGCAAATCTTGGCTATAGTGAATAGTGCTGTAGTAAATGTGGTTCTGCTAGTAGATTTACTATATCCTGGTTTGTACTTTTTTAAGTAAAAGCCCAGGAGTAGCATTACTAGATCATAAAATAGTTCATTGTTAATTTTTTGAGGAAACTCCATACTACTTTCCAGAGTGGTTGAACAAGATTACATTCCTACCAACAGTGTATTAAGGTTCTCTTGTGGTCATATCCTCACCAGGATCTGTTATTGTTTTCTTGATTATGGCTACTATAACTGCGGTAAGGTGGAATCTCAATGTTGTTTTGATTTATTCTTCCTTCATGGCCAGAGATATTGAGCATTTCTTCATATGTCTGATGGCCATTTCTTCTTCTTCTTCTCCTTCTTCTTCTTCTTTCTTCTTCTTCTTCTTCTTCTTCTTCTTCTTCTTCTTCTTCTTCTTCTTCTTCTTCTTCTTCTTCTTCTTCTTCTTCT
>NW_012267229.1:6767591-6772326 GCF_000151885.1 Dipodomys ordii
CTTCTTCTTCTTCTTCTTCTTCTTCTTCTTCTTCTTCTTCTTCTTCTTCTTCCTCTTTAGACCATTTGCCCACTTACAAATTTGTTTGTTGGTTATTTGAGAGTATACTACTCTTAAATTCTCTGGATTTTAGGCCATTGTCTGGTGGGTAGCTGGCAAAATTTTTTTCCCATTCTGTAGTCGCTTTCATTTTTTGGCTATGTGCTATGCCATGCAGAAACTTTTTAGTTTGATATAGTCCCAATCATCAAGATTTTCCTTTTCTTTCTTTCTTTCTTCCTTCCTTCCTTCCATCCTTCCTTCCTCCCTCCCTCCCTCCCTCCCTCCCTCCCTCCCTCTCTCTCTCTTTCTCTCTCTCTCTCTTTCTTTCTTTCTTTCTTTCTTTCTTTCTTTCTTTCTTTCTTTCTTTCTTTCTTTCTTTCTTTCTTTCTTTCTTTCTGTTGGGGGACCTGAACTCTGGGCCTGGGCGCTGCCCCTTAGCTCTTCAGCTCAAGGCTAGTGCTCTACCACTTGAGCCACAGTGCCACTTCTGGCTTTTTCTGCTTATGTGGTGCTGAAGAATCTAGCCCAGGGCCTCATGCATGCAAGGCAAACACTCTACCACTGAACCACCTTCCCAGCCCCAAACTTTGGTTTGCTGTGTCTCAAGATCTTTATTTAGAAAGTTTCTCCCTGTGGCCAAGAACCATAATGTTTTCCCTACTCTTTCCTGTAATAGTCTTTGATCCATTTTGAATACTGGTGATATATGAGGACCTAGTTTCAGTTTTCTGTATGTGGATATCCAGTTTTGCCAGCATCATTTCTTCCAGCTTATGTTTATGATTTCCTTATTGAATATTAAATGGCTATAGGTCTGTGCCTTTGTTTCTAGGTTTTCTATTCTGTTCCATTCAGGCCTGTTTTTGTTCTAAGACCAGCTGTTTCACTGGTATTGCTTTGTAACAGTGTTTGAAGTTTGGTTTTGTTAGTTCTCCAACACTATTCTTTGTGATGAGGGTTGTATTTGCTATTTGGTCTTTTGTTGTTTTGTATATATTTTTGGATTGCATTATCTATCTCATTGAATAATGATGTTGGAATTTTGGTAGATATTGCATTGAATTTGTAGGTTGCTCTGGGCAGTATTTATTGTCCATTATGTTCAATAAAGTAAGTAACCCAGAGAAACAAAGGATGCATGTTTATCCTTATATGTGGAAGCCTGTTGTAGCTTACAAACTTATAGTTAAATATGTTGGGTAGTATGCAAGTATATACAAATGTATTGACTGAAATATGGTAGATTCAAAGGAGAACTCAAATAGTGTGATTCCTTAGAAAGGCAAAATAAAACACCAGGAAACTAGTACTCAAAAGGGATGGGGTGGAGTCAAGGGGAAAAGGGTAGACAAATAAAGAGAAAGAAGACAAGGGGGAGAATGAAGTCGAATCTAATGTATATAACACAAAATTAAGAAAAGTGGGAGAGCTAGAGGTTGTTAGCCCATGCCTGTAATCCTAGCTACTCAGGAGGCTGAGATCTGAGGATCACCATTCCAAAGCCAGCCAGGGAAGAAGCGTCTGAGAGACTCATCTCCAATTAGGCACTAGAAAACTGGAAGTGAAACTGTGGCTCAAAGTGGTAAAGTATTAGCCCTGAGCAAAAAAGCTCAGGGATAGCCCTGAATTCAAGCCCCATGACTGACCAAAAAATATTCACAAAACCAAAAACAGCATAAGGGAGGGAGATAAGAAGGGGAGGGATGGGTGAAAATGCTGAAAGGGATGACCTTGATCAAGATATGCTGTATTTATAAACTGCTTCATCAAATGGCAAATCCTTTGTAAAACTACTTAAAGATAATTTTTTAAAAGTTGAGAAGGCAAAGTTTTGATAAGTGAAATATTATCACCAATGTCTCAGTCATTGAGAAGGGAATGGTCACCTTGAGAATCTATTAGGAAAATTTTTCTTTGTTTTGTCGGTCAGTGGAAAAATCTTTTACCTTGCAATTTACAGAAGCATGTAGTCCTCATGCCACAATAATATTTTATATGAATGTAGGCCTTTTGATTATCTTCAGAAGTCTTAGATACAGTGTCTGTTGTCTTCATAGAGCTCAACGTCGTTCTTTTTTTTTTTTTTTTTGCCAGTTGTGGGGCTTGAACTCTGGGCCTGGGCACTGTCCCTGCACTTTTCAGCTGAAGGCAAGCATTCTACCATTGAGCCACTGTGCCACTTCTGCTTTCCTGGCTTCCTGCCAGGCTGACTTTGAACAATGATCCTCAGATCTCAGCCTCCTGAGTAGCTAGGATTACAGGCATGAGCCACCGATGCCAGGCCCATTGTTCATTCTTGAGACCATGAATTGATAAAACAAGCAACTCAGTGAATTGTTTTTAGTTGTAGCTAAATTTTAGGAAGCTTGCATAGCACCACCATATAACAGAAGGAGGACTCTGTAATCCTCAATATTCTCTTTCTGTGTATTCTCTGGTAATATATCCATTGCCTTGCTTTTATATGGTCTTCACTCATTTATATTCAGTATTTTTCCTGTTTCACCCTTAGATGTCCTGGAGTCTTTCTGTTGTTTCCATGCCATACTAGGGGTATCTCAGTGACATTTGCTAAGGTTGACTGTGTTTCCCTTGGATCTTGTTATTTCTTTGGCACTTTGACTAATAAGTTAAAATTCTTCTCTTATAAATCTCTTGACACCCTTTTTAAATACATTTCCTTTATATAGATCAAGAAAAGGCCACTTGGTCTCCTTATGATTTGAAACATTATGCTCATAACTGGAGTCCCTTCCATTTTCCAGATAATACATGCTCTTGAATGACAGAGCTCCAGAGAATAGTTTAGGAACGTCTAGCTCTCTATAGAATACAGAAATCCATAGCATTTTGAGTAAGTGATTGGTCATATTGAGAAAACATTTGGGAGCATAAAACTTTATTATTTGATATTTACAAATTATCAAGCTTCTTATGGTGGAAGAAGTATTATCCTAGATCTAGGTAAGAAGAGTTTTGTCCCATAAAGGCCTTCCTCTCAGTTTTTGCCATCTGTGCCTCACCCACAAAGAAGCATCTTCAAGACCTGGGACATATGCCAACCAAAAGGCCACTTACTCTTCTTTAGTTTTTGTGGAAATGGGATTTGAACTTAGGGTCTCATGCTGGCTCTGGCTTTCTTGCTTGTTTGACTGGCACTTTACTGTATCAGCTAGGCTTCCAGCCCAACTTTTTGTTTGTTATTTTGGAAACAGAGTCTAATGGACTTTTCTGCCCAGAGTGACTTTGAATCATAATTATCCAGATCTCAGCTAACTGAGTAACTCAGATTACAGACATGAGCCATTGACACCTTGCCATTTAACCTTTTTAGGTTATCTTTTCAATTCATAATTACTTACCTCATAGTTCAAGTCCAATTTTAGGTCTAGTACAAGTCTCTTCCCTGAATCTATCCTTTGAGAGTAGATCAAACTGCAATTATATTCACTTACAAGACTTAGAGTTGGGTGAGGACTATTCTATTGTACAGGAAATTTCACATAAACCAGTTTTCCTGTGTCTTCTGTGTTTGTTATTGACAGATAGAATGGGTTCTTGATGTGTTGAATGTTAGCATGTAACCTTCAGCTTCCCCAGGAAATCCACCTGAGGAAATTCTCCACCCATCCCCCAAATCCTTTGTTCCTCTGCTGAAGGATGTTTGTTAGACACAGGAATTTGGCTAATGGATGCCACAGATTAAAAATTGTAGGGACCTAGTGTTCTTATAAAGAACTTCAACCAAATACACAAATCAATTAATACAATTCATCACATCAACAGGAGCAAAGATAAGAACCACATGGTTATCTCAATAGATGCAGAAAAAGCATTTGACAATATCCAACACCCCTTTATGATGAAGGTTATGGAAAAATTAGGAATCCATGAAACATTCCTCAATACAATAAAGGCTATAGATGACAAACCTACAGCCAGCATTATAGTTAGTGGTGAAAAACTAAAGACATTTCCTCTTAACTCAGGAACAAGACAAGGTTGTACACTCTCTCCACTTCTCTTCAATCTAGTATTAGAATGCCTAGCTACAGCAATAAGACAAGATGCAAACATAAAGGGGATCCAAATAGGGAAAGAAGTAAAACTCTCCCTCTTTGCAGATGACATGATCTTGTATTTAAAGAATCCCACAGACTCCACTCCCAAATTACTTAAGCTGATTCAAAACGTTGGCAAAGTAGCAGGGTATAAACTTAACCCTCAAAAATCGATGGCTTTTCTGTATGCCAACAATGAGAAAAGTGTGGCTGAAATTAGGAAAGCAACTCCATTCATAATAGCCCCACAAAAAATAAAATACCTAGGAATTAACTTAACCAAAGAAGTGAAGGACCTCTATGATGAAAACTTTAAAAACTTGAAAAAGGAAATCAAAACAGAACTTAGAAAGTGGAAAAAACTCTCATGCTCCTGGATTGGAAAGATCAATATCATGAAAATGGCAATACTTCCCAAGGCTATCTACAAATTCAATGGGATACCTATCAATATTCCAACCTCATTCTTCAAGGAAATAGAAGAGGCAATTCAAAAATTTATATGGAACAATAAAAGACCCCGAATAGCAAAAAATGATCCTCAACAGAAAGAACAGTGCTGGAGGAATATCAATACCAAATTTCAAACTCTATTACAAAGCCATAGTAATCAAAACAGCTTGGTACTGGCA
>NW_012267229.1:6773286-6869295 GCF_000151885.1 Dipodomys ordii
AATGGAATTCTATGCCTCCATCAGAAAGAATGACATTGCCCCATTTGTTAGGAAATGGAAAGACTTGGAAAAAATTATATTAAGTGAAGTAAGCCAGTCCCAAAAAAACATAGGTCCCATGGTTTCCCTTATTTGAAGTAACTAGTATAGGTCTGAGTCAAGCAGAAAAGGTCAGATAAGTTGATGTTAGGGACATGAACCCTAAGATATGTATTCAAGATATTCAACCCTAAGATATGTTTTTTTCTTTCATGTGGTTTTTTCTAACACATTTATAAGATTATTTCTTTGTTGCTTTGTATGTCCCTCCTCCACAGTATAACCCCTGCTTTCACTGTATTTGATGTTGTTATAATTTGTGGAGGGGAAGGGAAAAAACAAATCGTTTAAATAGGGATACAGGTGGACCCATTGCAACAATGAGATGTAGAAGTCGTTATGTCGAAAATGAACTTTACAACTTTGGTGGGGTGGGGGAGGATGAGAAGGGATGGGAAGAGGAAACAAAGGAGGAGGGTACAATACTTGATAAGAAATGTACTCATTATCTTGGCCATGTAATTGTAACTCCTCTGTACAGTATTTTCACTATTAAAAAAATAAAAAGCTTCAACCAATAAGTGATGGGCATTAGTGGATAACTATTCCCAATTCATCACTTCTTGGTAGGTTATCTATGAGGAATGCTCTGCAAGTCTTTTGTAGTGATACTGATTCCTGCTTCTCCTTAAAAGATAATGCTCACTAAAGAAGCTTTTCTTGTCTCAAATGAGTAAAAGAAAAGGAAAGAAGAGAAAGAAAAGGAAAAGAAAAAATGCAGAAATACAGAAAGCGATTTTAGGTACTAGTATTTTTTAAATTCATGACAATCTCATAAATGGTGGGAAAAAGATAAGGAGATTAGTTTCAAGAGACTTGGTACTAAGTTATGAATCAACCCTAATTTTGCATTTATTTTAGAGAGAGTTCAGTATAAATTTGTCTCTTAAATACATTATTTGGACTGTTAAACTATTTCTCAATGAGAAACAGGCTATATTCTAGCTTCACAAACTTGGGATTGCCCTTTGTTGTATGAAAGTTGTGAGTGACTTAAAGAAGAATTCTTCAAGTATAAAAAAGATGATAAATGCCATTTGATGCCGAAGAACCTCCCTCTCTCAGTCTGAGATTTGTGTGTGTATGTGTGTGTGTGTGTGTATTTGTTCTTGTGTATACTTGTATAACACAAGGACATCATCATCTGTATACTTGTATTACACATTAACATTGTCATGATAAAAGGAGAATAGAACTTCCCTTTGGTATGTTGGCAGAGACATATGCAATATCATTTCTTTTGAGAGCACAGCCTTCAAGCTAAGCTTGAAGTTTCATAACACAAGAAACCTGTGATTTAGCTTAGTCCAGAATGAGTGCTTGGAACATACCCAAGTTCATGGACTACATATTGATGATTGTATTACTGCAAACATGTTAATATGGGATAATTCTCTATCTGCCTGTTTGGTTTTGGAATCTTTGGGGGACTGATTTTGGCAACACCATGACATCAGGTTAAAAGGAATGATAAAAGATTGTTAAATGAGTTATATAAAATGGTCTAAATCTGGAGATGAAAGGAGAAAAGACAGAAACCTGAACAGACTAGAGTTTGAGGGAGAACTTTGGGAAGCAGATGTATGTGTGTGTGTGTGTGTGTATACATGTGTGCACGCACGCGTGCACGCATGTGCACACCAGGATTGGAGCTTGAATTCAGGGCCCGTTTTACTCTCCTTTTTCACTCAAGGACATACCTCCACATCTGGTTTTTTTGTGGTCAATTGGAGATAAAGAGTCTCATGGACTTTTTTGCCCAGGCTGGCTTTGAACCAGGATTCTCAGATCTCAACCTCCTTAGTAGCTAGAATTACATGTGTAAGCCAACAGGCATCCAGCTGGGAAGCAAGTCCTTTACCTGTTACAATCACATACAAAGGGAGAAATGTACTCTTAAGATACTTTGTTATGAGCCAAATCAGTACACATTTATGGTTTGGTTTTTTTCCTGGTCTTAGACTTCTGTTACCCAAAATATAATGCTGCCCAGAGGTTGAATTTTGGATTTCTTAGGAGGTTAAGAAGGATGAAGAAGCAAAGGAGGAGGAACTAAAGAGGAGAAGGAGGAAGAGGATGAAGAAGAGGAAGAGAATTATATTCCCTCACCAATTCTAAGAAACACTTGCTTTTAACCTTCCTGAAATAAGGATTGCCTTTATGTTTGACAAGGAATCTAATTTAATTAGCAAAATAATCTTTCTTTCACTGAAACATTAGATTTCATGACAGTATAAATGTACCCCACTTTAACTTTTAAAGCCCATGTGGCAAATGTTTCCATCACCACATTAAAACCTTCACTGGTCCCTAATAAATTACCTTCCATAGGCAACTCAAGAGATCCCAGTGAATATGATTCATACTAATCATACATTTTTCATCTTGCATTTGGGAGGAAGGGAGACATCATGGTAAGGAAACCTTTGACATTTAGTTAAAAAATTAAGAGTAAATAAGAAGACAAATGACATGCTAGATTTATATGGAAAACATCTTGAACTATTTCCTTAAAAACCTACCGCTGTTTAGTAGCCACTGGAAGAGTTTTCCTTAGTTAAGATTTTGGATGGACAGGCAATGATGAGATTGGGACAAATAATCAAGAAAGGGGACCTTGATTGTAAAATAACTATCTATTCTATTAAAAATAGGTAAACAATTTGAATAGACATTCCCCAAAGAAGATCTAAATACATAGATATATAAACACATAAGGTATATAAAATCTTTAATTGCTAGGGTTCAAATTAAAACTGCAGTGAGATACTACTTTATACCAACTAGGATATCAATAATTAAAGAGACAGAGAACAATAAAAGTGAACAAAGGTGTGAAGAAATGTGAAGGTCATAAATTTTAGGCCAAGTTGTACCTCCACTTTGAAAGACAGTTTGATAGCTTCTTAAAAAGTGAAACATAAGCCGGGCGCTGGTGGCTCACGCCTGTAATCCTAGCTACTCAGCAGGCTGAGATCTGAGGATCGCGGTTCAAAGCCAGCCCGGGCAAGAGAGACCGTGAAACTTCTATCTCCAATAAACCACCAGAAAACCGGAAGTGGCGCTGTACCTCAAGTGGTAGAGCGCTCACCTTGAGTTGAAGAGCTGAGGGACAGCACCCAGGCCCAGAGTTCAAGCCCCACGACAGACCAAAAAAAAAAAAAAGTGAAACATAGAATTAATTACCAATATGTCCCAGGAATTACGTTGCCAGGCATACACTCAAGGGAACTGAAAACAGACAAAAATGTATACAACAAATATTCACAGAAGTACTCTTCTTAACAACTAAGAGGTGGGAGCAATTCAACTGTCCAAGGATGAATGATGGAATATTATTCTACTATTAGAAAAGAATGATATATTGAAACATGCTACAACACACAGATTTTAAACTCTATGTCAAGTGGAAGAAACTGGACACTAAAAGCCATATACTCCCTAAATAGGATTACGGGAAATCTTCAGAACAGTTCAATTCACAGAGGGGAAAAAAGTAGATTGGTGGTTTTATGGTCTAGGAAAGGAAGAGAGTATATAATAGAGTAGGTGATAGGAAGTGACTGCTCATCGGTTTCTTTTTTAGGTTATCAAATATTCTGGAATTAGAAAGTGATGTCTGATAAGTCTATACTAGAATGTCTGAAGTACGTGCTTCATAATGATGAACTTCATATGTAAATTATAGTTCAATAAAGTTACTACTAGAAAAATAAGTATCCAGAGGTTTCAAAGACATGATCATACATAAATGTATATAAATGCCAGGTGTAAGAATGGCTCCTAAGTTTTCTCCTGAGGGTCAAAGGGACCCCTTGGGTTCCAAGGCGAGTCTCACTTTCACTACTATGTCTCAGAACTTGGAAATTGATATCGTATCTCTTTTTGTCGGTCATAAGCTATTCTGTGTTTTGAAGTTGGTACCTTAGGTCAGAGATGCAACTGAATGGAAGAAAAAAGAAGGGCCGGAGTGGGCTACAGGAGCTGTAGAGACTCAGTTCTGTGTGACTGCCCTTCTTATTACGGAGGAACCTAAACAATGCTGGAGCCTTGAGTTAATGCCACTGTTTGCATGTGGGTTGCTCCTTTCTCCTCTACCTTCACACCCATAGCTTGATGGGCAATGCATTATACTATGATTATACTAACTGATTATACTATGTGTAAATGAGACATGGTTCTGAGGTCAAGAAATAACAGTTGGGTTGTGTTAAGAAATTTTTATTGTTTCCTTTGGATTTGTGATGAAAGCACATAAAATTACAAGTGGAAGAAACATCATGCCACAAAATTGCATAGAATTATTACAAAAATGTGAATAATGCATTTTAAATAATTTGAGATAGAAGAACCAAAATATGTACAGTTGAAGAGCTTCAAATACTTTGTCCTATCTCTTTTTTTCTTCTTAAAAGGCAAAAGTCACAATGTTCAATCCATCACGAATAATATTAATACAGTGCACAAGCGCAACATTAAATTCAAAGGAATGCAAGCAATGGCCCTTTCTTTCAGAATTACTTAATGACTGCTTATCTATTATAGGAGTAGCAAAGAAATGTATGGTGATCCTGAAATGTTGCAATGAAATGCTGGAACCCAAAACACATGGCATGTCAATAGATCTTGGGAAACTGGTTTACATGGTTGAAACCACGCTGTTCTCAGTAGTGTACAGGTGTCAGAGACACAGTCTAATTTAATATACAACTCTACCCTCTATTAGAAGAAAAACCACAGTACAGAATTTTACACATTCAACAAAGAACAAGGCAAACACATAAAGGCACAAAACTGCACATTGTATAGACCCTTTTCTTTATCTTTGTCTATTTTCAAGTAATATTAATATTATTAAATGATAGTATCACTCTAGTAGTTTCAATGATGCAAGGTACACAGTGTTACATACTACCCCACAACTGCAAAAAGTGTCATTTTACAGATATAAAAATGTGATTACAGTAAATGGGCCAGATACAAACATATTGGAAAATGACTAGAATTCCTAAGATAATGAAACCCAAATACCAAGACAGTTTTAGGGAAGTCAAGGTTATAGAACCTCAAGTCTATTTCTGGATTAAGATGTGATAAAATGTTCTATAATAATTACCACTGTGTTTGGGTCTGAATGCCATTTTCCCTTCATTCTTCCTCAGTTTTAGAGTCTGTAATTTTGTTTATAAAAATGTAGCCTTTGATTTGACCACTCTTACTTCTTTATGATACATGCTGTCCTTTCAAAGTGCAAAAAGTACAAGGATGTATAAAAGATTTCTCTTTCAGTGGAAGTTTAGTTTTATTAAGTGTCTAATTAACACTCTAAATCCTTCAGATCAAAATATAATCATCTCCAAAGAGGAAGTGATTTCCCCTTGTGTTTCACTATATGTGTATTTTTATTTTAGTCAAACATGTTTCCCTAATGTTTGAAGTAAGCCTTCATTTTGATGAAAACTTAATTGTGATTCCTAGTTATTGCTTTACATTAAATAAAACGATTTCCATAAAAACATTAAATTCTCAAAACACAACTTTCAGGACATAACTTTTCATTTGCAGTGTTTAATTTCTTGCTAGGCTAGAATCAGATAGATTTGTTTTAAAGTAAAATAAAACTGTGAGCATCTAACATCTGGGCATTAGTTTACCATCAATTTTTGTATGATTCTATAAATTACTTTTATATATTCTTTCTTAAGACATTTTAATAATGATTTTGATCAGTTTTATTATGATATAATTTACTTCTCTTATACCACTTAAAGTAGGAACTTAAAAGACATGGTTAAGCATATTATATATACATACTAAATGCATAATCAAAGTTTTTAAATCTTAGAATAAAATTGAAATTGGTTAGACTTAAAAACTATGGAAGATAGTGATAAATTTCCAAATAACTGTCCTATACACTTTGTCTACTCCAAACATTGCAACAAGCTTAGAATCTGATATTTAAAAATCATTTTTATTCCTTAAAATATCTACCAGATTCATATTATAAATCTTAAATCTACTTAAAATTGCATACATAGCTTCATCAATGTTTTATTACAATTTTCATATAACTTAACATTGATGTAATGTAGTTACTTGATCCTTTTCTTCTCTATCGGTTTGGTTTTGAGTGGAAGAGATTTGAGTCATCGCCAATTAATGAACACACATCCACATTTGTGCATACACACGTGTGTGTACTTACATAGCTAAGTGCATATCTATATACATGGAGAAAACATAGCATTTGTACATGGGTCTGTGTGTTTAGATAAATATGTAATCTTTCTATATTAAAAATAAATGAACCATAAAAATGTCTGATAGCAAAAGAACCATCAGGACCTGTTTATCCTGATTGAATTTCTGCTTAATATATATCAGCATGTTCTTTTCTTAAAAAATCCAACAGAATGGATCATTTCTAACAATTTGATCATTTCAGGCCAACAATCAATGTGTACCCAGACTTTGAGTGCAAATAGTCAATTCAGATTGCACCTGAAAGCATGCAGCCAACTTGCTCATGCAACCAAACGTGCAATCCATATTGCTGTGTCTTGGGATGGCTTCACTAGGGGTGGGGGGCAAGGACATAATCAAGTTACTATTTTTTTAACTTAAAAAAAAAAGAAAACCAGCTAATTGAGTCACTACGGTAGCTAGTAAAGCCATATCAACGACAAATACACTGATGCGTCTATGATAGGTAAATAAATTAGCAAACTGCAAGCCACCAGTGCTTGCAAAGCAAAGGATGAAATATTCATATTAACCTGAAAATATAGAGTTGAGGGGCAGATAGGGAAAAAAAAGCTCAAAGTTGGATGATCCATAGTGTTAAATAGCGCTATGCATTTCTATGTCTGTTACTTTGAAATACTTTACAACAGAGCTTCAAACAAAAACAAGAGTTCAGAATTTCTTCAGAGAAGAGACACTGTCCTTCATTAAGTGTTCCATGGAGCCTGGGAGTTGCCTGCTTTGAATTTACTATTGGAAAGAAAGGAAACAACAACAACCAAACAAAACAAAAATTCCTACATACGTGCGTTCTTCACTGCAGTAGTTACTACATGACACATGGAGCCTGGGTGTAGGACCTCTGCATGGATCCTTCCAGAACTCTCCCTTTGATGAGGATTTCAGGCTAAAGGATGCGTCTCAGGAAGATGGTCCTAGGCAGTGATCATTCTAGTAAGAGAGTCTAATGAAGCTTGAGTGGTCATGCATATCCTGAAGGCCTTGGCAGGAACAATCACAGAGGAGTATCAAACTCTCTTCCTGGGGCCTCTCCTTCCGCCTCCTCACTGGAGGGAGGCTTGTGGTTCATTTTTCCAGGGTCGGAAGCCAAGGAGGGAGGGGCGGAGCCATGATTGCTGTCCTCACTGATTTTTCCTTTCATAGCTTCCTGTACAAACTCCAGAATCTCAAGGGGCAGTCTTTTGAACTTGTCTTGGTATTCTTGTTCCAAGTCTGTCTGCAGCTAGGAGACATCAAGAGAGAAGAACAATTTGAGATTGTTTAGATTTCCATGCCCTGTCATGTGGAATTTTGAAAGAGATACATGAAGGGTAGGGAGAGGAATACATTATCTAAAATAGTATTCATTGGCTCTGCCTCTGTGGAGAAAAACAGTTTAGTAGGACATTCCATTTTTTTCATAGCTGCAAGTGAAGTTTAGGTTATATGTGACATAAGTGGGTCAATGATTTGAACTCAGATAAATGAATCCAACTGCGGATCCTCTCACATATATACATTCGGAAAGAGATGTTTATAGAGGTGGTACACAATTATCTAACGTTCTTGTACTTGGGGTTGGAAACTATTGCTTGTTGAAGAAGGTCAAAGTTCAACCATGAATCCAGCTGGGGGAGAGCTGAGGTTGAATTATGGTTCAAGCCAGAGACTGAGATGTTAGCACTGAACCTCTTGTTGTCTCTTCCCTTTCCTCATCTTCTCCTTTCCTTCTCTGTCTGCTTCTCTTCCCTTTCTCTTTTCCCATTCATCTCATTTGCTTTATTTTCTTCAGTGCTAAGAACCAGTCCCAAGACCTTATATATGCTAATCACATACTCTACCAGTAAACGACATCTTAAGCACCATGGATGCTTTCAAAGAGAAGCTTGAAGCATTTTATGCACATATAACCATCTTAAGTTTCATTCTGGCTTTTCTTTCTTTTTTGAAAAATCACTTCCTTGGTTTCATTGCAACTTTTATTGGCCTTTTAGCAACCTTTTTACATGTCTTTTATTTTCTCTATTATGCATACTGTGGAGAATTTCAGGCTATTTATTGTCTGGGGAATTTTTCTCCACATGCAGACTTACATGGCAACAACCCTAGTCATGAAATCATTGTAAAAGAGGGGATTCTGGGGCAGCAGAGGGGGCAGCAGAGAGACCTGTCTGCTGTGAAATTCTGCTACTGGAGCTCCAAGGAAAATTGAGAATTTGAAATAAATCCTCTCTGTTTACGTGAATGCAAGAAACATAAATGACCTGCTTTTGTCTTGCTTTCCATTGGCTTTGAGGCAACTTTTATTAAGATATGTCCTTAAAAATCTGGGTCTTTTTTGGTGGGTCAGTTGTGAGGCTCAAGGTGAGCTCTCTTCCATCTTGATCCACAGCTCTCCTTCTAGTTTCCTGGTAGTTAATTGGAGATACAAGTCTCATGGACTTTCCCACCCAGCCTGGCTTTGAATAGAAATCTTCAGATCTCAGCCTCTTGAGTAGCTAAGATTACAGGCATGAGCCACCAGCACTGGACTTGGCAGATGTATTTTATACGTTTGCTAGATTTTGTGTAAGTTTATATTTTATATTTTATGTTCTGTAGTGTTTCAGCAATTCTCAACCTTTGAAGTGCACATAGTTCACTAAGATCTGTATTTCGATTCTGGTTCATGAGGTCTGGGTTGGGTCCAAGACCCTGCATTTCTCAGAAGCTCTGGGCAGTCCCAAGGTGACTGATTCACTTGGGAAACTTTATCTCCCTGTCTTGACTATTCTCTAAGCCTCCGGGTCTACTCTTTGCCCCGTCCTGGCCTGATGTCCTCTAGCTATAGCTTTCAGTGCAGCCTCTGAGGCTTAGTCCTGAGCCCCAGACCATCCAGGGTAAAGTCAGTCCTAGAGCCTTCTCTCTCTGGACAGGGTTAATTCCTTTCCCTCATGCTTCCATGCAAGAAAAACTATTTTCTAAGTCTTCGTTATTTGGTCTAATTCTAAAAGTCCTTGAAGTTGTGAAATTAAGAGGTATTTTGATAAATCGGTGGTAAACTAATTGACATGAACTGATCTAGGGAAATGTGTCATCCTTGTTTATGCTATTGCAGACAGATGAATTCATTTGACTATGAAGATTAACTAAGTCTCCTTAGAGTGTTATACTCAAGGTTTATGCAGCATACTACCTTCCCAAAACTGGAAAAAAATTATGAACTCTGCAAAACAATAAGCCCCAAGAATCTCAGATAATAGAATATGGATTTTGTTTGAATAGCTTTGGTTTTCATCAAAGGATAGTTGACAAAAATAACAGCCCGAGTATTGGCAGTTATTGAAGATATTTTACAATAAGAATGTTAATAGGGCAAGAAGGAAATGTAACAAAGCAAGGGGTGTGGGGTGGTGGGGGAGAGTCCTCAGTGTCCTGAGATGGTGAGGGCCATGACCTGAGAGTACAGTGGCACTGGCCATGCAACTCCACCCTCCTTGTCCAGCTCACACAGCAAGTCACTGATGCATCCAAGACAATTCTCCTGTTATCCCAGCCACTGAGGAGGAAGTGGTGTTTTTTATGAATGTCATGTGTGGATTCTCAGCCTGAGTTGTGACAGCACTAAGCCTCATCATTTATTCACCTCCATCCAATAACACACATGCTTAGTTTCCTTTGCAAGCAAGGAAGGTGGAGAAAGGGAGAAAAGCAAGGGACTTTGTTTTGAGGACACAATACATTCCTGTTTTCACTTAGGTTGAGTTGAGGGGCCTTATCTTTGAATACATTATCAACATCCTTGCAGCTGGTTTCTGTTTGATTAGAGATCACTGGTGGACAAGGCTCCATTGTGTTTCCTAAGTGCTGTTTTTTAATTACTAAAAAAAGAAATGGAAAAGGAAGAAAGCATAAGAAAACACTAATACTAAAACAACACTTTAAAAATATTTTGGTAATTTAACTCCAATAAAAACTTAATTTGGTAATTTAATGTTAGTAATTTTTAACAATTGTGGCTAAATTATAACTTTATGAGATCTTTTTCTTGTTTTTTTTATCATCAGGCAGTTGTAGATTATAGTGTATTCTAAACTAGGTCACAGCTTCCTAGTTTCTATGAAGTGCCATAGACTTCACTCTTTGAAAGTCAAGTCATTCACTTACTAATGAGTTATTTTTAAGTTGGTTGCAAGAAGCTGTAATGGTTCACACTGTAATCCAAGCTACCTATAAGGTACAGTCAGGAAGAGGGTAAACATGATGCCAGCCTTCACAAATTCAGAAAGACGCTCTCTCAATAACAAAATGCAAGCAAAAGATATTGGAGGTGAAGATCAAGTGGTAAAGTGCTTTGCATTCACATTCATGAGGTCCTGGATTCAATCCCCAGTAACACACATAAGCACAAACCCATACAACATACACACACACACACACACACACACACACAAATGAACTGGCTATTCAATTTCTTTTTACAGTTGTGAGATTTTTTTCCTTCTATATAGTACTTGTTCTTATAAAGTAAATGCTGTTCACTGTATGTAAATATGGAAAATATTCAGGGCAATAGATGATTCATTCCAAGAAAGCCACCCATATCTCTACTCCAGAGGGTTGCAAACTCATTTTTATAGATACCAAGAAAATTATGGAAATACAAAACAGGAGCTGGATGGAGGAAGGTTCTGTCTAATGAAAATGCTAACAACTTAGTTTACCTGATGATTGTTAGTCTTATTTATCAAGAAAAATCAGAAATTCAAATATTAAAAGGTCTCCTGATTTATTTTTTGTTGGCTCCAATTCAAATCACATTTGTCAGCCCAAAGATATTTTCAAATATTGAGTAATAGCTTGATATAATCTACAAACAGAAAAACATAGAAAGCTTTTGATCTTAGAACTTCTTTGAAAATCTGGCTGATAGAAACAAAAACACCAAGATAGAAGGATACTTTCTCCAATGTTATTAGGGGCAAAACAAACAGCAACTAACAAAATGCAAACATTTGAAAACAATCTTTTGCTACATATGTTGTTATCTCTTGTCCATTTTTATAATGTTGGTTGAACATTTGCAAATATTTTGGCTATTATGACATTTCACCGTTACATATGGCAGCACAGATCTGCTGAAAATAAGGATATTTTCGTGAATAATGACAGTATCTTGATCATTTCAAGGAAAGTAATGTTATTTAACATCCATTGTTACTCAAAGTTCTCAACTATTATCCTTTCTAGCTTATATTTTCAGATCAGGATTTAAAATTCTTGTATTGAATTCACTTGTTACTTTTTCCTCATTGTTTTTCTCTCATTTTAAGTGTTTTTATGACTTAGATTATTTTAATTGTCGGTCATGGGGCTTGAACTAAGGGCCTACCCACTGTCCCTGAGCTCTATGGCTCAAGTCTAGCACTCTATACTTTGACTAATACCTCTACGTCTTTTTTTCTAATGGTTAACTGGAGATAAGCGTCTCATGGATTTTCCTGCCTGGGCTGGTTTTGAACTGTGATCCTTAAATCTTAGCCTCCTGAATAGCTAGGATTACATATGTAAGCCAACAGGGCCTGGCTTATGACTTGGAATTTTTTTGAGTCTTGTCCAGTTTTTTTTTTTACAGAAATATTTTCTATGGTATCATTTAAATTCATACTAGAAAAATCGTGTTTCTTAAAAGCTAGAAGTTATTATATTTATAGATTTAACTAGATGAAGGATGAACATGTTTTTGTAAAAAAAAATATTCCATAGGAGTTCTGTTATATCTCAGGTTAGAGCACATGCATGGCTATGTATTGCCACGTGGTCCCATTATTGAGGATGTTAGCTACATGTATTTGATCACCTAGACTGATATGGTGGATACTGGATCTGAAGTTTATGATGAAAGTTTGGTTCCATATAATATTTCCTCATTCTCTCATGTAGTTGATAATTCTTGGCTATCTCATTACTGTTTCAGTAATTATATATATATATATATATATATACATAAATTTTATGTTTTTCATAGATAGTTGGTATTGTCTGAGGAGGGTTTCCTCTCCCTGTGGAGATGAGCTAAAAGAGAAAGTGTTTCATACTTTTCCTTGTCTGCAAAATTTCTGAGCAAGCAACTGGGGAAATAATCATTTAGAAAAATAATATTTTTTCTCTCTGAAAATAACTATATGTAATTCTTTTTTATCAAACAAACATTCCTTGAATTTAAACCAGCTGTAATCATTATTCTTCTTTTTAAATTTGCTGGTACCAGGGCTTGAATTCAGAACCTTAAGTACTCATTTGGCTTTGTATGCTCACAGCTAGCATGCCTCCACTTCTTACTTTCAGATGGTTAGTTGGAGATAAGAGTCTCTCAGGCTGGTCTGCTTGGGCTTGTTTTGAACCTAAATCCCCAGATCTCAGCTATTGAGAAGCTAAGATTATGGGTATGAGCCACCAGTTCCTAATATTCATTGCTTTATTTTGCTTTTATTCTGACAAATAAAATATTTTAATAATCCATGGTTTAAAAAGAGGTTTGATTTTGAACAACATTGAAACAAATATACAACATATCAAAATCTATAGAATAAAGAACCCAAAAATAAATTCTCACATACATGCTGAAATGATTTTTGAAGAGGACCAATACTGATCAATGCCATTGTTTTTTATGCTTATAAAATATATTTCACTAAAAATACATAATTCTATTACCCTGATAAAGTTTACTTGAAATAAGTTATATAGTTTTCTTACTTTTACGTACAAAATATCATTTCTCATTACACATTTTAAGTTGTTTTATCTTTTCCCTTCTTTTCTTGAAGCCTCAGTATTTAAATTATAATACTGACAGTCTTTTAACTTACTTATATCTCCAGCTTTTGAGAGATAGGTGTGGCAATAAGGTATGATAATTATTTTATTCCAAATATTTTGAAATTTATTGCTAAAAATAAGGGGAAATAGTAAGACAAAAAGTAAGAAATAAAAACAATAAAATACTAATAAAATGCAAACATTTCAGTAAAATGAATCATAAGGCTTCTATTTAAAGAACCATTGTACAGCCCAATAAATGGCATAAGCAGTAAAGAATAATTATGATATTACATGTGTTATGAAACAATTATCTTAATAGTACTGTGATAAAGGAAAAAGTCTACTACTCTATATGTACTCTGCCTATAACTGTAAGAATTTTAAAGATGGTACAATTTTGAAAAGAAGCATTAAAACATAAATTAAGTTGAGATTGTATTTTTATTTTTTCTATTTCTCATTTTGATAGTAATGTGATTATTTTATTTTAGCATGAGAATATCATTCCAAAGTTAATCCTGAATCTAATATATGAAAAATACAAGGAAAAAAATGCAAAACTCTGAATATAGTGACAAATAAAATTTACAAAGACTCATTGCAGGGACTGTATTCAGCATCAGCTATTAAACAGATATTAAAAATAACCAGAAAAGGCTTTTTAATAAATATAGTCACAGAACAGTAGTTTCAAAACTAGCCTCAGAAACCTTATAAAACCCTATATTCCTTTTTAGAAAAAAGAAACACCTCATAGCTACAAATAACAGGATTGTATGAAAAGTACAATGCTGGGTCAGATGAGTAACCTGAACACTGTTGCAACGTGTCATGTGGGAAATAAGACTATATTATATATCTACCACTCCAGTTTTTGTTGTTTCCCTTAGCTTTCCTCAGAATAAATTGCAAAGAGACTTTCAGTCAATCTGGCTGAGAGATTCCTTTTGTAGTCCAACCACAGGGAAATGATAATGAAACAAAACGCATGTATTTAAATTTATAGCTAGGTATGAATGTAAGAAAATAAAATCCCAAAGTCATAAAAATAACAAAATCCTCAACACTAGGAGACACCCAGGGTAGTAACTGAATGGCTACTAGTATGACTGGCCCTAGCCATCTGGTTGGCTACTCCTCAGAATGTGAGTGCTCAAATGCTGAAAGTGAAGTCCTTGTGGAAAGCTAGAAGTTCTACCTTTGAAATGAGATTTGAGAAAAGTCTATCCATAACTTGTGGGGTGGGTAAGGAAGCTAAATTCACGGGTTCTGTTGAAGGAAAAGGGAATTGGAAATGCAAACCAACACCAGTGCTATTTCCCAAATCCAATTACTACTGTGAACTTAGTATACAAAACCAATAAAGAAGAAAATGTTCAAGAATTGGTAAAAACCCGTGGGGTCATAACAGAACAATAAATTCAGGCAGTGTGAATTCCTTCTCAATCTAGAGCTGGAGTGAGCCCTATAGACAAATGATTACCAACAACCATGAATTGAAGTTCAAAATTACAAACCACTTAAGTAAAACACAGATTTATGTTCAACCTTGTAATTTCAGGTTGCCATTGGCAACTGAAATCTAAATAAAGGTGTAAAATGGCCATCAGTGGATTTCTAGGTCAAAGTGAGAAATAATCCACACATAAAAGGAATACATTGGAGCTGGGTGCCAGTGGCTCACGCCTGTAGTCCTAGCTACTCAGGAGGCTGAGAAGAGGATTGCGGTTCAAAGAAAGCCTGGGCAGAAAGTCCATGAGACTCTTATCTTTAATAAACCACTAGAAAACTGGAAGTGGCGCTGTGGCTCAAGTGGTAGAGCACTCACTTTGAGCTGAAGAGCGTAAGGAGAGCACCCAGGCCCAGAATTCACGCCCCATGACTTACAAAAAAAGTAATAAATACTTTGAAAGATTTAATTCCTTCACTGCCCCCAAACAACAAAACGAAGGGAGGGGAGGGAGAGAAGAAACGAGGAAAGGGAATAGAGGTAGAAAAGGAAGGAAGGAAGGAAGGAAGGAAGGAAGGAAGGAAGGAAGGAAGGAAGGAAGAAGGGAAGGAAGAAGGGGAGGAAGGAAGAAAGAAAGAAAGAAAGAAAGAAAGAAAGAAAGAAAGAAAGAAAGAAAGAAAGAAAGAAAGAAAGAAAGAAAGAAAGAAAGGAGGAAAGGAGGTAAGGAGGTAAGGAGAATGGGAGAGGAGTTGAAAAGAGGGAGGAAAAGAGGGATAGATAGTGCATGAGAATATGGAAGGAATTCAGTTAATTCATAGTGAGTATAAAACCTGTTACTTTATACCAGATACAGTAGTATAAAACACACATATATATTTTTGGCAGATTGTCTTAAATAATTATATTTACTTAAAACAAAAATAAAACTTACTTTGATCTTTTGAACAAATATCCAGCAATATGTAGTAGTATAGGTCTTAGAAGGCAACTATAAATAAACATGTTGCCATAGATCCACACCAAATGGATACTTCATTTGGAAATATATAAGATTCTTGTTCATATTAAGCATAGAGTATTTACATTTTACCAAAAAAGACCTTGGGGTGATCATTTAGTCACTTGGAATTTTAGTTGTCTCATATATAAAAGATTACTATATCAACTGTTATAAGCTATTTGTGTGTGTGTGTGTGTGTGTGTGTGTGTGTGTGTGTGGTGGAGCCTGCTTTCAGGGCCTGGCACTGTTCTTGAGTTTTATCACTCAAGGCTAGTGCTCGACCACTTTGAGCCGCTACGCCACTTCTGGTTTTCTGGTGGCTAATTGAAAATGAGAGCCTCACAGACTTTCGTGCACAAGATGGCTTCAAACCTGATCCTCATATCTCAGCCACCTGAGTAGCTAGGATTACAGATATGAGCCACGAGCACCTTGCTTAGGCTGTGGTTTAAAAAGTTTTAAATGAGTTCACACATGATAAATTTTTAGCATATTGTGGTTGCTTGTTAATTAATATTATATAATTGTATTTCTAAAAATAGAGTGAAAAGGATTTTCAAGTAGATTGCTGTCTACTAAGTGTTCCTTGTCCTTTCCAGTTATGTCATTTGAATCATTATTTGGTCGATGAAACACAATCATGAAATCTGTTTGATCTCTTATTTTCTTAGACTACATTCTTATTTTTTATTTGGATGTATTTATCACTAAATACTATTTCTGAACATCTGATTGGTGCTAGACCCTGTGTTTAGTGCTGTGGAGAACAAACAAATGAGAATCTGAGATGACAAGCAATGAATATGGGGGAAACAACACACTGGACTAAAGAGGTTCTACAAAGCAAGAGAGGCTCTGGGTGTGAGCAGTAAAGCCAGGATGCTGACAATACAATGATATGGCAAAAAAAAAATGATATAGCAAGTAACTTCTGTAGGAGTTCGGACTTTAAAAGCTGGGCATTGTAGAATCTGCATATTCTCTTCGTTAATGATTGATGGGCCTAGGGATTTACTCTAGTAAATGGACCCCCAAAACACTTAGGGTTTGTTTGTTTGTTTGTTTATTTATTCTGACTCAGGAAATCTGGAGTGCATCATGAATCTTTGCATTTCTACCAAGTTCACAGGAAATGCTGCTGCTATAGTCTATCTACGATACTAGAATGGTACAACCTTAGAGAAAGAACTTCCAGGGGTTTCTCTCTTTTTGTGTAATTTCTTCCCTTGAATTCTTTCACTGTCTGGTTATACATCAAAGGAGCATTTTCTGTACATGTCATCAGTGTAGGCCTCTGGAGTTTATTATAATCAGGACTGGATCTCAAAGTGTTCATTGCAAGATTCTGAGTAAAAGATGGAATGAGGGACGCTACTTATGTGCGGGAGGAAAGATGTTGGAGTCAAGGACAAAGCAGGCAACATGCTAAGTATATGCAAATATTCAACAAACAGAAGTTCGAGTTCATGTGATTTCCCAAGCATAGTGCCTAGCCTACATTTATTTACATTTTAAATTTTATTTCTAGTCAAAAGCCAAATGCATTCTGACATAGCTCTTACGTGTAAACTCTTCTATACATAATAAGGCTCATGAAACTGTCAGAGGAAATTTGCCCTTAAATTAGTGAAGAACATAACCCAATTCCTCTGACTTTCCCCTCGCTCAATCTCTATTCCTTTTCTGTCTGTTCTCTAATATGTCCTTTCTGAAATGCCTTTCCTAACACAGCCCACACTTGATACTTTTGAGTCTTGAAATGTATTTTAAAATTTCTTTTCCAATTACCTCACAGGCACCTAGAGATTACAGTGAAGACCTTGGAAAGCAATGTTAGCAATTATGCAGCCACATTTTCCAAGAATTTAAAGTCTTAGGACCTTTTGCAATTATATAGTCAACCTTTTTCTTTTTCCTTAGTGCAAACCTGTGGCCCGGAATAGTTCGGGGCTTTCTGAATATATGGCTCACCAGTGTCACCTCTCTTTGTACTCGCAGACTTAGTTGAAAAACTCTTCCTCTTCTTAGAGCGGTAGTGCTCATTTGTCCATCTTCTGAATATAAGGAAGCAATGGGGCTTGTTTTAGCCAATGGAATGACAGCAATGGAATACAGCCCCTGCAAAGGCTTAAAAAAGCACTTTTTTATTTCACTAAGTTCCTCTGCCATGCCCTACGAGTATGCTTAGAACAGTCTGGCAGAAGAGTTACATAGAACAGAGTTGACTCACTCATCATCATTATCATCATCATCATCATCATCATCATCATCATCATCATATCGCCATGATCCCAGTTACACAGCTAAAATCAGACTTGATGGTTGGTCAGCACTGGGCTGATAGCTGGAGATCTAGACAAGGCCATATAAGATTCACAGAGCCTCCTATACCTAGCCAAACCACAGATGTATTAACCAACCCAGCTAAACTCTGCTGTATTTAATCAATAGTGCAAACCTCTTAGCTAAATAATTGATGATTTTTGTAGTTGGCAAACTTTGATGCCCTTTAATGCACCATTATCATTCCATTTCATCAGAGCTCCCATCGTTTCTCTCAAAAGTATGCATTCAATGTGGTAGTCTTGGCATGGAATGAGTTGCTGTCCCTTTGTTCCCTTACATACATACATACTCTAGCCATTCAGAACCCAGAAACAAGTTATGCTACAATTTAAGACAATAATTATGCTACTCAGTAAAAACCTCTTTTCATGTATCATGTGTCATGTGGTTCCAGGCCTTGAAGGGTTTTTGTTGTTGTTGTTCCAATACTAGAATACTTTTCCTTAGAAGAACCTGCTCTTATTGCCTAAAGGTATTTTTTCTGCAGTAGGTTCCTTCTGTGGAAAGGTCAAGATCTGGTTGAGTGAAGCTGGGAATAAAAATGATTGTGAGTTAACAATTTTGAGTTTATTAAATTGAGTAATTATCCAGTTAGCAGTCCAAAGATACATTATCAACCAGAAAGTTGCTCCTACACTTGAAATACCAGAAGATAATCTGAGCCCTATGCTGTGGTCTGAGGAAGCTTAAAGAATTGTGTTTTAATCTGAAAAATACTTACCAAATGATTCAACAAATTCCATCATTCATGAACTAAGGGAAGAGAAGCCTACCAATCAAGTGTTTAAGGTAGAACCAAGATCTGGAGCCTCCGCTCTGCCTCCTACCATGAGCTAACCTCACCGTCTCAGGCTACCTCTAATTATGGCTATGAAGTTTTCGGAAACCCACTATTTTGTGTGCTGAGGCTAGATTAGTAAACAATTTCAATTTATTTTCCTTCCATGTCTAAGATTTCAAAGTTGCTTTGGCAGAATAACCGAGCAATGTCTTTTTTTTTTGAAAAGCAATGCTGAGTTGGGTACTAGGATGTGGGGTCTTATTGATATGCTGTCCTCTTCATAGTAGAAGTATGATTTTTGAATTAAACAATAAGGACTCTCAACAAGTCACAATTAGTCCAATCTATTTCTAAACCTTCCCTGGGATTTTCTATTTATGTCCATCTGTTTTCCACTCCCCCTACGTCATTCTTCAGTTTTTAGGGCAAGTTTATTTGGTCAGCTGGCTGCTTTTCTGTTTTCCATTAAGTATAGTCTAATTTAATTACACTAGTTCTGTGAAGAGTCAGCTGCTATACAAAAGGACAAGCACATAGAAAGATGGAATGAGAAAAAATCATAATTTAAAAGGAAACAGAAAAATCTCTTAGTAGTAAATATTACTAGTAAACAGAGAGGCGTGGAAACTTCAAAATAGCAGTGGTTATATAATGAAGGTAATAACTAACATTTACTAAGTACTTATCAAGTGATGGTTTTGTTCTTAGAACTTTCATATACTAGTCAACTACAGGCATGTACATTAACTACACAATGAAGGAGCACAAGCATCTCTGGGGCCCAAGAAATGATGTGAATTTAAGTTAGGATAAGACAATAGAAAAAAAAAACAACAGGAGCTACAGCCAATTGGAATTGTATTTCTTGTTCAGAATACTGAAAATCAGAAATGTTTGACCTATACCAATCGTCAAACAAAAAGCACAATTGAATCCTGAAGTCACTAAGTTGTATCTCCTTAATTCCATGAAATATTTAGGAGTAAGGACATGATAGCCAAAGGTGATTAATGCTCACTAGAGAAAAACAACACTAGGTGAACCCTGAGCTTTTTCAAGTGCATAAACTCTACAGCAATCGATAGAAAGCTTCAAGTCAATTGAAATGAAAGACCATTCAAAGGCTTATTATTTTTAGGTGCACCTTGTATTTCTTTTCACTACAGTGGAATACCACCAACAGGGAAGAACTGAATGTGCATTTTGAATTTTCTTTGTACACTGAGTGACCTTCAAAGCAAATATTACTAGAACAGATAGCATACGTGACCAACTTAGATAAGCTGAGTCCCTATAAAAAATCCTCTGGAAATCTTAGGTCTCCAAAGGTGTTTTTACATGGAAGGGACCTTTTGTGGGCCTCAGTTCAGATCAGAGTTTGGGCCCCTTGCATATACAATGATGCTAATTGTTTTTAAGATCTAATAATTACCCAACCTGAACCCTAGCCATAACCACTCTCTCTTCACTCAAAGCCTACATACTATGTTAGGAAAAAAAAAGAAACAGCCTGTGTGAACTGTCCTAGAATGAACTCAGCCATGTCCCAGGAGAACCTACCCTTCTGATCACCTAAATTTAGTTTGGGATTTGTTTTTCCTTTTTATCCATGTATAATTCAAGAGTGGTAAACTATCCTAGGATTTTTAAAATCGGGGTAATTGATTTTGATGCTTAGGGAGTAAATATGCCTTAATTGCATAGTCTCTGCTTCTAAACATGATGTTTATTTCTCCTGCTAAAATTGCTGTGGTTTAAGGTTGACCATTTACAAGTTGATTTGAAAGGAAAATAGACAGTTGTTTCCTGGCCTCTTAGGCATTTTGAAAAATCTTAATCATCTGGGGCACTCAATTCTCCACAATGGGATTTCTCACAGATAGTAAACAAAAACAACCAGGAAAACAGAGATAGAAGTGATGGGGGCTAAGTGGAGTTGTGATGAATGCAAAAGGTATACCTCAAAGGTATACCTACAAAGAGCAGCCACCAAATTTGCCAACTAGATTACTGCCTTGTGGAAGTGTTTGCCCAAGCCACATGTGATTTTTCAAAAGAGGTAACAAAATAAAAATAAAAATAAATTTGATTCATCACTATTGGAGCCTGAATTAGAAATGTATATAAAACATTGAACAGGACAACGTCCAACTTCTGGAGTGTTTGGGAAATATATTCCTTGTGTTTGTCTTTGGACTTGAAAGAAGATGATCACAAAGTTAGCTGGGGCCTCTGCATTCAATGATGGGCCTCCATTTTCTACTCTTCTGTATTCCTTGAGTCTTTAAGAAGACAACTACTACTGGGAAGAGGATGACACTTTCCTTATTTCTGGATAAAAATTTGATCCTATTCAAGAATATAAGGCATTTCTTTCTTTTCATTAATTTTTGTTGTTGTTGGTGGTGGTGGTCATGGGGCTTGAACACCAGACTTAGGCTTCAGCTCTGTCCCTGAGCAATTTTTGCTGGAGGGTAGTGCTCTACCACTTTGAGCCACATCTCCACTTGACATTTTCTAGTAGTTAACTGGAGATAAGAGTGTCAGGTATTTTCCTGCCCTGGCTGGCTTTGAACCTTGGTCCTCAGATCTCAGCTTCCTGAGTAGCTAGGATTATAGGTGTGAGCCACCAACACTGGGAAGAAGGCATTTCTTAAAAATTAGGACAACTCTCTTTCTCTTGTTCTCATTTTTTAATATGACTGTGGTGATCCAATAGGTTTGGAACAGAAAATATGGTAAGGCAAACTGCAAGGTGTTTTTATAGAAAGGCTTGCTTGAAAGTTTTCTACTCATATGCTTCTGCTGATGTATTCTGTGTGTGTGTGTATGTGTGTGTGTGTGTGTGTGTGTGTGTGTTCTGGGGCTTGAACTCAGATCCTGGATGTTGTCCCCCTGTGCTAGGCTGAGGCTCAAGCACTTGAGCTATAGCTCCCTTTTGGCTTTTTGCTAGTTAATTAGAAATAAGTGTCACTGACTTTCCAATCATGATCCTTAGATCTCAGCCTCCTGAGTAGCTAGGATTATAATCATGAGCTTTCCAGTGTACAGTGGATTCATTTTTCTCAAGAGATTTGGAGAGGTAATGAAGTATAGAGTTTACTTTTAAGGTTTGTCCTGGAGGCAGTCAGTAAAATAATTCTACATTCAGCAGAGTTGAATTTTATTATCTTATTCTATATTGTAGAATATAGTTGTCCTCAACATGTTTATGTGCACTCTCGTGGTGTCTGGTTATATTTTAGCTAGCAGCTGCTTGGAGCAGGACAATATTTCTAAGCCCTTCCCATTGTTTTTACATTTAGGATATCCATATGACCAGCTCATAGCAATGATATGTCAGGACAGAGGTTTTTAGAGATACATAGGGGGCATCTCTACTAGCTCTATTGTCTCAGCAAGGCCTGAGAGGTGATAGAGCCACATTATAAAAGGAATTTGCTCATGTGAATAACAATACAAAAACAATGCATAAACATGTAAGGTTGGACTGCTGTCATAGGAAAATAAAAATTTCTTCTCTGAAGCCTTAGCAATGTTTGGTGCTATTTCTTCTAGCAACTAGTGGTCTTATTGCTACCTAATATATTCTTAAGAATTTAACTTGGATTATATGATTTATACTGAGGTTAGGGCCATGATTAATATACACCAAGTTGCTATGAGTCTTCTATTAATGATTCACCTTTATCAGCCAATTTTTATACCATAAGGATGAACTCAAAGTTGCTGGAGGTATTTTTTTGGCTATTCTGAATTTAAAGTAGAATTAGAGAGTAGTCCTAACTATAAATCTTGAGTACTTTATAGCTACTTTATAGCCATAAGTAAGAGCTAGTTTTATGAAACCCAGTGGCATTATTACTTTACATCAATCTTTATTTAGTTTTTTCCCTTCTGCAAGAAATTTCAAGGATAGAAAAAGTCCACCTTTTTTCCCCACCGTTATTGCTGAATTAAAGCATATATAGATAGCACCTATAGTATATCACCAAAGGTAAGCTCAAATGACTAGGAATGGGGGACTTCATTCAGTACTATTGTAAATTAGTTTTTAAATATTATTTCTTTTCTTTTGGCTTGGATAGCAAAGCAGAACTACAAAGTCTCTCTTTTGTGTAGTACTAGGATTTGAATTTAGAACTTCATACTTGCTAAGCATTCATACTATCAACTCTTTGAGCCAGTCCTCCAGCCCTACAAAGCTAAATCTTACTTTCTACTTTTGCTTTTCATTCAAAAACCATATCCTGGCCTATATAATCATAGGGGTGCCTGGGGAATTTGGGATATTTCTCTACATCCCTTAGTCTCCAGGGGTAAAAAGCCCTTCTAATGAATCACAGATAACCTTATTTATACAAGGATAAATGGCTGTAAAGAAAGCTACAACTGATCTGATGTGACAAAAAAAAAAAAACCGAAAAACTAGCCAGGCATTGGTGGCTTATGCCCATAATCTTAGCTACTCAGGAAGCTGAGAACTGGGGATTGGCATTCGAAGCCATTCTCTACTCCTTTGCCTTCATCTCCTCCCTCATTAGTTAATTTATTTGTGTATCGACACTGTGGGGTGTGATAGACATAGGAGCATGAGTGAGACACAGATGTGAAGTGTCTCCAGACAAGTAGATACATGTGTAACACAAAGCCATCATGTGATGTGCTGAGATGAATCTCCCTAATAATATTACATACAAGGTAAAATGGTCATACAAGGGAGGGAATGGTCACTTTTTGGCCTCACAGAATAGGAATTATCCAAGAGCAGAGATGCTGGCTATCATCACCTGTCAATCTTGTTGCATAGCTCAGATGACAGATGATGGCTGCTTTACTTCAATAAAGGCCTCCTCTATCATTTCCCTTTTGTATATCACATCTAGTTCTTTTCTAAATAACCACAGGAGAAAAACAAGGATTATGAATTGGCTGAAGAACCTGAATATTTTGTCTAATCTCATGGTAAGAAGAATAAAATACTTCCCAAATTAAAAAAAATCCTATGATTTGGCAGCACCAATAACATGACAGTCATAAAAATTGCATGCATAGTTTTCAAAATACTTTATGAAACACCACTCAGAAAATGCATCAACTTCATTCTTACATATGTGGTCCTAACTATGCATCATTGTATTTCAACCTTTAGTGAAAGAAAGAGAGAAAGAGAGAAAGAGAGAAAGAGAGAGAGAAAGAGAGAAAGAAAGAAAGAAAGAAAGAAAGAAAGAAAGAAAGAAAGAAAGAATCTGTGATGAAAGGATTCTAATCTTGAGTTGTCTGTCTTCTTCAGAGATGGGGAGACTTCCTTTGCTGAATTCTTCCAGTTAGAAGTAGATTGAAAATGTATGCAAGTCTCTTAACAGGTTCTTTAACAGACAGCTACAATGTACAATGTAAATTCCTCTGCAGGCAGCACAGAAATGGTTATGACAGGTCAAGCAAAGTTTATAAGGATATACAGAGCAGTTATTCTCTAAATGCAGTTTTCAGAACAGAAGTAGGAAGATTATCTGAGATCTTGTTAGAATTGCAGTTTGTCAACCACACCTGAAACCTATTAAATCAGAAATTCTAGTGTGGGATCCCAATTATTTGTGTTTTATTAACTCTCTTCTTGGTTGATTCTAATGATTCAAACATTTTAACTAGGGAAGAAGCCTTGAATATTCTTATGTTCATGAATTAATGAGAATCATTCATGTACTTAAAGATTGACCTTTTCCAAAATGGTAGTACTAGATTTGAAAAATATTTTCTGCATTCAATATAGTTATCATTTAATACAAGGTCCTGGGTTTTATGCTTCTAAAATCTGAATAACTGAGGTGAAAGTGTTATAATCATGGAGGGTAGGACTATTCATCCTGTTCTGAAGATGACTATAGTTCTGGTTGTCAATGCTCTGCCTAAAAACTTTGGACCTTACCATTGTCCACTTCCTTCTTGCAGAGTGTATAACTGGTTGCAAGGCATACCCAGCACATGAGTTATATTCCACAACAAGCTTATCCTATGTGTAGAATACTCCAATGTGTGTAGTCTACACAGTTTCTCAGGATTCTGTAAGTAGGAATGAACACAAGTTGCCCAGAGCTGTAACTTGCTGAATAAAATGACACTTGATTGACTGCCTTTCTTCTCCTGTCCCCACTTGTCCCCCATCCTACTGATTTTTTCCCATATCACTACTCAGAAACACTAATTGTAATCAATATTAGTCTCAGTGTTTGCTGCTGAGGGGACTCAAATTAAGACATTAAGTATTTAATGTTTATTAGCTGGTGTATATCGAATGGAAAAATGGAAGATTTGTCTTATAGTTTCTGAACTGGTGTCCCTAGACTCAGGTTGATATTATTTGACTTTTTCTATGAAATTTGAGAGGTTGCTCCTAAATTGTCCAGAGACTATTTAGTTTGAAAATTATTCATTCCTTTTTAGATCTATACAGATCTACCTGTGCTTGAATATAGAATAAATTCTTACAAAAAATATAAATTTGAGTAACTATTAGCTCCTACTCCATGTAGAGACTTCAACCTCAGTGTGAGATATATAATGCAAGTGTAAGCTACTGTGAAATTGTTTCCATGGAGAAGGGAAACGTACACAGGCGAAATGACAGGCTGTGGCTCAAATTCGCCCATTATAATGATGATATACACCCATTTTCCTCTTCATCTAGCAATCTAGGAAACAGACAAGCTTAAATGCTGATTGGTCCTGGTGTTGTTGTTACAGGACATTTCAAGTGAAAGAAAGGTTGCCAAGGGAAATTACACTAAACATTTCAATAAATAAATTGCCCATGGCATGCAGATTTAGGCCATCCAAACAAGACTAATGCATTCTACAAGAAGAGATGTTTTATTGTACTCTGTTCAATACTATATTATAGCAAATGACATATATAATATTATATAAACCTTATACAGTTTATAAGCTACATATGTAGTTTATAGTTTTGTAACTATATAGTATTATGCACATTATATAAATATATGTAATCTTTCATAAACTATAATATTATCTTTAAGGAAAGAGCTTTTGAATGAAAATAATAATGCAATAATCATGCCAGAGATGCAATATATTTTAAAGGCAAAGTGTTTGCATTAAAATAAATATTTGATAGAGCTAGTTGTTACAATATATATTTTCAATGTTTTCCAATACAATTTAAAAGCTCATTGACTTTTTTTCTTTGTAGCCTGTCCCCATCTTGTTTTTAGTGGTACTGCTTTCTCATTTTTTTTTCCTGTAACTAAAGGCCTTGCTTTCTATCACTTGAGCAATGTCTCCAGGTTTTTCCTTTAGTTAGTGTTTTAACTGGGATTTTCTGTTTGGGGCTAAGACCAGCCTACACTGTAAACTTCTTATGTGTGCCTCCCAGTAGCTGGATAGCAGGCACACACCACTACACACAATGTTATTGGTTAAGATAAGATCTAGCTAACTTACTTTTGCCTGACCTGCCTTCAACACTCAAGCCTCTTTATCTCTGTCCTGTGAGTAGCTGGGATCATAGGAGTAAGCCACCACTCCTAGCTTAGCCTGCCTTTTAACAAAATGGTTGTTTTTTTTCCTCAAAGATGATGACCTAATTCAACCAACAAACTATTCTTTGTTCTTATCTCAAAAAAATGAGAAATGTATGATTCTTTACTGACATTTCCTGTCCTTTGATCGTATCACTACATCATATCACTACATCCAAACACATGCATGAAACTTGCATGCCTTATATAAGTATGATTGCATTTTGTGCTTGAGAACCAAATACAATTCACACTTTTCAAGTAAATGTCACTAATCTAGACAGACTACCTGACTTGAGAATAGAGCTTTTTGAATTAAAATATAATCAAGTTAAAATGTAATGTTGGTCTCCTCTCTTTTTTGGGGGGGGGTCCGGTTGTGGGGCCTGAACTCTGGGCCTGGGCGCTGTCCTTCAGCTCTTCAGCTCAAGGCTAGTGCTCTACCACTTCAGCCACAGCGCCACTTCTGGCTTTTTTCTTTTTGCTTATGTGGTGCTAAGGAATCGAACCCAGGGCCTCAAGCATGCAAGGCAAGCATTCTACCACTGAGCTACCTTGCCAGCTCTCCTCTCTTTTTTATTAATCCATAAACTTCTATTCATTTTATACTTCCATTCCCCTTAAATATTTGCTAAATCCATAACCAATTTTCTTTGGAAAATATGTAACAAAATAAAATGGCGACATCTGTCTGTCAGATAAAACATAGACAAACTTTTCCCAACAAACTTGTATCTATCATAAGGTCAAAACAACAAGGCGAGAGCCAAGAAACTGGGTGAAATGACTTTTTTTGAATTCAGACTAGTTTACAAAGTAACTAATGGTTGCTGTTCCTTTATTTATTTCTTTTGTATCAGTACGCTAATGCTTCCATGTGTATTCCCATTTGCATCACTATATTTCAGAAATAAATAAAAACTTGCTGATAGAACCACTCATTTCTCAAAGAGGTGGAGGTCTCGGGTCCCTGATTCAGCCAGCTGGAACGCCTATAGCTTATGGTGCTGTGATTTGGATATAAAGTATCTCTAGAGGCTTTATTGTTAAAGGTTGGGCCCTAACTGGGTGGAACTCTGGAGAGGTCACTGGATCATAAAGGCACTAACTTGATTTATGGGTTAACCACTGATGAGTTCATAGCTGAATGGATAGTTAGGAGGTGGGACTTACAGACCATTGGTGGCATGCTTTTGTTGTTCCCTGTCCTCCCTTCTTTACTCTCTCTGTGTCCTCATCACTATGAGCTTAACAACTCGATCCCACCACATGCTCCACCAACTGCTACTATGTTCTTCCTCACCAGAGGTCCACAAACAATGGAGCTGAGTGACCCTGGACGGAAGGCCATGAGCAAAGATAAATCCTTCCTTCTTTAAGGTGCTTTTTGCAGAGATTTTTATCAGTGCGAAGGAAAATGGTTGAACACTATGGATGACTTCCATGCATCACCGAAGTGATTAATGCATGTGTCACCTACGCGTGTAAACAAGTAGCTCCGTGGTGGATGGCCTGGGGCATCCTGAATTGCCTAAAACTCTTGTCTTTTAAAGATCAGACACTTGCATTATTAATTGCTGTGGCAAGATTAAGAGAAACAGTAACGTGAATCAGTCACACAGGATTAAATACCAAATCAGTGATAGGCAGTATTATTCACTCTAGAATTTATGGTGAGATTCTATCTGAGTCAAATCACAAAACCAAAGCCTCCCATTACCACACATGGAAAAGAACTAATTGCCAATGTCTCAAGCACAAAAACTTCCCCCCACTTGTCTCTTAGGAGCTATCCTATAATAGTTACAAATAACAAAGATTACCACTATGCACTTTTTTAAGCAGTTACTAGAAGAAGAGATTGGCATGGATTATCCACATGGATTGCCTCTGAATTCTCTCATTCTTCTTTTCCTGAAAATACTCTTGTGGTTTTTATGGTTAGGTAGTCTCCACTTGTATCTGAGAATTTCATATCTTTTTTTTTTTTTTTTGTCGGTCGTGGGGCTTGAACTCTGGGCCTGGGCGCTGTCCCTCAGCTCTTCAGTTCAAGGCGAGTGCTCTACCACTTGAGCTACAGTGCCACTTCTGGTTTTCTAGTGGTTTTATTGGAGATAGGAGTCTCAAGGTCTCTCCTGCCCGGGCTGGCTTTGAATCCGCGATCCTCAGATCTCAGCCTCCTGAGTAGCTAGGATTACAGGCGTGAGCCACCAGCGCCCAGCAGAATTTCATATCTTAATGGAATTTTACAAGAAAGCCTCAAATTTTATTCCTGCCACGACTCCCCAGAGTTGGGAATATAATGGAATGGGATTCTCTATCTAGAAACTCCTTCCAAACAAGATTCTATTTTAAAACTTATTAGGATATTGTCAATCCATCTGGCCACTCGAAAACTTATTAGAAAGAAATACATGTGAGCTGCTTAATCTACTGAATTAATATTCTCATTTTCCAGATCCCAGTTTAGGGTTTTATGCTATGACAAGAAGCCCCATAACAGGCTACCCACTTGAAACGAAAGGCATCCAGCTCTTCAAGAGAGCATGAGAAAGATTACTGTCTGAGGCTCCTCTGAGGAAAAATGTGAGCCAATGCCTGAAAAAAATAAAGCCCAAAGGGCTGAGTGTTCAAGGCCCTGAGTTCTAACTGCAGAAAAGCCAAATAAAACCAAAAGCACAGCTTAAGTCATGAGAAAGATCGGTTCCCAAGCAGGTGGTGTAACAGGATCTTTTACAGCCTCATGCTACACCGATTTAAATAATTCCTTTGTTGTTCTCACTGGAGCAAAACTGACCTAACATGCAAAGCCAAACATTTTTGTTATTACAAGCATCAAGGCCTGACTCCAAAAGTGAATTTTTCTTGGAATTATCCTTGTGACTTGTCAGAATGATTAGAGTCTCTGAGTCTTAGATACCAAGAAACTATTGCTCAGTTCAGGTGCATAACTAAATATTTCATAATGAACACTGGAACAGCATTACCACAACTCTTAGCTAACCGAGACAGGCTATGATCTCTCTATGTATGTGTGTGATTTACCAACGAAAGTTACAAGTATGACTACAGTAAATATACAAACAGGCCCAAGGGACAATTCTGAAGTGGGAAAAACTAAGAATAAACCCTTAGGGGTATTTACATAGGAAAGTGAGAAATACAGGGTACTGTGGGCGCAGAACTTTTCTTAGATAGTCAGAAACAACCAAGACTTGCCTTAAGAGCTGCCTTTCCAGGTAAAGACAATGCTGTGGAACTACAATATTCAAGGCATGGGTGCAGATATAAGAAAAGAGAAGTTACCCAATGAAACAGAACAAGGACCAGAAACTAGTCCATGTATCGGTAGACTGACATAGGAACAAGCTCAGCAGACACGTGGAGACGTCATTATTTAATAGATAAAGTTTTAAAAAGTTGATTATCTTCTAAATAACAAAAAGTAGGTCTCTGTATGTCACTCACAAAGATTAATTCCAGATAAAGATTTACAATTTTACAAATTTTAAAAATGTGGTATGTTTTGAAAACAATATAAATTGATATATTTCAGATCTTAGGGTGGATAAGGCCTTCTTAAACAGGTCTCAAGTAAAGCTAACAGTAAAACTAAAATTCCAAATACTTAAAATATTACATTCTGTCTTTTAAAGTGCCATCATACAGTAGGGAACGATATAAGGAGTGACCTGATGAAGATGCATTGTACTTAAAACTGGTATTAAAAAATGTTTGTACAACTATGTAAAGAAATAAAAAATAAATGAAAAATTTGTAAAAGAAATTGCTCATATAACTGTAACCCCTCAGTACAGTATTTTCACAATAAAAAAACTTACTTTAAAAAAACCATTGGATTCTGTCATCATAGATCTAAATCAGCCTTTAAAACTCAGGAAAATCAAAAGAAGAGAGGACATTGTCCAAAAGAGAAATGTATGCATTACCTAAATTGTGAAATTATAACTACCATGTACAACACATTAATAATAACAATAAAATTATATTTTTAAAAAATGTTCTTGGGCTGGGAAGTTGGCTCAGTGGTAGAGTGCTTACCTTGCATGCATGAGGCCCTGGGTTCTATTCCTCAGCACCACATAAGCAGAAAAAAAGCCGGAAGTAGCGCTGTGGCTCAAGTGGTGGGGAGCTAGCCTTGAGCTGAAGAGCTGAGGGACAGCGCCCAGGCCCAGAGTTCAACCCCACAACTGACAAAAAAAATGTTCTTGCTTTGGAGCCAGTTCCTAGTAGCTCCTGCCTGTAAGCCTAGCTATTCAGAAGGATGATATCTGAGGATTGGGGTTCAAAGTCAGCCTGGAAAGTAAAGTCTAGGTGATTCTTATCTCTAACTAATCACTGAAAAGCTAGAAGTTAAGCTATGGCTCAAATGGTAGATCACTAGCCTTGAACACAAAAGCTCAAGGACACTGCTCATGCTCTCAGTTAAACCTCTAGTATTGGTGTGCATGTGCGCGCGCCCCCCCCCACCTTCCTGCTTTAAACTTGAAGAATATTTTTTTCTTCAGATAAGTGTCCTGAATTTTTCTTTTAAGTTTGCTGGAATGCAGAATGACAAATTACATAATTTAATTAGATAATTTATACATTTGCCAGTAATATGATTAATTGCCTCCCATTTCTTAGAACTGGGAGCTGGGGTGGGGAGTGGAGAAAGATTCTGGGCCAGGAACTCCTGGTGGTTTGGAGCAGGTCCTGTTGGAGCTAGTGAACTTGACCTTCTCAACTTGATCTCAAGAGGTGAAATTTAGCCAGAGTTACAATGGAAACACTGTCATTGTCCATTTTCTATTATTTTTTGCAAATTCTTTATTGTGATTAAGTGATTATATAATTTCACAAATTTCACAGTATTGTGGGATAGTGATGCTTAGTTAAATTCACAAACACATCCTAACTTTCATGGGCAAATTGTCTATCGTGGTCTATAAAGTTGATGAGTTCTATGAGCTATGACAATACAGTTATTTCTTCCACAGCAGGTGATGTGTACATTCTTTTCCTTGTGCATAGTGTCAGCTGTTCTATCTTTTCCACTCATTCCTTCCCTCCATTTTCTATTTTGAACCTAAAAACAGTTCAGAATCCACTCTGGCATTGATTTCTCTAGTGAGCAAATCCTCTAGAATTGGTGGCAGCGGAGGGAGGGATAAGAGAGACACTGTATTACCTGGCTCTGGTCCCATTTGGGAATTGTCTGAATCTCCCTTTCAGCCAGATTTTCACTGATGTCAAAAGGGAAAAGAGTTTCAGATCGATTTTATATGTTGGACATTTCCTGTGACTAATGAGATGTTTGTGTTACTTTTCTACAAAGATGAAGTTCTAACTCCACTGCTCACACATCATTTAAAATTTCCCCTATCTCTGTTAGGTTATTTAAACTTTTCCTACATATCAATTAGTTTGAAATAATAAGTCTTTAGGCTATCCATTAATTGCTGCACTGTAGACATGATCTGTATTTAAAATTATGCCAGGAAAATTAAGCTGCAGCAAGAAGGAGTCTTGGTTAACCGCAAAGGTTTCTTAGCCCTTTCTGCATAGAAATAAATGATAAAGGGGCCAGGGAGTGAATACTCTAGGGACTCCCTTCCCAGTTTGTCATTTGCTAGCTTTAGATGTGAAAACCCATGTCTACAAGGGCTTTCATTTTGAATTCTTACTGTATTTGGTCATACAGAGGCAGAAGCCAACAATTGATAGCCAGAGGTCCTTTTGTAGTAGAAGTGCATTCTCAACAGTTTAAAGGCAATTCGGCTTCACAATTACCCCACCTATCCTCCCTTAGGTGGGGATGGAGATGGGGCATGTCTTGTTCAGTTGGTGTTAGAGACTAGATGGAGAGAAGGAAGAAGAGTCATCACAGCTGGCAGCTTTACCCATGAGTGCCTTGTGATTTCAGTAAACATCACGGAGGTTTTGCATGAAGAAATATGACTTCTGAGGGAGAAGTGGCAGAACTTTCTGTTGTTAGCAGACGGTCCCTGGGCCTTTGGGATCTTTTTCTCTGGTCATTAAGGCTCTGCTCTGTGCTAAAAAGAAAAATTGTCCTCTAACATCTCTCCTGTCTGACCTAGTCTTTCACCTACTGAGTGGGAGTGAGCACCATGAGGTCAATTTTTATAAACCACAAAGAAGGATGAGAGGAGGGTTAGAGAATGGGTGACATTTTTCACATCTTCCCTGCCCACTTAAGTTTCATCTTATGGATGTTTATTTGGGGGTTTGCAGGCTCTTACTCCTCCGCCCCCCTCCCCCCACACTGGCTTCTTGTTTTTTTGTTTTTTGTTTTTTCATTATGATCAATTATTCTGCCTGCAGAGCTGGCAAAGCCCAGCATCGTGGGTTCACTCTTGCCCTCTAGTGGAGAAATCATGCATTAAAGTACCAGGAATGTTTTCTACTGTTGAGAGCTTGGGAGAAGCAAGTCTCCCACTTTCTCCTTCTCCTTTCTCTCCTCTTTGCCTCCCCTCTCCTTCCTACTTCTTCAGCAGTCCTTAGAAAGGATTGTTGCACCTTGTGATATTGCCTAAGTCTGGCTTTGAACTCCCTTGAATTTGTGGGTTCATGAGATTCTCCTGACTCAGCCTCGCAGCAGTTTACTAGAGATGTGCACCACCACACATACCTCCGAAGTGGTTATTTGTACTATCATACACACTTTAACCAGTGCCCATCAATCATAGAAAATGCCCCAGCAAGAAGGGGAAGGGAAAGCCTCCAAGCATTCCATTCAGAGCTCATCACTTTCCAAACTCACAGAGAAACTTTACGAGGAAATGATTTCTTTCCCTTACTTGCAGCAAAGTTAAAACACAAAAGCAGCTACCCTTAAACCTTGCCTTTTCCCCTGTAATATAAATGTTTATGGCAGTTCTACGTGTAATAATCAGAATTGGGAAATGACCCTGGAAATGGATAAATTGTGATATATTCAATGTCTCTAGGGTCATCACCAAAAAGCTGAAAGTTAAGCTATGGTTCAATTGGTAAAGTTCCATCTCTGAGTTAAAAAGCTCAAGGACAGTGCTCTTTTTCAGAGTTCAAGCCCCAGTACCAGCACACTCCCCACCTCCAAAGTGACTCATATTTGACCCAGTCAATCAGAAAGAGTTTGTGGTTGCTTGCTAAGCTAAGTTTCTGGGTTCTTGCATGTAGAGAAATCTCTGGAAGTTCTTGGGAGGGAGGCTTGATGTCAATCTCTTCACTAATGCCAGTAGCTAGAGTTTACACATGACATTTTGTAAATTCAAGTATGGAAAAGTGACAGAATAATTAGGAGACAGAGAAAAAGCGCATAATAGACAGAAACAGAAATGAAGATGGAAGCCTAGAATGATGTCTCTGATGGACAGCAGCTGCTACGGTGACCATGGCAGACAGCATCAATCAATACTGACAGCAGTTCCAGTTAATCTAGATGGCCTTGGAAGCCTTGCCAACTTAATATCCCAGGCATAGTTGGTGTATGTGTGCATTGGTATGCAAAAAGCCATCCAGAATAAGGAACTTAGGGATGGACTGAGTGACCATTAAGGGTCATTTTGTACCCTATTACAGATCTGAGCAATGGTTATTTGTAGGCTAGTATGGTTGGTTAAAGAAAGGCTTATATGAACAAAAACACACTTCATAAATTACAAGAGAGTTTAAACAGCAAGAAACAAACAGACATAAATGTCCATGAACATAAAGACACAGATAAAGAATAAGAGTAAAATGTAGTGGTGGCAGTTGTGGTATGAGGCAATAATGACTGATGGTCACTGTCGCCAAATGAATCACATAACTCCACTTAAGAGAGCCATCACTCCTAAGGTTGAGCTAATGGCTGACAAGTCCATCAAAACACAGACCCCACAGTGATCAGGCCTTTTGACATGTCACAAAGATCAAGGAAATATTTCTCAACAAGCAATTTGTTTTCTAAGGTCAACAACCAACTCAAAAAGGAAAGAAAAGTACAGTGAATAAAAAGCACAACATCTGAGTGTAATAAATTGTGCTTCCTAGTTATGTCAGACATTCTCTGATTTAGGGATTTGGGTTGGAACAGGATTGAGAGAGACAGGCTCTTGAATTAAGTTACTAAGTCCATTTCTGCAACTATAACAAATACCACAGGCTTGGGAATTCATAAATAGTAGAAATACATCCCTCACACTTTGGAGGCTTCCAAGGCCATGATCAATGTACTAGCAGAGTCATTGTTCGGTGAGTACATCAATCTTTATTTCCAAGATGGCGTCTCCATGGTGGAAAGGCAAAAAGGTTTCAGACAGACTCATGACTTTCTAAGGACATTGCTAACTCTTTGACGACCTAATCTCTTCATTCCATTGCATGGAGGATGATGTTTCAACATGCCCTTTGGAGGGACAGGAGAATTTTTATTCCTACAGATGTTTAGGAAGAGAATCATCCATTAACTCCCATGGGAAGTAGAGTCTTTTGATCTTTCCCTGATCAAATAAAGGGAATCTCGCCTGGTTTCTCAAAAATTTTCACCTCTGGATGTTTCTGTACACCCAAACTTCATGAGCAATGTCGGTACAACTATAAACATTTAGGTAGCCCCTTCAATGCTTGCACAAACTTCCTGGCTTCATAAGTGCAAGTGGAAGATGTTGTGCCTGTGGGTGCTTTTGAGCATCCTAGTTTGTCCTGAAGGTAAAAGGAGGGATGGAGCTATTCCAACTATGATAAACCTAAATGCTCAGTGTCATAGCTCAGGGTTAGGAGTCACCTAACCCTGAAGGGCTGCTTGTGGCATATTTACACCTATGTGTTTTGAAGGGGCATTTCAGGGTTGTGCTATATAGAATGTGAGTTCCAAGGATAGGTTGTCTGTTCAGTCTTCACGTTGGCAGTGAACCACTGTATGAGCTTGGGCTAGTGGGCAGTCTAAGGGTCATTTTTCACAGCATAAAATGAGGGTGGCAGCGTTGGCCTCCCAGATACCGTGAGGCAGCTCAGGGCTTGGGCAGGCAGTACGCACTCAATCAGTGTCATCTTTTATCTCAACCTCCTGAAGTCAATGAGGGGACCTACCATCTGGGGAAGAACCTAGATCGAGTGCATGCCCACATGAGTGTTTGGCTTCTGTCCTATTTCTGAGCTGATGAATGACAACAGTATTCAAACAGAAAGATCTCAGAGAATTAAAGCGTGCAGCTGACCCTAAACTTCTCTCTGATTTTCTCTCCTTGGGATAAACAGTTTGCAGGCTCAGTGTTTGGCTTTCAAGCACCCCCAGAAAAAGTATGATAAATTACTGGAAAAGTATGATAAATTACTGGTTTGACATTCCATGTGGTTGCCAGGACAGAGGAGTACTGAGAAGTGTGAGGCTGAAGAAAAGGAAGAGCAGAGGTGATTCTTCATTACGTCTGATTCTCCTGCAGGTTCTGTCTTCTGAAGTGCACCAGGTAGACTATCTGCATTATGATCACTAATGGGAGAGACAATAAGGATGAGGCTATCAGAGCCCACCTCAGACCTCCAGATGTGGCAAGAAGGGGGCATTCCTTAGGTTCTCCATGGCTTCCTATGGCCCTCCTTCTTCTACACACTGAACACCCAAGCAAATAGTCTAGTCCTCCTCTAGAGATATGGCTCCTCCATGCTGACATAATAAGAACTATATTTAGCCTTTGTCCTGAATTCTTGGCATAGAGCTCCTTAGGATTTCCTGAATGAGAGGTGGGACTTTTGTTATGCATAATGAGTTGTTTTCAATCATATCTGAGTTTATGCTAATACGATGTTTCAGGGAAGGGTCCCTAGATGGCCTCAGAATGGAGCTGATTACCAGAAAGATGGATTGAACATTAGAGGGTTGACATTTCAGCCTTACTCACTGACATGATGAAGGAGGTTATATGTAAATTGAGTTTATGTGTGAAGTCTGCAGTGAGTTCATATGTAAAGTCTATATGGCTTCCAGGTTGAAGAACCTGTCCATGTACCTGGAGGGTCTACTGGGAGAAGACAGAAACTGCAGTATTTGGGACACTTTTTGAATTACCCTATGCTGATTTGAATACTTTCCCTCCAAAACTCAAGTGTTGAGACTTAGTGGACAATGCAGTGGTATTAAAAGGCAGGGCTCAGCTGGAGATATGATTCAGTGGTACACTAATTGCTCAGCATGTGCAAGGCCTTGGGTTTGATCTACAGGATCACAAGAAGAGATCAAGGAAGCAAGAATCAGGGATGGAAGGAAAGAAGAAAGGGAAGGAGGAAGAAAGGGAGGGAGGGAAAGGGGGGAAGGAAGGAAAGAAAGAGAGTCTTTAAGAGTTGATTAGGGCATGAATTTTCCTCCTTATGAATGAGATTAAGGCCCTTAGCGAATCTATGTAATTTCCAGCTCTCTTGCCCTTCTATCTTTCACCATGGGAAGATAGTGTTCTGCTTCATCAGACCACCAAACTTACCAGTGCTTGGATTTTGAACTTCCCAGCCTCTGGAACCATTAGAAAATTATTTTCTGTTCTTTATAAGTTAGCCAGTCTTAGATATACTGTTATAGCCACACAGAAAAGGGTCGATAGTCTATGTATCTTCACACTAGCCAAAGGTAACTAAAGTGCCTTCCTTAGTTCTACAAACCATTCTAGCAAATGATCAAAGCTAAGGAGGCCCTGAGGGAATTAGAAGTATAGATGGTCCAGCATTTGGGATTGACTGAAGGGGGAGTAGCTTTGTGAGACTAAATCCTTAAACAATGGATCTGTACTAATCCCCAGTAATAACAGAGTTTCATTGGTGAGCATCCATCTAACTAGTGCTGGAGAAATGGTCAGGCTCAGTAAGTACCATCGTAAGATACTAGAAGCCTTTCCCTCACTTTGGGGTCTCTCAGTCTTCTTTTTCAGGCTGAGGACCCAAGAGCAGACTTTTGTAACTATTCTTTTGCTGTAGGTGCTGAAGCCATAGTAGTATTGCTTTACCAGCCACTGTTTCCGTTATTTGGGAGTCAGCTACCACTGACGACTATTACATCAAAAATTCCAGAAATATGGGGCTGGGAAGGTGTCTCAGTGGTAGAGCGCTTGCCTTGCATGCCAGAAGCCCTGGGTTCGATTCCTCAGCACCACATAAGCAAAAAGAAAAAAGCCGGAAGTGGGGCTGTGGCTCAAGTGGTAGAGCGCTAGCCTTGAGCTGAAAACTGAGGGACAGCGCCCAGGCCCAGAGTTCGGGCCCCATGACCGGACCCAAAAAAAAAAAATTCCAGAAATAAAATTCTCAAGGTTTATACTTATTCTGTCTTATTCTCAGTTATTGCTGTTAATCTTTTACTGTGCATCACTAGATTAAACTTCACCAGAGGTGTGTACATATGGGGTTTGGTATCATCTGTCATTTTCTGGCATCTACTGTGGGTCCCTGGAATATATCCTCCATGAATAAGGGATTTCTGTAATAGACATTGAGTGGTACTGACCTTCTGAAGCAGAATCTCTGCGTAGTGGCATAAAATCTTGCTAGCACATTCACAAATTGATTTAATCCAGTTTTCAAAACCAGGGCTGTACCTAAGAATCCTCTTGGGAGCTTTTTAATATGCCCAGACTTCTCTCCAAGGTGATTAAATCAGGATCTTTGGCAGGTGGGTGCCAGGCATTGGTAATTCTCCAAGCTCTTCAGGCCCCACTATTTAGCTGAGGTTGACAGCCCTGGCCTCAGGTGAAGAGGAAGTCAGTAAGCTATGTCAATGTGGAACATGGTCAGGTGTCAGTGCACTGGAGACGGGCTTAGCAGAGAGGATGAATGATGGACTTCCAGTAGGTGATTGCCTCTACTCTGTCCTAACCCACTGTGCCAAGGATAGAAGGCAGGTTCTGTATGCCTAGCCAGAACCTCCTAGTTCTACAGGAGCTTCAAATCCTTCTACAAAGGTCTGTAACTTTGGAAATGTTAGCAAGTAACTCCACATTTGCAATCAGGAGGATACAATGGAGGTGAAGCAGCTGCTGTCTGGTGTTGCTTAGGTTGCTCACTGAGACTTTAAGTTAGCATCTTGCTGCCCAAAGTGGTCCTGTAGCATCAGCATCACCCAGAAGCCCGTTATAAAATAGAGCTATGGAGGTGGATTTATCACAGGGTCCATCCAGACCTACTCATTCCAAATCTGCATTTAAATACAACCCCCCAGGTAATTTGCATGCATATTAAGGTTTGAAAATCACTGTGGAGGAGGTTGCCCAATCTAGTGCCAGCAAAATCCAAATCTAAATCGTAGGTGTGATTGCTGCCAGTTTTGCTGAGTTTCTCAACTATAGAATTTCCCAGCTCCTGCTGTGTCTTCAACCATCAATGCTCCCCTTCGGGAGACTCAGCATGAAACTATATCCTTAAATGCCTTCCCACGATGCCAACATTAAAAAAAAAAATGGTGTCACTGCCATTCCCTCCTACCTTACAAAAAAAGGCAAATAAAAGATCTCATTTGAAGTTAGTTTTTAATTATGATTCAAATATCCTTCTTTCTCTCAATGTCACTTGAGGACTTTTAGAAAGACTCATTAAAAAAAAAGTCACATCCTCTGTGCTCCACATGGAAAAAATAATCACTTTTCCTCAGACATTTTGTTACCCTTTTAATGCTAATCATAATTCAACCTAACTGGTGAAAAACAGACTTGAAGAACTGAGGCATAAGGGAAATTGAATTATCCTGAACTGAAGTTTAATGAATTAGGCTCATAGTAAACTTCTTTTTATCTAGGCAACAAATGTAATGAAGTAAATTACAGAGAAATTAGTCTTGCAGAGGAGAGAAATGCTCAATTTTATTGATGTTTTAGATACATATCCCAAATGTTTGGCCTTGTAGATTTTTCTCTATTATTCTCTTTTCTGTGTTGCTGATTTGTGTTTTCATGTTTAGTATTTCCTTCTACTTTCTCTGTTTAATGGTGTTTTCCCTCCTAGAGTTTAACTTACAGAATGGAATTTAATCTATTTTCCTTTTCTAATATGTGCATTTAAAGCCTTATATGTTCCAAAAATCACCACAAAATATTACTCAGTATATTTTGATATATTTTCATTGTGTTTTAGTTCAAAATATGTTCTGATTTAACTTTTGATTTTGTTTTTTGATACATGGGTTATTTAAAAGTCTATTACTTACTTTTCAAACACCTGTGCATTTTTTAAATCATTTTCCTATTATTGATCAGTTAGCTTAATTTTACTACAGTCAAAGAATATATCTGCATGCTTTCAATAATTTTTTTATTTTTGTACTGACCCAGACCAAAAATTTATGTTGGTAAATTTTCAATGTGTAATTGAGTATATATTGTATAGTTTCTGCATGAAGGACAGCAAATGTGTGAATTATTTTTATTTTGGTCATGTTATGTTATTCAAATTCTTTGTGCTTGTCTTTTCTTTTTTGCCCTGCTGCTTTTGTAAGTAATAGAGAAGGGATATGAAAGTCTCCATCAATGACTATAAACAATTTCCTATATAATCATCAGCCAAGAAATAATAGGTGAGGTTGATGAATACTAGATGAACTAGAATTAGGACAGGCCTTTACAATAGAATTTGTTTGACTGCATTGTTTGTTGTGCTTTCTCAAGGGTGTTTAGTAACTACATGTGGCTGTTGGGCACATAGAAAGTGACTAACTCATAAGAGGAACAGAGTTTCTCAATGTATCTTTAAATATAAACCAGAATATAGTTATTGACTTTTATATTGAATATGATTTTATTTTTATTGGACTGAATGATATAATTTTAATACCAAAGAAATGAAGAGGAAGCATTTAGCCATAGTAGGAGGATCAGTTTAATGGGGAAAGATCATAATACTAAATAGTGATATACCCAATAATTATACTTTTGAACTCTGTAAACAATTTCAGTGAGGTAATGCTAATCATGGGGCAATTTGGCAATCTATCCTTCTTTCAAAATACCAGAACTCCCTGGCCACTATAAGCATTCATAATCTATTTCCTGGAAAGCAAAGGATGACAGTGATTTAAACCTGAAATGCTGCTTTGCAGAGATTCTGCATGTTTACAATATTTACAATGTGGAAGATTCTCCACTAGTTCTGTCTAGATATGCTAAGAGGCCATAGCCATGATTTAGACACAAGTTGGCAGAATACCAGTGTCTTCATTTTATTTCAGTTGTTTTTGTATGTTTCTTGCTCTTTAAAAAAATTAATATGAAAGCTAATCAGTTAAAGAATATATATTCACAAACACAACTTCTTTTCATGTTTGGCCTCTTGTTACTCCCAAATAATCTTAATAGCAAAGTTATGACTAAAACCTGTTGCATTACTAGATCCACATAATCTCATTAATTCAAATAAAGGATGATATAAAACACTTCAGTAAAAGATTTTGCACTGCCACTAAGAATTTTCTATGGCAAAAAAAAAATTCCTGTTTCTGAATGATTTGTAAGACTGGACTACAAACAGTCAAAACTAGTAGTCATTGGCAAGAAATGATAACAAGAAACAGCCCAGGTTATTTGACTAAAAAAACACCAAAATTAGGGGCTTGGAAGTTGCCTCAGTGGTAGAGTGCTTGCTTTGCATGCATGAGGCCCTGGGTTCGATTCCTCAGCACCACATAAGCAAAAAGAAAAAAGCCGGAACTGGTGCTGTGGCTCAAGTGGTAGGGCACTAGCCTTGAGCTGAAGAGCTGAGGGACAGTGCTCAGGCCCAGAGTTCAGGCCCCACAACCGGACCAAAAAAAAAAAAACCCACCAAAATTAGCCATATATCAGTGACTCAAGCCTGTATTCCTAGCTACTCAAGAGGCTGAGATCTGAGGATCGTGGTTGGAAGCCAGACATGGCAGAAAAGTCCGTGAGACTCCATTAAACTACTCATTAGAGCACTAACTTTGAGCACAAAGAGGCTCAGGGACAGTGACTAGACTCTGAGTTGAGGCCCCAGGATTGGCATAAAACAAAACAAACAAAAACACCAAAATTGATCCATGTAATTTTTATTTATATGAAAATACTAATTATTAAATTATTCCCTTTTTCTTTTCTTTTTTTTTTTTAGTCATGGGACTTGAACTCAGGGCCAGTGTGCTGTCCCTGAGCTCTTTTGCTCAAGGCTCACACTCTACCACTTTGAACCACAGCTCTAGTTCTGGATTTTGAGTGATTTATTGGACATAAGAGTCACACGAAGACTGGCTTCAAACCATGATCCTGAGATCTCAGCCTCCTGAGTAGCTACAATTATAGGTCTAAGCCACTGGTGCCTGGCTCCCACTCTTAACTAAACTGGTCCTGACAATTCTTTCAAGGTTTTCATTTGTTTAGCTTAAAAAAGAGGCCAGGTGCCAGTAGCTCACATCTGTAATCCTAGCTACTCAGGAGGTTGAGATCTGAGGATCACAGTTCAAAGCCAGCCGGAGAAGGAAAGTTTGTGAGACTCTTACCTCCAATAAACCACTAAGAAAGCCGGAAGTGGCTCTGTGGCTCAAGTGGTAGAGCCCTAGCCTTGAGCTGAAGAGCTGAGGGACAGTGCCCAGGTCAAGTGTCCAAGTCCCACGACCGACCAAAAAAAAAGGGAGGAGGGGATAGAGAGAAGAAGAAAGAAAGAAATTGGTACTAGGGATTGAATCCAGAGGCCTACACAGGCTAAGCATGTGTTCTACCACTAAGTTCCATCCCTAATCCCTGGCTTTCAGAATATTGTAGTTTGGCATTTATGGTGTTCAAATCTGATTCTTTAACACATCATTATTTCCTTGTTTTATACTAATTTTATTACAGTGGAGAAGGATGTCTACATAAGCCAGATGCTTTCCAAATTAAACAAAGAATTCGAATACTATTATAACAGGTTCTTCAGTGTCAATGGTTTCTTTATATTGACTCTCTTATTATTCCCAGAGATCAAACCAAACAGCTAGCTTGCTGCACAAAGCAAAAAAATTAAGCCACTCCCAACAAGTTCAACATTTCTGTAAAATAAGTCCAAGATATTATTACCATTGTGTGTCACACAGCAAGGCCATGAGCTCAGAGTCAGCTAGGAACTTGAAATGCAGAGTCTGGTAGCCAGGGTCTCCCTCCTGACACACCCTCAGACACATACTCACAGACACACTGATATGATCTAAAGGTTGTTTTCTTGTTGGCACTTACCTTGTGATTCTCATGTTATGATAGTTAACATAAATGTAAGAACTACATTCATATAGTTACTAAAGGCTTGCTAAAGAGACCCTTGCCAGCAAACAAGCTTGTCTTGTGGGAGAAAAAAATACAAGTAGGAAGTCAGAAAACTTTGAGATGCAACTACACACAATTTAAAAAAAACCAAAAAAACTGTGGATCTCATTAGTCCGATTGTCCTGATATCTGTTTTAATAAAGATCTACTTTAGAAAGAAAACAGAAAACAAATTAGCCTTCTGATTTCCACAAGAGGGAAAAACATTTATATTTATAATGATCATGATAAACTGTTCTGCAAAGTATACACATGGCTAAAAGTAATCAAGGTAACCATGACAAAGTATATTGTTTTACAAATGATTATAAAATAACTTAATAGTAATCACTATACATTGTAAGGAAACTACCTTTTAAGCCAACATCATGCCATTTCTGTCTATAAACTGTGATAATAAAAATGCTGATGAAATGTCTTTTATTTTTTAACTTATCATTGCTGTGAGATGCCACACCTGTGTATAAAATAAAGCTGATTGCAAGATCAAGAGAGGGGCCAGTTAACTCCTGTCATTGTTGACAAGATTCGGTCTGAAGGAGTCTCTACAAAAATCAACACAGAAAATAAAATTTACTGAGGGTTCTGAGTTGAATTTGCTCTTTTGGCATTTTGTAAAGGTACTTCCATCAAAAATGCCTTTTTTGTTCTTGTCAAGTCTTCCATTGATCACAAGAAAAACTCCACTTTACTCAGCTTACAGAGAGAAATGTCAATATCACCTAGAAATGCCCTTCTTGAGACATATAAACAAGGTTTGGCCAAATGGGCACACTGTGCCCCAATCAAGTTGATACACAAAATGAAGCAGCCTACTATATATAGATTTTTGTTAAGTGGCCAGGGCTGTGTGTGTGTGTGTGTGGTGTTGTTTTTTTATTTTTATAGCTCTTTTCATCATGGTGTAGAATCTATTTTCTGCTCTTGAATGTGGGCTAGCCTTCAGATTTTCTATGGATAGTAGAATGTGGCAGAGTTGTCAGCCAGCATGACCATTTTGAGCCCAGGACTTAAGAGTGTGCCTTTGGATCTGAATAAATCTGAGATAACCTGGTAAACCATGAGAGACACAGTGATCAATCAGTCCATTGTCCCAGCTGTCAGCCAGCCAGCTTCTGGACAAGCAGGTGAGGCCACTCTCAAACAGCCAGACTTCAGTTGTTCCATCTTCTCAACACAGACAACAGACTAAGACTAGGCTGAGCTGAGACAAGCTGAGATCTACTGAGCCTAACCCAGAACAGCAGAAAGGCCCATGTGACTAGACTTGCAAATAATAACATATACTTACTTAATAATGCTAAATAATACCTAATAATTATTTAATAGTACTTAAATATTTGTTTGCTAAAGCTCCCTGACTCAAATTCTTAGTCAGTTGTTTTAATGAAGAACACGTGTATTAGACTACTTCCTATGCCCTCTGAAATAAGACTCCATTAGATACTTATGGAGGAACGATTAAACCTATTACACAGTTTATAAAATATCAACACTCAAAGACTGGTCTAGTAGCAAATCTACAATGATTTGCATGGTCTTCATAGTCAGGCAGCTCAAACAAATGAATTCAATCCATCAGTAATACTCAGGGCCTGCTAGTGACACAAAATGACAGAGGAGATTCTTTGTTTTTGTGTATGAGTAGATCTCCACAAATACATCATAATAGAATTTGATGAGGTACTTTATATACAGCCTGGGTCTCTAAAGACTGTGTTTAGAGAATTCAAATAAGGTTTTCAGGCTATAACTGAAAAAAAATGCAAAAGTAAAAGATGTGACAACATTATAGAGTCTAGAAACAAATCTTACAAATTAAGCGGGGCGGGCAGAAGCCATGGTCAATGACCCATAGCCTAAGTCTCTCTGAACCCATCTGCTCCTCATCTACTCTGCCTTTTTGTCTCTCGAGTCACTGCCTTATTTTTTGAACAAATTAGTACTTTTGCTCTTTAAAATGTATTCTGTTGTGCAAGCTTTTCCCACAGATATTTTAATGCCCAACTCCCCTCCTGTGAGTATTAAATTTAGTATTAACTTGATCGAGCTACAGTATACTCAGATATTTGGGAAACAAATATTGGGTATCTCTGTGAGGATGCTTTTGAGTGAGATTATTGATTGAATCCATATTCTGGTAAAGCAGACTGCCTTCCCTAATGTGGGTGGGGCTTGTCTAGTTAGTTTAAGACCTTCCAACAACCAAAGATTGACTTTTCCTGGATAAGAGATAATTCCTCCTACCTTATCACCTTTGAGCTTCACCATCAGTGCTTGCTGCCTGTCCTTTGAACTTGAGCTAGGGCCTTGACTCTACAGATTGGGGATTTATCAGCCTTTACAATTAGGCAAATTAAATTGTCCTTATAAACTGTTTATATAAGGTGGCACATTAGTGAGCTCATCAGGAAAAATAAAACAGAATTAATGGGAGATATCTGGCTAATTTACTACCTTCCTTAAAATTACCTCATTAGAAAAGATCTCCTTAACTATCCTCTTTAAGAATTGAAAGGTTTGCTTCCATCTCAGTTTGAGGTTAGTTTGGGAAGAAAAGTTTGCAAGATCTCTCTCAATCTCAACAATCATGTGCAGTCGTGTGTGATTATCATCCTATACTATGTGGGTGACACTGAGATTGGGAGGATCCTGGTTCCTGCTAGATGGAGAAGAAAAGTTTGTAAGTTTCTAATTGACAGAGGGGAGCTAGATGTGGTGGTGCATGCTGTGATCCCAGCAACTACTGGAATTCTAAAATAGGTGGATGGTGGTTCAGGTGGTGCCTGGATAAGAAACAAGACCCTATCTTAAAAATAGCCAGCAAAGGAGGATTCTTCCTTTAAATATGAGATCCCCAGGGAATTTCAACAGCATTCTACTTTTAAGTATTTTTAAAGTATTTTACATTCTGACTTAAGATTGTCTTGTTGAAATATTTCTAAAAGAAAAATAAATGTTTATGCAAAAAAAAATAGCCAGCAAAAATCAGGAATGTAAGTATCGTTCAGAGGTAGACCGAATCCCTAGCAAGTGTGAGGCCCTGATTTTAAACCCTAGTATATACATATATTGTATATATGTGTATTATATATTGTTTATAATATATATTATCCTACCACATTTTCCTACTACTCAATATGCTCTATTTTTTCTTAATTTTACTTCCTCATTTTTCTTATTGCTCACTTATGAAAATGCTTCAGTACAGAGTTGTTTACTTTATCTCTACTGTATCTCTAGCACTTAGAATAATGCTTAGCCCTTAAGTAGATTTCCATCTTTTTTAAATTAATAAAGTTGAGAACAAAGCAATTCAGTAAACCCATACTTGCATTTTATGAGATTATTTTTCCCTGAGCTCAGCATATTTCAAATGAACAAATGTACAACCCATAGGAAACCTAGTTGTAATAGTCTTCACTAACTGCCATAGAGAATATTCCAGAAAAAAAAGACTTTTTTTTGGATACCTCACCTGCAAACTATATAGTAGAGAGAATACTGATAAATGGTAAAAACAGAACTAACTGTCAGGACATTTTGTTTCTTGTGGCTCCGATAACCACTTATTAGATGAATTAAAGCAAGATAAATTCATTCTCTCACAGATCAGGAGCCCAGAAATCTGAAATTAAAGTATTAGGGAGGGAGCAATATGTCTTGGGTAAAATCAGTTCCTCAATTCTTGAAACTACCAATAACTGCCAGCTTTCCTTGACTTTGGCAAGCTCAACTTTACCCTCTCTCTCTGTAGTCACATCTCCTCTTCTTCCATGTGCGTCCATTCTCTGCCTCACTCTTCTGAAAATATATGCCTTTGGATTTAGGGCCCAATGGATAATCCAGGATGGTATCCTCATTATTTCATACTTTGATCAGAGGCCTATAGAATAAGGGAGTGGATATTTCTTTTTGAAGACCTCCTCTCAACCTATTACCATTAGATAAAAATATTGGACCTTGCTGTAAATGACAGAGTGCTTTGTGAGGGACATAGGACTTTATTATCAGGAGAACTGAACCCAATGCTCTCGGGTTTTCTGAGGACTCAGATTAGCCCATCTGGTAAAATTTTAAGCAGTTACTTATTATAGTAAAGATATTTTCTCAGGAACCATGGGCCAAATCAAGATCAAACATTTAAACTTTTTTTTTTAGAGGAGAGAGTCATCTGAGGGTCAAACTTTGGATTTGAATTCTTTCCTGTTGTTTCTCACAATCTTATGATAGGGATTTTTTTTAATAATCTGCTCAAGAGTCATAATGTGCTGTAATCCATGGAAAAAGAATATGCTACAATTAGCTTTTAAAATGTCAGTAGTCATCAGGATCATCTTTTAAGCAATGACGTAGCACAAGGACATGCCAGATCCAAGTGCAGAATTTCTGGCTGTTTTCCTGGTGATAGTCTCCATATCCCATGACTCTGCTCTTAACTTTCTCTGACATTCAAGAGGTCTGATACTTCCAAATGAAATTTAACTCAGTTAAAGTATTATAATTGGCAATTTTCAGGACCAACTGTTCTACAGTGTATTTAAATATCCAATATAACTCCCCATTTCCCTGAGTAAGTATAAACAATTGTACTATTGAAATTTTAAGGCCACTACATTTTATTACAGCTAGTAATTGTTTCCCTTTTGCTGTTAAAGTGAAACCACTTAAGTTTCGTTCTGTATCACCCTGTCAATAGAACAACTATTAAAAGGTCATAGACTAATGGCAAGTAATATTTACTGGGAGAATTCAGAAGTCTGATATTAACTTTAAAGCTCCCTAAAAATTAAATTTAAATCAAGAAAATAGAATGTGTTTGTGAGATTTCTTTTTGAAAAATCTTTTGAGAAAAACATAAATGGCTATGCTTTGTGAGGAGTCTTAGCTTTTAGAGAATGAAGGGAAATATCCCAATAGGAGTTGGTGAAGTTTAGTCAACATACCAACATCTAATGAAAGGGTTATTCACTGATGGAACTCACTCCTTTTCCAGTGATCCGACTTTCATACTGATAGTGCTACGATACTATAAATTACTATATATACTGTATATAAATTACAATACTATAAATAATCCAATTAGAAATAAAAGCACAGAGATTAGAGAGGTTATCTTTTTGGTTGTACTGGGGTTTGAACTCAGGTTCTTGTACTTTCTAGGCTGGTACTACCTGATCTCTATTTCTAAGCCTTGGCTTTTATTAGAATAGGTTCTCGTAGCAGAGAGCTGTGTGGGCAGAGACACATCAGGTCCACATCAGCTCTGAATATGAACAGTTGTGAGAGACACTGAAAATAGTAGAGATCTCTGCCTGAGAAGAACAGCCTTGTTTCTCAAGAATATGTTGAAACTTGGTGGGATTCTGGGACTTCTTGTGTTACTCTTGAAATATCTGAGCTAAGGTATAATTCAATGTGTCCCCCAAATTCGTATGTTGGACACCTGATCTGCAATGGGGCAGGATTAGCAGGTTGAGTCTAATGCAGGGGATGAGGTCATGAGGGAGGGCAGAGACCTCGTTAATAGAGCAGTGTTGTTACTGGGGGAGTGAGTTAGTTAATAAGAGAGTTCCCTGCCCATGCGTTCTCTTTCGCATGTTGTTACTTGTCTTTTCATCTTCTACCAGGTTGTAATGCAGCACACAGGCTCTCACCAGATAGTGTCTCTATCCCCTCAGACTTCTCAGACTCCAAAGTCATACACAAACACACGCGCACGTGCACACACACACACACACACACAATATATTTTTTTTCTTTATAAATTTCCCAGTCTGTGGTATTCTGTTATAGCAACAGAAAGTCAACTAAGACATATACTGATGACAATCTTTGGGTAGATTTTTACTATAGTGGATACATGGAAAGAGATGCATATCCAAGAGGTTCTTATGAAACTACGGATGTTAGAAGGAGAAGCTAGTTGTACAGGTTTGTTTCATTTAGAAAGGGTACTTCATCACTTCCAGGGGAATACAGTGAAACTCCAATTAGTTTTATTGTGAATGGGTCATTTCTTGGTCTAGCAGTGATAAGCCAAAGAAAATTGACAACCTAGGCATTTAAAAGAGAAATTTGGGGGGTGGGGGGGTGGGAGGATTGGGTGAGGAGGGGGCAGGAGGATTGGGTGAGGGGGTGGGGGGGAGGATGGGAAGGGATGGGAAGGGGAAACAAAGGAGGAGGCTACAATGCTTGATAAGAAATGTACTCATTATCTTGCTCATGTAATTGTAACCCCTCTGTACAGTATTTTCACAATAAAAAAGAAAGACTTGGAAACATATATGTAAATAATTTAAAACAATTATTAAAATTGGGTTTGCTTCATAATATTTTCCAGTATAGCCATCTATTTGCCACTGGACACACTACGTGGAAAAGCAAAAATCTAGCAACCCAAGTTGTCCTTCAGTGCCTAAGGACTCTCAAGAATAATTTCAAAATCTTTTCACTAACAAAAATCATTTTTGGGGCTGCAGATTGATGGAAGGGGGCATGTTACTGGGGATTGAACTCAGGGCCTTGTGCTTGGCAGGTAACTCTATCACTTGAGCAGTATTTCCTGCTCTGATGCTACAGAATGGATGAATACAAATAATACAAATTTAAACTCTGAGCACTTTTTCTCTTATATTTTAGAAAATCCAATGATATATATCTATATAAGTCTAATATGATATTGCCAGTTTGTTCTACCCTTGCTGTTCTTTATTGTTAGATAGAACTAAGTAAATAGATACCCATCACTGTGACATCTAAATAGCAAAATAGCTGACTCTTGGAGAGAGAACTTTTAGAGTTCAGTAGGAAAGTCTCAGTCCATGGCTCCTTCCAAGAAGGGAATTAATTCTGTGCTGAGCCAACTAGAAATTCTCAAAGCCACCTATAGCCCTTCCTGAAAAACTTGTCTTCACAGGGAAGCAGAGAACTATAGTCCCAACTATAGAGGGTGCATAAGGAACAGGCCCAGAAATTGTTTTAAAATCTGGCACATGGTCTGAGTCTTAATTACCTCTCAGTGGCCAGTAAGTGGAGGAGCCAGGGTAAAGCCAGCAGTCAGCCACTACTGAGGTAGAGATTTGCATTTGTGCTCAAACCTGACCCATAACCAAGAAATTTTGCACAGCCATTCCTTTGATCATAGACTTTTCCTGATGATTTGCTCCTTTGAAGTCAATTAGGCTTAAGTCTAATGCCGAGGAATTAGAGGATTAAACAAAATGTATTTCTGGAGGACGTTTTTTCCCCTCCAACACTTCATTAGAAAATTCTTCAAACGTGTAGCAGTTGAAAGAAAGTTGAAGGTAGATACTAGTATTTTCACCATATGAGTTCTGCAATTAACACGCTGCAACACTTGCTTTTCCATATGTCTGAACTATTTAATCTTTGGATGCATTTCAAAGGAAGATGCCATGCCAACATCACAAATCAAATGTTTGAGCATAGCTGTGAACAGTTAGCTAAGGGTCCTTAGGATTAAGAAGAGAGTTATTCAAGTGAAGAATAACTCAAGCATTCTCACTATGATTCTTCTGGATCTAGATAGTGCTAGGTGAGAACCAATACAGGACAAAGTCAGGCATTTCCCTGAATTACTGCTTCTAAGTAGATTAGGAGTGATGTACCAGTGCTTCTTGTCTGTAATCCTAACTACTCTGGAGGTTGATAGCTGAGAATTGCAGCTGAAAGCCAGTCTAGGCAGGTGAGTTTGTGAGACTCTTATCTCCAATTAACCACCAAAACTCTGGAAGTCAACCTCTGGCTCAAGTGGGAGAGCACAGCCTTGAGTTCAAAAGCTAAAGGACAGTGCTTAGGCCCAGAGTTCAAACCCTAGCACAAGCGCACACACACACACACACACACAGAGTATATTAGGAAATAAAACAGATTTCCCACTTCTATCTTCATATAATGTTATCCATTAATATTAAATTGGCTGAGTGAGCTCTTTAGAACACTGTATCACAGCATCATTCAATTCATGGATACAAAAATTCTCAAAACCTTTTAAGTATTTCTAACAGAAAATGACTTAATGAAGTTCTTGCATATAGTTAAGCCTTGGTCAATGTGAGATAACATGCCATATTCTTATTACTGGGGTCATCTTTGAAAGATGGAAAGACAGTGTAATGATGAAAGCAGATTGGCACTAGATTGGCTCATGTCCCACTGCAAAATCATTTTTCATTGTCTCAGCCATTCACTTAAGAGAAGGTTAAATAGAAAATTGGCATTGCTGTCAAAAGGGTAAGTGAATTTCCTGGTTTCATATTGTCAGAACACTTGGAGAACTTAATCTGCCTTTTGACAGTGGAGAAGATAGTGGATTAGAAAGAGAAGCGAGCTCTTGAGAGTATCTTGAAAATAATTAAGAACAGTTAAAAACACAGAGAGAGCTGAGGCTTCAATGAGAACCTTTGAATACACGCTGAAAGTTACTGCCAGTGTTTCAGGAGACTTTGTCTCAAGCCAACATCAAATCCCAAACTGCAGGCTACTCTACTGCAATTAGATCCGAGGCCTATGGGCAGACTTTTTCTTCTCCTTACTCATTGAATTTTCCCAAACTCCACAGAATATTCTCTATAACAGTGATTTGTGACACTGTTACTTTTCTTCCTTTAGCTCAAGGGTTGACATGACTTTCTCTAATAAACCAAAGGATAAATGTGTGTGTGTGTGTGCGTGTGTGTTCTGCTACTATGACCTGAATTTAGGGCCTAGGTGTTGTCCCTTAGTTTTGTTTTCTTTTCTTGCTCAAGGCTGGTACCTACCACTTAAGCCATAGCTACACTTATGGCTTTTTATTATTTTCCGGTGATTAATTGGAGACAAGAGTCTTGACAGACTTCATTGACCAGACTGGTCATGAACTGCAACCCTCAGATCTCAGCCTCCTGAGTAGCTAAAGTTACAGGCATGAGTCAATGGCACCTGGCTGTACAATCTGCATCAAAGCTCCCCAAGTAGACTTGATGGTGCAAAAACAGACAACATGTGAAGGAATTAGGGATGTATGTGTAGAGTAAAACTCAAGTGATATTGAAATTTGAATTTCAAATTGCTTCCATGGGTCCTGAAATCTTTTATTATTTTTCAGTCGCATCAAATGTAAAACTCAGTCTTAAGCTCACAGGCTGCAGAAAGACAAGCAGTAGCCTGGGTTTTATCTCTGGTATGGTTTGACATTGTTCAGTAGAACTTGCTGTAAGGGGAGGAAAACATATTAGCACCATCCACAACTACCACCACTAGGTACCTGGGAATGTTGAGCATGTGATGTGGTTTATGTGATTGTAGGACATAGTTTTATTTGTAATTAACTTAAATTTGAATAGTCATGTGTGGTTTATGGCTCCATAATCTTTTATGAACTTGGAGAAAGCATTCTCATCTCCTGGCTACAGTAAGATGAACAAACAAAAAAAAGAACCTTTTTTTTGGTGGCTCAAGTTACAGTTAGTGCTCCTTCTGAAAAGACTTCAGTTAATGTCCTGGTTTTAGATATCACAGAGCAAACAGGCCAAACACACCACATAAGCAAATACCCCAAATGCACACACACATACACATGCGCGCGCGCACGCACACCCACCCACCCACCCACACACACACACACACACACACACACACACTGTACTTTCCATCAGTGTCAAATCCACAAAAAAATATTCAAGGGAGAAAAAAAAACCATGTTCTCAAAGTGCAGATTTCCTTTTACTGAATATTTGCTGTAAAAACACAGTAGTAAATAGTGAAAAACATTGTCTGATATAAACTTCAACTTAAGTATGTAATAAAATCCAGCTTAATTGCTTAGACAGGGCCCATCAGATTCTTAGTATCCAATGAAAATATTAGACAGGGAAATAACATACCCAGCATTTAAACCTGTACAGTGATATCTTTGGGTTTGTTTTCGAAAATATCACTCTGGGAACAGGTACTATCCTGGGGTCTGGGCTGGCATATAACAACTTTTTTCCAAGGTCCCCTTTTCAGAGATATATTTGCAACCATCTGACATTGATTCATGTAGCCAGATGGCAAAGGAAAGAGCTGTATCATTCGGCACAATGTGTGACCTACTTACAGTCCCAACAATCTGTGGTTTAATACGAAATGAAAGCATCGAGCTTCTGAGTTGTTTAAAAATGAAATTTGGTTTGTTGGCTATCTTACGTGGCGCAGACAGTCTGGATGCTGCATGCACTGATTCCAGCCAGCAAGGCGATAAGATGGTAACACATTCTCCAGTGCTTAATGGCAAGATGAGTGTTGGCACTCAGTGAGGTTCTGACAGAGTTACTGAGAACCAGGAGTGGTTAGGCATCTGAAGAACACTAGGCCACTGACATTTTGCTAACTATTGCCCACATATTTAGGCTAAAAAAAAACCAAAGAAGCAAACTCATTCCATAAAATGTGTAGAGTATATGCTATGGTCCTGAGAACAAGAACAAAGAGAAGTTGTGTGGACGTCAGACAGGGAAGAGACAAGCAGCCGTAGGAAGGAAATGTTTCCAGCCGGAAGCGTGCCACAAGTAAAAGAAGCCAACAAGAGGAGCAGAGCCTATTCTGTCAGTTGAGAAAGTTTCAGTAAAAGTGACATTGGAACCAAGAACTAAAGAAAAAGGGCCCAGCACGGGGTTCTCTGGCAGAATTGTAATTCAGTAGCAAAAATGACAAAATCGGCTCATCTGGGGGGTAGAGAGATGATACAGCTGGAATAGAGTGAATAAGGAGCAAACAGCAGGGATTGGGAGAGACACAGAAACAGGCCAGGAGATGCCTGCTGAGAAGGTAGAACTGCCGTAGTCTTTTGGGAAGCTGCAGAGAGGTAAATGCAAGACAGTGGCTTGATCTGAATGAATGAATCTTTTGTATACTTTTTTTCTGTAAAATTATAGTGAATCATTTTAACATCATGGAAAGTGTTAATGATGCTGACATATGTAAACATCCCATCTGTTTGTATTATATTTGTATACACATTCATCATAACCACTTTTCTCATTTAAAAAAGAAACACATGAACAAACCTGTTTGTTAAACATTGAGAAGATACAAAGAAAGTGAACTATCCATAAGATACTTAGAATATTGAGGTAATAAAACACCCACTGACCAGTTCATAAAATCCTGTCTCCTTCCTTAACTCTTCAGAGTTAATAGCAATCTTTTTTTTGGCTTATCATTCGCACACTTTATAAAAAAAAAAAGGTTCATTTACAATGAATGCCTTACAGTGTACTAGGGAACAAAACCAGGAACTTACATAAACGATGTAAGTGTTCTACCATTAAAACTCAGCCCCAGCCTTTCTCTACCACTTGTTTTCTCCTAAAGAAGGTTGACTAAAATTTCACAAGCTGTGTACATCTTTACAAGAGTATTGCTATGAATACTTGGTTAAATTCTTTAAATGTGTCCATGTGAGTTTTTCTTTTTTGGGGGGGAGGGGCAAGTTTGTACCTTGTTATTTCCATTCATCAGACACTGAGCACTTCGTTTACTAGATAATTACAAATTGTTTTCCTGAATATTTGTATAGCATATTCCTGTTAACAAATTACATTTGTCTCGGCTGCACAATATCCTTGAAGCTTTCTTGATATCACAAGACTAAAGGTGTAAAAGTATACAGTACTGTAGCTTGAATTTGAATTTTTTGATCTATGTGTGGCTATTGATCACAAATAAGAGCAAATGTTTGAAATGTCTGTTTGGGATTTTATACATTCCTATTGCTTCTTTCTAAATCTAAAGGAATTTCAGGCATACTAGTAATAATCCATTACTATGATATGTACTATATGCCATAATACAATCTAATATTAATTTTGAGTGTTATATGTGACAATTACCTATCCAAACTGATTTTTGAGACACAAGCAACTTGTTTTTATCTTTGTGGTTAATTATCACTTTCTGTAAAGTTTTGTAAGTTTTTTAAATTTTTTTCATTGTGAAAATACCATACAGAGGGGTCACAATTACATGGAGAAGGTAATGAGTACATTTCTTATCAAGCATTGTTGCCTCCTCCTTTGTTTCCCCTTCCCTTCCCATCCCTTCCCAACCCTCCCTGCTCCCCCCTTACCACTCCCTCATCTCCCCCCCAGGCCAAAATTTTAAAGTTCGTTTTTTGACATAAAGTCTTGTACTTCTCATTGTTGCAGTGGGTCCACCTGTATCCTTATCTAAATAATTTGTTTTTTTCCCTCCACAAATTATACCAATATCAAATACAGTGAAAACAGGTGTTATACTGTGGGGGAGGGACATACAAAGCAACAAAGAAATATAAATATGTTAGAAGCAATTGCAAGAAAAAAAAATTTGAGTCCTTATCTTCGGTTCATTTCGCCTAACATCATCTTATCTGACTGTTTCTGCTTATCTCAGACATATACTAGTAATTACAAATAAGGGAAACCATGGGACCTATGCTTCTTTGGGCCAGAAATGAACCCACAGACCTATAGCCATATAATCTTTGATAAGGGAGCTAAAAAAATAGAATGGAAGAAAGACAGCCTCTTCAGTAAATGGTGCTGGCAAAATTGGTTAATCACGTGTAGAAAACTAAAGCTAGATCCTTATATATCACTCTGTACCAGAATTAACTCCAAATGGATCAAAGACTTCAGAGTCAAAGCAGACACTCTGAAAACATTACAGGATGGAATAGGAGAAACCCTAGGTCTCCTTGACACATTCCCAAATTTTCTTAAAAGAAACCCAGAAACACAACAAATCAAAGAAAGGTTGGACAAATGGGATTGCATGAAATTACAGAGCTTCTGCCTGGCAAAGGACATAGCTAGCAAGATCAATAGAAAGCCCACGGATTGAGAGATCTTCACTGACCATACAACTGACAAGGGTCTCATATCTAAAATATACCTGGAACTCAAAAAATTAAATCCCTCAACAACAAATCCTCAAAGAAACAACTGCCCAATAAATAAGTGGGCTAAAGACTTAAAGAGAAACTTCTCTGAAGAGGAAATAAGGATGGCCAATAGACACATGAAGAAATGCTCAACATCCCTAGCCATAAAAGAAATACAAATCAAAACGACATTGAGATACCACCTCACCCCAGTAAGAATGGCTAAAATCAAAAACTCTAATAACAACAGATGCTGGAGGGGATGTGGACAGAAGGGAACCTTACTGCATTGTTGGTGGGAGTGTAAACTTGTTCAACCACTTTGGAAAGCAGTATGGAGGTTCCTCAAAAGACTCCACATAGAGCTCCCCTATGACCCAGCAATCCCACTTTTGGGCATTTACCCCAATGTTCACAAACAAGACCACACTAAGGCTACCAGCACGACTATGCTTATTGCAGCATTATTTACCATAGCTAAGATATGGAACCAACCCAGATGCCCCTCAGTAGATGAATGGATCAAGAAAACGTGGTATAACTACATAGTGGAATTCTATGCCTCCATCAGAAAGAATGACATTGCCCCATTTGTTAAGAAATGGAAAGACCTGGAGAAAGTTTTGTAAATTTTATAGCTAAAGAAATCCTTCCACTGGGTGCTGGTGGCTCACGCTGTAATCCTAGCTACTTAGGAGGCTGAGATCTGAGGATCACAGTTCAAAGCCACCCCTAGGCAGGAAAGTCCATGAGATTCTTATCTCCAATAAACCACTCAAAAAACTGGAAGTGGTGTTGTGGCTCAAGCAGTAGAGCTCTCACCTTGAGCTAAAGAGCTGAGGGAAAGCACCCAGGCCCAGAGTTAAAGCCCCATGACTGACGGGGAAAAAATAAAAGAAAGAAATCCTTCTTTTTCTCAAATGCACAAATCAACAAAAATATTCTACATTACCTTCTAAAGATCTGTAGTTTCATGTTACATATTTAAGTCTTGAATCCACCTGGGTTTAGAGTTTTGGATGTTGGCTTTTGCAGGAATCCATTATTTTTTTCATATTGATAACTTGTAGTCCCAATACTTTTGTTGAAAAGCCTAAATCTACACTGATCTCCAGTGCCATTTATGTCAAAATTCAAGTTTTAATGGCTGTATGCATTTATGGATGTGCCATTTATTTGTGTCCACGTTCAAACTGCCAATATCCCATCAATATCTTTAGTGTTATATGTTCATAAAGATTTTAAATATTTTTTATTTTTTTATTGTGCAAATACTGTACTGAGGGGTTACAATTACATGGGCAAGGTAATGAGTACATTGCTTAGCAAGCATTGTTGCCTCCTTCCTTGTTTCCACTTCCCATCCCTTCCCATACCCTCTCTCCACCCCCACCCGATCCTCCTCCCCCCCCAAGTTGTAAAGTTTGTTTTTCAACATTACGACTTGTACATCTCATTGTTGCATATGTGCAAAATCTTTACACTTTGTCTTATATTAGAATTGTTTCAGTAATTATTTAGTCTTAACTCATATAAATTTGAGGACTAACTTGTATGTTCTACAAATATTGAAAAAATTATTGCTTTTGGTATTGCGTTTAATGTCTAGATCAATTTGGGAAAACTTTTTATGCTAGTGTAATTTATAAGCATGCTATCAAAGACTTTTTGTATGTGTTTCTCAATTATGTAACATATTCTCCCATAATATCTTCTATATTTGTTGAATTTATATCATACACTTGCGTTGATGCCAGCTGCATGTTGCTTATTTCTTTTTCTTATGTTACTGCATTGGATACTAAAGGATAATAGTAAGCATTTTTGTCTAAGGAAAATGTTTGAACTGTAAGGATTTCCTTAGATTTGATTTTTTGTTTTAAATACTTGCAAACATGAATTAATAAATTTTCCAGTTGTTTGTTCTTATCCAAATTCTCTGTACTATGATGACATGTTTTTCAGTCTGTTTGATAAATCAGTCCCTGAGAGACTGGGCTGAATATTTTCTACTATAAAGACAGATTAAGTATTATCAATATTGTTGTTTTATATCTCCTGAGAATATACTGCTTTGCAGGAATACCATTAATTTTTTACTTGGAGGACTGAACATTTGGCTATTATGTAGCAGCCTTCTATTATTTTATTTTCAAGATCTATTTTATTTTATATAAACACAACTAAAATAGGTTTCTTTAATAGCACTTTCCTGGTATATTTTCCCTTTTGTTTCTGTGTATATTTTTTCTAAGCTTTTAGGTTACTGATATGTATTTTTAAGTAGAATGTTATTGAAGTAAAAGCTGTTAATAATTTTTAGTGTTTGTAAGTGCAACTTTTTTTTATCATATGCTATAACTAATTTATCTCAGAGACAAGGGCTTGCTGTTCATCGCCACCGGCCTCACACTTGAGATTTTCTTTCTTCTTTCTTCTTTTTCTTTCTTTTCTTTTTTTTTTTTTTTTTTGGTTGGTCATGGGTCCTTAACTCTGGGCTCTTCAGCTGAAGGCTAGCACTCTACCACTTGAGCATCAGCCCCACTTCTGGCTTTTTCTGCTTATGTAGTGCTGAGGAATTGAACCCAAGGCCTCAAGCATGCAAGGCAAGCACTCTACCACTGAGCCACCTTCCCAGCCCTGAGATTTTCCTTCTTCTGCATCCTCACTCATGAGTTTAGAGGCATGCACCATCATGCCCAACCAAGGAACAAATCTTTAAGCCAGACTTATGTTATTATTGCAGATAAAGTTCCAAGAAATATCAGCTCATCGAAGCAGATAACACAAGAAAGTCCATAAGCAAGAACCACTAATGCAACAGAATGAGCACTACAAAACTGTGACACTGTAGAATTATAAGAAGCAATTAAGCAGGTGGGAACCTTTAAGATTATAATTTCTAGGATGACACAGATTTGTTCTAAATCCTGGGTTTGTCAGGTAGTGTGAGCTCAGGCTTTAAACCTTCCTGAAAGTCAGTTTGCAATTATGAATACTTAGGGAAGAATTTATTTCTCCCCTTATCTGATACCAAGTTTTGAAATCATACGATAATAGATTTGTTTTATTTATTTACTTATGCTTCTTCTTTTTTTTTTTTTTTTGGTTAGTCGTGGGGCTTGAACTCGGAGCCTGGATGTGGTCCCTGTGTTATTTTGCGCAAGGATAGCATTCTACCACCTTATGCCACAGAGCACTTTCAGGTTTCTGGTGGCTAATTTGAGATAAGAGTCTCATTGACTTCCTGTGCTGGTTTCAAACCGAAATTCTTAGATCTCAGCTTCCTAAGTAGCAAAGATTGCCAGGATAAGCCACTAGTACTTGGCTGGCTTGTTTTACTTCTTTATTTATACACATTTAGAGTTTGCGTGGTCTTTGAGGTCCCAACTTTAGGAAATTGAACTTTTATTAGACACTGGCCTCATTTCCTGTTCAACAACAGCCCATACATCATGAGAAAAATCTAAGCTCAGTGTCAACTTGGTAGAAACTTTCAAGGTAAATGGCATCTTTGGGTATTCTGCTTGCCTCTCAGGGTATTTGCTTTCACTCGGACCTGTCCTGTGAGCATTCTTTCTTCCTTTGCCATCCATTGTTGCATTTAAGGATATTTGGCGGGGGGATGCAGTGTTTTTATTGGAAACATGAATCTATTTTACTTGATGTTGTCATATCTTAATCATGTTATAAACAGATAGAGGATTTTCTACCGAAGAGGGAGACAGGTGATTCAGGATGGCATTGGAGTCACTGTAATTCTGCTGAAACCCAATCAAGTCTGAAGGGCTCACTGAAATGTGCTGTTATCAAGGAACCAGAATGGTTCCTTTTATCCTGAATTCAAGGTTTTAAGATCTCAAAATAGAAAGAAGGAGGGCACTTGAAAGATGTAGATCCACATGAATAGTTAGGAAAAAGTTTAGAATTTCAAATGCTCTCTTATTTAAAACTAACTCTTAACAGTAATGCCTTCTTAGGCATGAAAATAAGAACATGGTTTGTTATTCAGATAATACATAAGTACATTATTTTGGGAAACACATGAACAAACACAGACAGAGAGCTATAGAGTATCCTTGACTATCTCCTCAATCCCAGACTGATCACCTAAGTAGTTATGGTGGCCTATTGATGAATAGAAGTTTTCTATTATTCCTATCCATATTTGTATATATGCATTACACAGCAGTAGAGGTTTTTTTTTACATTTTAGAAAATTACATAGGTGATCTGTGTTGAAAATAAGTTATTAAGAAATTGCATCTATACTGTCAATGTACAGACATTTTCCCTTGTCATTATTCTATACACTATATTTTTATTATTTATATAACATTTCTATTGCAGTAGTCATCATAAGTTATCTAGAGAGGACTGTGTTATTTAAGGCATATTTTATTTAAGGCATTTGAACATCTACAATTTTGGTGTCTGTGTAAATGTGTATGGATATTCTTTCAAATGGATTGTTTTTCAATTATAAATGATAAAAAAGCTTTTTTTCAACTCTATTTCAAATTTGTTCAGAAGTAAATTTGTTATAAGTCCAAGATTGGAAATTTAGGTGTTGAAATACTTTCTTTAAGGTATGATTTCCAGGTTTTCCAATTCAATTAGCTTTTGTCCTTAAACTGAATGTCCCCCCAAAGCCAAAATTCTGGTCAGCCAATAACCAAGGTACAGTCAACACAGTGAATAGAGATCATAAATGTTTATTCGTGGCCTCTTGAGATATCTCCCATAATATCTTTGCTCATAGTGTAGTCTTGACAGTCTGACTTGAATACTAGTAAGGAACTGTAGACACATAAATTATTATGATCAGTTTCTGAGCAGTATATCACAATATATTGAGGCATAACAACAAAACAACCAAACAAAAACCTTTCTAAAACTTTCTTCTTGGCTGGAAAGATGGCTCAGTGGTAGAGCGCTTCCCTTGCATACATGAGGCCCTGGGATTGATTCCTCAGCACCACATAAGCAGAAAAAGCTGGAAGTGGTGCTGTGATTCAAGTGGTAGAGTGCTTGCCTTGAGCTGAAGAGCTGAGGGACAGCGCCCAGGCCCAGAGTTCAGGCCCCACAACCGACAAGGAAAAAAAAAAAAAAGGATTGCCTGCTCTGGGGCCTGTATTTTCTCCACTATTCTGTGCTTTCTTAAAGTAGGGCAAGGCATCAGAGTGACCAAGAAAGGAGAATCCAGCAAGACAAGCCCTCCCACATGTCCATGACAAAAACAAAACAAAACAAAACTTTCTTTTGAGCTCCAGTCTGGCAGTCCTATCAGGGTAGAGGGAAAATCTACAGACCATGTGCCAAGCTTTGCTATGACTGGGCATTAGCAAGGACATACATTTGCCTATGATACCTTTGATGGAAAATTCTACCAGAATACCACAAAAAAAACCCAGTGGAGCCATACATCAGTCATTTTGTCTATTAGGAATATTTTATTAATTTTTAAACAAATGTACCACCTCCTAAAGCTTCTTTTTGTCTCTGTTATTAGGACTGAATTCATGTGTGCTTGCTCTTGGAATATTTTGTTTTAGAGTGGATTCCATTCAGCTATTCTGAGCTTTTAAGTATGAAATAAACATTTTCAAACACCAACTTCTGGGGTAGGAGAGTAGTTCAAAAGTAATACACTTGTTTAGCAGGTATGAGGCCTTAAAGTTTTTAAAAACAAGGATCACAAAACCAAAAGAGCAAAGAAATAAAACAAACAAAACAAAAACAACCCAACAAACTCCCCACCACCACATCCCTGCAACATTTTTTTTTAATGCTGATTTTAACTTAGCAGAATAAAGCCTTTTGGCTATGAAAACCCAAACATTTCTTCTTCTAAAAAAAAGTATGGGTTTAAAGGTTTTATTTATAAATCTTGCCAAAGCAAGTGGAAAGCTCAGTGGAGAAAAGTAGAAGTGAAAACAGGAAAATGCTGGTACCACACAAGCCCCTGTGCCTTCCGTGCCTGTGGGACCTGAAGGCCATGAGGCTGTTGGTTATTCACTGCATTACAAACATCTACCTTTCACAGCAGGTGTTGGGTCACAGGAGGACATGGTGTCCAGGAAACCTGAAATCAGGTTGGAAAACTCCCTGGCGACCAATTCCTTTCAATTGGGTCCAAGTAGCTGGCACTGCTTACCCCCACTTGTGAGCTGCCTATGAAATGGCTGTCATTTCAGTCAGGGCAGAAATGCTCTCCAAGCCATCCCCTCCGGAGGCGTGGGAGTCACATTTCCAAGGACAGGAGCGAAGTAGCTCCTAGCCTTTCTAGCCTGTTAACGGAAATAAACATTTTCCGTCCAGTTGCTTCAAAAATTCCACTGCCCCCAAAAGTAGTTTTATTGCTTTGTTTGCACAAATCAGTCTGTTTCAGTAAAGTGCACTCTTCCGAAGTTATTTTATTTTTCTATTTCTCTTGCTTCGTGTTTAAATCTATTATAGACTCAGTGGGTCTTTAAGGCAGAGAAAGGCTATCATGGAGAATGGTTCCTTTGCATCCTGTCGGTCTAGATTTTGCCAAAGACTGTTGATTTAAAGTGAATGATGCCCAGTGATATCTGGTGGTGTCTTTCACTACTGAAGCTCATGGTTTTGGACAAGGCGAACAACTTGGGGTATTAACATCACCAGAGGAAAGTTCTTTGTTTTCTGGCTATCCTTCCACCAATCCCTTCAGTTCCACTACTTCCCATTACTGAGCCATCCAGAATATTCCTTCCTCCCTACAACACATAGGATGTGGGAAGCCATGAGCCCTGTCAAGACTCTTCCAGATTTTAGCTTAATAAAAAGTCAGAGAAGCTCATACAAAGTCTCATCTACTTTATGTTCTTCCTCTTCCTCCTCCTCCCATCCTCTTCCGTACCTTCTCCTCTTTCCTTCCCCTTCTCCTCTTCCCTCCTCTTCCCTACTCTTTCCTTCTCTTCTTTCTGCCCCCACCCTCTTTTGTACTGGTGCTGGGGCTTAAACTAAGGACTTGGTTGCTGTCTCTGAGCTTCTTTTATGTTCGAGGCTAGCTCTCTACCACTGGAACCACAGCTCAGCTTCCAGATTTCTTTTTCTTTTCTTTTTTTTTGGGGGGTGGGGGGGACAGGTGTAGTTTATTGGAGATCAGATTCTCAGGGACTTTCTTGACCTCACTGGCTTCAAACCACATTCCTCAGATTTCAGCCTCCCAACTAGCTAAGATTACAGGCATGAACCACCCTACTCTCTATTTTATTTCTGTCTTTCTACTTCTAATAATTCTATGATCGAAGGGGCAGACTTTCTGTTTCCTTATGACTAATCCTGAGATCAACCATCTGGTTTCTGGAATTTGGAGAAATTCTTTCCTGTCTTAAAATCCTATTTTTCACAAGATTTCTGTATCATTAATGAGTATAGATTCTCTTAGAAGCCCTAACCTTTCATTTACCTAAGCTGTGACTTGGCCTTGGAAGTAAAAAATTCTACAATTTAAGATGGAAAGAAAATATCTGAGTTTATCATGTGCAAAAACCTTTCTCTGGACCATGAGGCAGAATGGATCCTAATGACGGAATTAGAATTGACAGACTGCAAGTATTCATCATTAATCTATCAAATACCAAAAGAAAACCATCTAAAATTTAATCAGTCTTTACAGGAACCTCTTTTCTGTATTGTTCTCGATAATTCCTCATTAAGATATTTGTTTTATCCTCAAATATTCTTTCATCAGATAAACAACCCAGCCAACAATTAAGGTAAGTCAAATGCATTCTTTTTTTTTTCTCTTTGTTCCTGGAAACCACTGTGTTTAATACATAACAAACTGAACTGAAGTATAAATTATAAATACTCATTCCCAATTGGATTTTTCCTTCTGATTCCCTATATTATCTCTATTACTTGTCTAGAATTCTGCTTCCCTTTACGTCTGAACTTCCAGAAGTGCATTCAACAACTGTCTCCCTTTCCTTGTCTCCTGTGCATCTCACCTTTACGTAGCCCCATGTTTGTTGATCTCTCATGAATACTGAGGCTGTTAATAACTCCTGGTTACCAAGGCTAAAGGACGCTTTTCTCTACCACTTCAGTGGTTGTTACACTTTGAATGCATTCCCCCTCTTTCTTAATGCAGCATTGTTGAGAGATGGACCAGTGAGAAGATGATACATTAATGGATCAATAGGTTAATTTAGTTGTTTTGTTATAAAAAGTGATCTCTTTCTGACACACTTGTTCTGTTTTGCCACGTAGATGCATCAAGAAGGTGTTCACGTTCTTAGACTAGTGCCACATTCTTAGACTTAACAGGCTCTAAACTGAGCCAAACAAACATCTGGTCTTCATGAATAACTCAGTCTCAGTCTCAGGTAACAGTTTTGGGGGGAGAGGGTCCTTGTCTTGAACTTAGGGCCTGGGTGAGCTTCATTTTATTAAAGGCTAGCACTGTATCACTGGAGCCACAGGTGTGGTAATTCATTGCAGATAAGACTCCTAGATTTTCCTGTCTGGGCTGGCTTTGAACTGTGATCCTCAGCTCTCAGCCTCCTGAGTAGCTAGGATTACAGGTGTGAGCTACTAGTGTCAGCTTCAGGTAGCTTTGTGTAACTGTAGGAAACAGACCGACAGAGTAAGGAACTTTAGACCCTGTCTACCATCTCCTTCACATCGACACACTGGGTTTTGCTCTTGGCTTTCTTCACTTTTGATATTTCTCCTACCCTTTAAGTTGCCCTTTGCTGCTCCTTGCTATTTCCCCTTTACCAGACCATTTTTCAGATTAAAAACTGTCCTTAACTATGTTCTGGGATTCTTCCTTTTTTCTCAAAAATATGTCAAAGATTTTACCCATTCCTGTGCTTAAATTCAAGTAGATTCCTGATGCTCAAAGATTTGTATATATAAGTTTCACTTGGAGAAAGTGGAAAACTTTAAATCATGTGACTTTTTCCATTTGAATTCCTTCTTCAACAGTCACTTTCATAAAAACCTCCTAAAATGTTATAGAGATAAAAAGAAATCACAAATGAACAAGACTTTAGTCTGAACAGCAGAAGTACTGTGGATATTGGCAGAAAACATCCAGGGCAGAAAACTACATTTATTCTCTATGTGTTCATGGACGAATCACTTCAGCTTCCTGAACCTCAAATTTTAGAATCTGGAAGTGTGATTTAAATGTAGTTTTAGGAAGAGGTTGAATGTTGATTTAATCAAAGTCTGAATAAATGATTACTCATTTGGAGGAAGTATAACAGGGCAATATTGAAGTGAAATATTTCCTATGCAAAATAAAATTTAATCCTACACTGTCATTTATCCCAAGAATCTGTTCTATTGCACTCGTTGCTCAATAAAATTTTTGAAAAATGACAAAGTATCACTTATAAAATCATCCAGACCCATGTTAGCTTGGTATAAACTGTGGGCTGAGATTAGCAATGGGAAGGCTATTGAATTATGGCTGAGGCAATTTTCAAGTAGAAGACATCGCTAAATGCATTCGAAAAAAACATTGTCAATGCCAAGCTTATATTTTAAGAAACTTTTCTGTGTTCCCAAAAATTTTAAAACAGGGTCCAGATAGTTTAAAAGTAGACAAGGATGGAAACCTCTCTGTAGTACAAAAATGGAAAAGAACATGTTAAGCATATTAAAAGTCTTGAGTTCAAAGCTGAGTAGCACTAAACAAAAGGCAGCAGAAAGTTATGTTTTTAAAGGAGAGTTTGTTGTGAATATGATGTTTCCTTCTGAAGCTCATGATGGAACATTTCAATCTCCATTTTGAGATATTCAGAAGTAGAATAAGATGGGATATTAAGAAATATTAGGACTCTGTCTTAATGTATAATTTATTCATGTGGTTAATGGATTAACAGTTACTTTGAAAATAAGTTTGCTATACAACTCTGTTCCCTGTCTGTCATCAAGTGATACTGGTGCCATTTTGAGACTCTACTAGCAATAAAGCAGCAAAATATGTAGCCTCTGGACCTCAGACAAGAAGCATAGACCAAAACAAATGTCTTTTTTTTAATAACTTACAGAGTCTGGAGTATTTCATTATTAGTGTGCCTGTGGTTCATTCCTGTAATCCTAGCTACTCAGGAGGATGAACTTTGAGACTTGTGTTTTAAAGCCAGCCCAGGCAGAAAGTCTATCAGATACTTATCTCCCATTAACCAACAAAAAGCGAGAAGTGGAGCTGTGGTTCAAGTAGTAGAGTTCCAGCCTTGAGTGTTAAAGGTAAGGTACAGTGCCCACGCCTTGAGTTAAAGTCCCAGTACTGGCAGAAAGAAACAAACATACAAAAAGAAAAATCAGCAAAAGAAACCCTATTAATTGTGAGAAACCCTTGTGTCAGAACACAGTAACGTTGTGCCAGAAATGTGATGGCAGTTTCACATGGGGATCTCCCTCCTTAAAAGAAAGGAAAACACACTGTTGATGGGAATATAAACAGGTTCAGCTACTCTGGAAATCAGTATGGAGGTTCCTCAAAAATCTAAACATAGGTCCTCCTATTATCCAGCAATCCCATTCCTGGGTATTTACCCAATGATCACAAACAAGGCCACACTAACGCTACCAGCACTATGTTCATTGCAGCATTATTTATCATAGCTAAGATATAGAACCAACCCAGATGCCCTCAGTAGATGAATGGATTATGAAAATGTGATATATATATATATATATATGCACACACACACACACACACACACACATACACACACACACACACAACATGGAATTCCATGCTTCCATCAGAAAGAATAAGATCAACCTATTTGTAAGGAAATGGAGATATTTGGAAAAATCATATTAAGTGAAGTAAGGCAGATTCAATGAAACATAATCTCCATAGTTTTCCTCATTTGTAAAAATTAGTATATGTCTAGAATAGTTCTAGCAGAGGATCACAATAGCTCAATAGCCATGTACATATGACCATATTCAATGAAGCTTATCAAAATGAACACCAAGATATGGAAACAAGAGGGTTTTTTTAAAATGTGGGTAAAGTTATTTCTTTTTTCTTTCATTTTCCCCCCTTGACTTATCCCTTGTTGTCACTGTTTTTAATTTTGGTAACTTGTCTCTTGTATATACATTTATCTGATGAAGGGAAGGGAAGAGGAATAACAAAATTATGAGAAAAAGGACAAAGAATGAACAAATGCAACAGTGATACTCACAAGATACTATATTGGAAATGAACTTTACAACTTGGGGGAAAAGGAGTCGGGGGGAAGAAAAGTTGGAGAAAATGAGGGAGAGACAAGAAATGTATTCACTACCTTATGTATATAATTGTAACCCCTCTGTATATCACCTTTACAACAAAATAAAATTAAAGTTAAAAAAAGAAAAGGAAAAAATGCACATTTTGTAAAATCTGGCCATTTTCTCCATATAAACATTCATATGATAGCCAATCCCAATCTACAAAAGTGATAACCTTCAATAAGGATCAATAAGTGTATTTAATAAGTGACTCACAATATCACAAAATGACAAAAGTGGCTCTTGTAAGCTAATATGACTACTTCTGGTTTACCACTGAAGCTCAAAGAACAAAAGAAAATTAATATTTGCTTAATCAATATTTAATGATATTTGAGGTCTGAGAGGTTGATATTTCAGTTTTGGTGTTTGTGATACTTGTTAGTATTCTAGAATGCTATGTTACCTGTGAAAAGCAGTGATTAAAAGCATTCAATGTTAGAGATATATTTGTGGGATATATATATATATATATATATATATATTTCCTTTCTTAAGAAAAGAAATTTATGGAGAAGATAAGTGTCTATTACACAAATGTGTGTCATGAACTGAATTGTGTCTTCTGGAATTTACATATTGAAGTCTACCTTCTGAAGTGACTGGCTTTGGAAATGAAGAGGAAAGTTTCCCTCTTCTCTTTGCATGAATGCACAGAAGAAAGGTCATGTGACAACACAGCTAGAAAGTACCACCCCCTGCAAATCTGGAAGAGAGGCCTCACCAGAAACCATTCTTGCAGGTACTTTGATCTTAGATTTTTCAGCTGTATAATGATGAGGGTATACTGTCTGTTGGTTAAGCCTCCCAGTCTGACAGAGTACTGTGAAAGTCTGGACAGATTAATACCCTATGGAATTACAATTCTGTAATAGGACATGAATCTCAGGCTCATTCCTAAGACCAACCAAGAATCCCTTCCTTTTGCTTCCTCTGCCTAAAGGATTGCTACTCAGCCCTGTGGTTCTCAACTCAAGTATTGCCTCTCTATGGTTTTCCCAGTGTTTTGTCTCAATGCAAGTTCTTCATAGAAAGGTGGTCTAACATATTACAAATTAATATGAACAACGTGGCTGCTTTAAGTAAAAGGAAAGTTAAACCAAAAGAAAAATTAAATGTGGATGAAGAAGTTCACTTGCTGTGTGAAAACAACAAGTATTCTGTTGGAATTACTTTAAGAAGAGGGAATGCAGTGGGCGAAAATGGTAGGGTGAGATTGATCAGGATATACTGTGAGAGTGTCAAAATGGACTTTTCCTTATACAAAAAGTGTGTTAATTTAAAAAAGAGATTATTAAAAATATATTTAAGCCAGGTGTTAGTGGCTCACACCTCACACCTATAATCCTAGCTACACAGGAGGCTGAGATCTGAAGATCACACTTTGAAGCCAGCCAGAGCAGAGAAGTCCATGAGTACCTTCAATTAAACACTGGAAAAAAAGAGCCAGAAATGGAGCTGGGTTCAAATAACTATATAGTAATATAATATAATATAAATGGAAAAGTGAAGTAAAAACTCAGTTCTCCTTTGTATTAGTCAGAGTTCAAGGAATTTTCATCTATGGCTAATGGCTTCTGAATAGACCACTTAAACACAAATCTTCCATTGCTGCAGAAAACCCTGCTGAACAATGCTATGGTACTGGACAGTGATCTGCTTGAAGCAAGGTTCTCAGTGAATCACTTGAAGAAGTAAGGCGGGTGCATCTTTCTTTTTTCTTGACTGCTACCTCAGTGCCTGTTACATAGTTTGCATTCAGTAACTACCAGTTGAATGAATACAAGGAAACAAAGAGCACTGTTCGCTCAACTGTAGTCATGTAAAGTATTCCCAGTTCCAAAGGCCAGAGCAAAAAGCACACACCTATATATAAATGTATTTTAATTATAGACAAGCAAAAAGCTAAAGTTGGGTAATTTTCATTTTATACAGGAAGAGAACACTCCCATGTGTCTTCAAGGTATAATTATAGAATTCAACTCTCAAGTGTTAAGATAGCCATGTATAGTTGTTAATGCAGAAGTACTCTATTGATTCTAATTTATTTTTTGTAGGCCCTCTCAGTTTCATTGTTTTATAAGTGACCTTATGGACTCATTAAATCATTCAGCATGATATTTATGCACCTCTCTTTAATGAGTCCTCCAACACCTTGGATTCTCTGAACTTCATATTTATTATTTTAGTAGCAAACTTCTTATTTTAATTAATCACATCCTTCACAGACTCAAATGAGATCATAAAATAGTAACCTAGTTGTATACAACCTTCTGTTGGTAGACAGCTTCTTCTTCTTCATATTTAAAGATCTTGAAAGGCATATACAACCTCCCTTGTGAATCTATTAAAGTACTCAGATATTCTCAGTCTTAGTAAACTTTATTCTTGTTTAAATCTTTCGAAAGTTAGCCCAAAGCGCTTTCTGTGAGTCCAACAGCAGAGAAAGCGCAGGACAGGGTCATTTGTCACCTGCTCTGGAGAGCGGGATGCCCCTTCCTGAGCTGTGACTGAGTCAAATACAATTGAAAAGGAAATATTTCTCTTTCAGGATGTTTCTTTAGATCTTAGTATCCTCAGGGGTAAACATAGGTCCTAGGAAATATAACTTGAACAAATAAATAAAATCCAAATGAAAGACAATTGCTTAACAAATAAAAATTGGCCTGTGGCAACATCTCATGTGTACTCTAAGCCCCCCTTTTTTTAGATAAGTTAGAAGCAAGCCAACTTAGCAAGAATATAGGTGTAGTAATGGGAGAAGAAATCCACCAAGGAGAGAAGATGGGGTAAAAAGATCTTAAGCATATACAATTTCTGGTTAGAACTCAACATCTAAGTAGAGGCTCAATGGCAAGTGAGTTAAGAAACAGGAAGGCCGAGGGATGGATGGAGGGAAGAATGGATGGATGGAGGAATGAATAAAGGGAGGGAAGGAGGGAAACGAAGAAGGAGGGAATGGAAGGAACAAAAGGAAGGAGGGGAGGAAGGGAGGGAAGGAGGCACAGAGCTCACTAACTCCTTGGAACTTCAGTTTCCTCAAGTAGACAATAATGAGAAAAAGAAGATAGTAACATGATGTGCATTGAAGATGTCTGATAATGTAGTAAATATTCATTCAGTAAGTGATAATTGGAATTTTTTTTTGGGGGGTCCGGTCTTGGAGCCTGAACTCTGGGCCTGGGCGCTGTCCCTCAGCTCTTCAGCTCAAGGCTTGAGCTCTACCAATTGAGCCACAGAGCCACTTCCAGCTTTTTTTCTTTTTGCTTATGTGGTGCTGGGGAATCAAACCCAGGGCCTCATGCATGCAAGGCAAGCGCTCTACCACTGAGCCACCTTCCCAGTCCCTGGAATTGTTTTTTAAATCACCTTCATTAGGAAATAAATGTAATGCCCTTCTGTAGTCTTAAACTGACTCTTAGTATTTTAGAGCATGTAGGGATAGTGTTTTCTTTGTGTGTGTGTGTGTGTGTGTGTGTGTGTATGTGTGTGAGTGTGTGTGTGAGAGAGAGAGAGAGAGTGAGAGAGAGCGCTCTATTGAAAATGACATTATGAATAAAGAAGGTGCTTAAATATTTTTCACAGATTTATAGTTTTCCAATGCGGTCATCTATATTTTTAGAACTTGGTCATTCTACAATTCTTTATCTCAAGACTCACTGACATACAAAATGAACAATCATCATTTTTTTATTGTTTGTTTTAAATCTCGCTTAGCAGTGGTGATTTATGGTTATTGAAATAGAACTTATTAGGATTAAAAGTCTGACTCATCTGTTCAGCTTCATCTATTAATCTCTAGCTAATACCAAAGAACAGATGGTTCAGCCAGTAACAAAAGTCTGAACTCTGAACTTACAAATTAAAAAAAATGGAATTTGAAGCACTTATGGATCATTTTTGGACTCAACCTTCTACAGCAATAACAAATTATTTTCAGCATCTGTGTGATAGCTGTATGTCTTGTTACTTTTAATCCTTTCACTTTGTTTTCAGTTATGGTGAATAAATGGAAACATTTGGGGGAGAAAAATAAAACCAAGCAAGGAACATTTCGTAAATATTAAAATTTATTCAAAACTTCACTTTCCATATAAAGCTATAAAAGAAAAGTTTGTTCTTTTTCAAATAAAAAATACTATAATTAGAATTAGTTTTCTGTTTCAGCAATGAAATCTTTTTTTCCCCAAAACTGTGAGGTTGGTTTATTTATATGTCACCTTTTGTACATGGAAAGCCAAGGGGACCAAACAAACTAAGAATGCTATTAAAGAATTTATGTAGAAGTCTAGGTATTGTGGGAATGTTTGTATCTTTTTAAAAATAAATATTCTTGCTAAGCAAGAAGCTCAATTGACATTCTGAAGGGAATACAAGTTGTGAACCTGGCTATCACCAGCAATAAAACCCAGGAATGAAAATGTATCATTTATGGTTGCTAAACATTTGATTGAAAACAATACCCAAGTTCTGTTTTTAGCTCTGCTGTCATTTTTATCCTCAGCAAACCATATACTCTGCTTATGTATAAAATATCACAAAATGGCTCTCAAAATTACCAGGCAGTAACAGCAAGTGTGACAAGAAAATCCTAGATGCTCCTAATTGATGACTGGAGAGATAGTCTTAACATTCATATGTAAAAGGAAGAAGGTATTTTCAAGGTCTTGCTGATAGCTACCTGTAGAATCCAAAAATCAATATTACATGGCCCTGTCTCTTCAACTTAGAAATATGAGCTTTAGCTTTATCACACGGTTACATGGGAAGGGTGGGGAGAACTGTCATTGCTAAGAAGGACAGAGAATTCATGGCCAGGTTCCCCTCTCTTTCTCTCTCTGTCTCTGTCTCTCTTTCTCTGTGTCTTTCTCTTTATCTCTCTCCGGTTATAATCAAGAGAAAACAAAAAGGTCACGAGCCAAGCTTGCCCTTAGATAAGATGTAAATTCAAATATAATGAATTGCCATAATAGTAGCTTAAAGCTTCTGCATTTTCCAGCTGGGATGTAGTAATGTAGTAGAACCTTGCTAAGCAGAATGTGGTCCCTGAAAATATGGTGGCATCTGGTTGCTATTATTGGGGAGTTAATTAAAGGAAGATACCCAGGCCCCATTCTGCCTCTTGGGTAGGATCTGCAATTCAATGGGATAGGGATGCTGCAATAGTTCATAGGCCCATGGAGGTTTGCAAACACTCTGAGCCGTGGGGAAATTTGTAAAGCCATTTCTTCACCATTTATTTTTTTGACATGTTTCTAACCTGCATTACTTCACAGATAAAAGATAAAAATAGAGCATCACTATCAAACGCTGCTCATATTATCTCAAAATAGAACTTAGCTACTTAAGGTAATTATTTTTGTTTTGTTTAACAACATTTTTCAAAATTTTAACTAACAGTGTGTGGCAATAATGATATGTACTTATGAGGTATAGCATATTTCAGTGCTTAGACATGACTATTAAGATCAGACCAGCATAATTAGCATATCCATCACTTCAAATATTGATCATTTCTTTGTCTTATGGACATTCAAAATCCCCTCAACTAGTAATTTTGTAAGTTTATTTTGTAACGTACAATTACATGTTCTTAACAATAATTAGTTTCCATTGCTATTAAAAGTTTGCTTTAAGAAATAATAATCACAATGAACCTTAGAACTTTAGGGGGAGGAGTGATGGAAATGGGGGAGGGAAGGGATAGTGGGAGAACACCAAAGGAAGGGGAAACAATGCTTGACAAGAAATGCACTCATGTTACTCATGTAACTGTACATGTTACTCATGTAACTGTAACCCCGCTGTCCAGCATCTTTACAATTAAAAAAATAATTTTTTTCCTCTTAGAAATGTATACCCTTTAGAATAGCACAGGCCAATTTTCTTATTAAAGAAATACAACAGATTTCCTTTGGCAAATTAAAATCTTGGCTTCAAAGTTTTTATTTCAATTAATTAAATAATTCTTTAATTAATCCCAGTCCTAGGGCTTGAACTCAGGGCCTGGGTAATATCCCTTACATTTCTCCTTCAAGGCTGGTGTTCTACCACTTGAGCCACAGCTCCAATTTTGACCTCCTATTGGTTAATTGGAGGTGAGAGTCTCATGGACTTTCCTCGATCCTCAGATTGCAGCTTCCTAGGTAGTCAGGATTATTATAGGCATGGCCATGGCTAAAAGTCTTATGTCCAGTTTAACATTCTTTCAAGCTGCAGTTTGCTCCAAGCAATAGTACCTGGCCTAAGCATTCCAACTGTTACTTCTGCAGAAACCAAGGACTCGCGCTGTCCCTTTAACTCAAAATGCCACCTGCAAATGAAATTAATTTTGCTGAACTTATAAAAGGACGGCTGTGGTAAGTATAGCAGACTGGACTGAGAAGGCTCTCTGAGTGTTCATTTGATCCCTTTGAGTTTCGAGAGAATAGGATCATAGGAAAACAGTGCAGTGAGAGGTAGAATGGAATTTCTTTTTTCAAAAGTGAGAATGGTCAAAGTAGATGAAAGGAACACGAAACTGAACAAGGAGCCTACTTTTTCAAATAGTGAAATCAAAAGAAGAAAGAGGAAGACAATGATATGGAAGAGTGGAAGTTACATTAGGAAGAGAGCTCAAAGAAGAAGAAATGAGGACAGGAGAAAAGTGGGAAAGTCAGGAAGCAAACATCATGGGTGTGGCTGGGAACACAACGATCCTTAGAAAGGGGAGGATGGAGACCAAAGAATGTTTGGAGCTGGATGGCTACATACCACCCTTCTCTCAAAAGCGACCCCTCCCATCCAGTCCTACCTGGCCGGAAGGACGGTGGTCACCACTTGAGAGCTTGAGGGTTGGGGGGAGTAAAGTTGGGGGGGATAGAGGGATCCTCATGGCAACTTTCCGACAGGGATGAGGAGGAACCTTCCCCCTGTGTGGAAAAAAGGGAGGCTGTCATTTGTATGGCAAGGAAATGGCTTTCTTAGTCACCTGCTGTTTCAAGTTGTTTGTCTGGGCAGTCTCTTGGTGTGCTTTGGAGAATAGAAATTTAGCACTCCCAAATCTCTTTGGTAGATCTATCCCCAACCTCGGAAGTGTGCTGGAGCCTACCACAAACGCAGCGAGACTGATACTTACATTCTCCTTGGGATTTCCCTCATCCTCTCTAGGGATGGTATGTCAAGTATGATCGCAACTATTCATGTTGGAAAACTTTCCACAAAAATCCCATTACTATCAAGAAAGCTGAGATAGATAAAATGACACAGAATGATTGACAGCTTTTGTGCAGTTGAACAAGGCATCTCAATGAATGCAGCCTTACTGGCAGAAAGGAAGAAAGGAAGGAAGGAAGGAAGGAAGAAAGAAAGAAAGAAAGAAAGAAAGAAAGAAAGAAAGAAAGAAAGAAAGAAAGAAAAAGAAAGAAAGAAAAGGAAAGGAAGAAAGCAAGCAAGCAAGCAAGAAAGAAAGGAAGGAAGGAAGGAAGGAGGAAGGGAGGGAGGGATGGAGGGGGGGGAAGGAAGGAAAAAAGACAGAAAGAAAGGAAGAAAGAAAGGTATGTTTTTCACAATGCAAAGATAATTTATCCTTTGCATCAATGATTCGTTTAAAGGTATTTATTGCTTCAGCAGCATATATAATGGCACCACACAGGGATAAGAAGAATCTATAAATTCATGAAGTGTTTTATAGTTTTTCTTTTTTATAATCACCAAAGATATAGTGAACATGAAATATGTTGTTGTTGGGTGTCTGGAGCTCAAAAGTATCAACAGCATGGAGAAAGTAGACAGTCTTGTGGAGATTGTAGCCCTAGTGGAGTTAATAGCCTAGTGGGGAAGGGCCATCACTGAATGACAACTTGAGAATAGAACTAGATGATTTAATAAAGGATGTGGTAATCACTATGATAAGCAGATCCTAGAGCAGAAGAAAAAGGAAAGGGGAGGAGGCAAGGGATGGGAGAAGGATGGGCATGAGGTCGTAAAGGAAGAGAGCTTTGAAAAACTTGGAAGATAGGAGAGGGTTAATCAAGCAGACATTTGTGAGACTGGCCTGGATTATTGGGGCTAACCCAGGAAATCATCCTGAGCTTCTTAAAAGCAGTAGATTGAAGAGGAAAACAAGAGGCGATATAGAAAAAGGGGGTCATGTTGGATCCTGTAAGCATTTATTCTGAAGGAACAAAGGCACCACCAGGGGTCTTGAGTATAGGAAAAAATCTGATTTAGAGGATGACTGGCTGTTGGGTATGGAGTAGACCAAGTGATACACAACAGCAGGAAAACCATTTAGAAGGCCATTTGTTAAATTCAGGCAAGAGTTGAAGGTGGTCCTGGCTTCAGTACTTTGTCTCAGAGTTCCTAAGAGGTCTTAACTACTTTAGGACACATCTCAAGTCCTAAGGATTTTTTTTTATTCCAACTAAAAGACACAGCAATCAATTTAAAAGTTATAGCAGATCAATGGGTATTTCCCAAGCCTAAAGATTTATTGTTTTTCTTTGCTTTCTTTTTTGAATGTAAGTTTCAAAAAAAAAGGAAATAAACCCTTTCAATCAAAGATAGAAGATGATGTATTTTCTAGTCTTCCATAACCCATAACCATGAGGCATGCTCTCTCTGGACACAGATATCTCATAAATCAGCAATAATTACTGGGGCAAACCCACTTTGGCATCACAATGGTTAAATTACTTAAGCTCCCCTGCTGTTGTGTAAATTTGTATGAGTGAGTGTGTGTGTGTGTGACCCTGGATATATGGGTGTGCCCATGTTTATGTTATTTTGAAATGTGAAAATGTTAGTTGAACCTTGGTTTTCAGTTAGAAATTCAAAGACCTCTTTTTTAAATTCTAAGATTCAACAATTGATCATAATAAATACAGAAGGCTTAGGCCAATTAGCTTTTGTTGACAGAAAATTTTATCCACAGGACTCCAAGTGCTTGGTTTGTGACACTAATTCAGCCTGAGGTATAATAAATGGAAAACAGAGGACTTCACTCTTGTTGCTAGCAAAAATTTCCCTGATTTGAACAAAAATTCTCTTCAGTGTCTTCTTAGCCCAGGGTTCCTGAGTTGGCCCTTTTCTGGCAATCATCAACTATTTCAAAGTACCTAACATACTTCCTCAAATATTTCTGTTGGTCTGAGTTTGGCAAGCCTTTTCCTTGAAATGTGGAAAGTTTTGGATACAATCAAGTAATAGTTTCCAGACATCAATTCAATTTTTATATTTTTTGCTTTGTTTTGAAATGTATTTGGAGTGTGTGTGTGTGTGTGTGTGTGTGTGTGTGTTTGTGAGTTTTCACTATCCTGTTTATATTTCAGGAGAGTTTAGGGAAAAAAAAACTAGAGTTATAGTGGGAATGAAAAGGATAATTAATAATAGAAAAGTTCATGCAGAATAGGCACAATTGCAGACATAGAGAAGTAGAAGTTGAAATACGCCCCCAAAGATTTCTTTCTTTCTTCTGTGTTTGTACAGATGTTTTTGTGTTCAGTGAATGGGAAATAAAACCAATAATATCAAAGCTATTTCTGATTTAAATTCAACAGCTGCTGAGATGACTTGAGACCCCACTAACACATCCATCCCTACTCTAGCAAGTGGACAGAATTCTCCCTCAATCCTGGTCCTTTCATCCTATATATCTACCATCCTATATATCTATCATCCTTTGGAATAAAAAACATAAGAGAGGAAGGGAAAGAAAATTGATTATATTTCAAACTCAGTTGACATCTAGGAGGAAAGAGATAACAAAAATCCATGAAGTACCCACCAAGAAAGGACTAGGCACACCTCTCCACTTTCAGCCCTAGAGATGATTTGCATGTTTCTGCTAAAGAGAAATTGAATGTTATTTATTTAGTTATTTATCAGTCATTGGGCTTGAACTCTGGGCCTGAGCGCTGTCCCTCAGCTCTTCAGCTCAAGACTAGTGCCTTACCTCTTGAGCCACTGCCACTTCGGCTTTTTCTGTTTATGTGGTAGTGAGGAACGCAACCCAGGGCTTCATGCATGTGAGGCAAGCACTCTACCACCGAGCCACCCTCCCAGCCCTGAATGTTCTTTTAAAAAATTTAAAATTTTCCAATATTGATATGAGTATATTGATTTTATAAATATACTTACTTAGCTTAGCAGAACTACATTTCCCAAATTTCCCTTTTCGTTCCAGTGGGTTCCATGGAGAGTTACAGGATTCATGAAGAGATGTGGTAGCTATATATGAAGCTGTTCTGATTTTGGGGCTGTACGTGCATGAGTTCGTATGTGCATGTGTGTGTGTGTGTGTGTGTGTGTGTGTGTATTCATTTGATTTCATCACAAAAGACTCAGTTTATGCAGGCTACCCCAATCATCAAACCTCCTTGTTAATTTTCCCTTCGAGAATTCCACTTGCTCTGGTACAGAATTGGATGGGGAAACAGCCTTAAACAACTGCAGAAGCCAGCCCTACAGCAACTGCAGAAGGCAATTTCTTATCATCTATACCCAATCAGGCTATGATTTTGTAAAAATCTTGACTGCTATTCATATTAAGTAATTTTGAATTGTTTTTTCCATGCTAGGGCTTAAACTCAGGACCTGGACCCTCTCCTGAGTCTCTGTGCTCAAGGCTAGCACCCTACCACTTGAGCCACAGCATCACTTCCAGCTTTGTCTGAGTAGTTTATTGGAGATAAGAGTTTCACAGACTTTGCTGCCTGGGTTGGCTTTGAACCATGCTCCTCAGATCTCAGCCACCTGAGTAGAAAGTATTTACAGGCATGAACCACTGGTATCTGGCTGAACTTTAAAAAATAATTTTCAAAAGATAGATTTTATATTAAAAGTTTGTTCTTCAAAGACCCTAAGAACTACAAAGCTGGAGGAAAGGTCTGGCTCAAATGAAAGGAGTATAGAACACAGACATGTAACAAGCAAGGAAGCTGGTTTTGTATTGATGCACTTTTGCTGAAAAAAAAATTAATTCATTGTTAACACATTCACCTTAATGAATGACTAATCAACATCCAAACTCATGGCTTGTACAGAGTAAGTGTTCTTACTGAAAAATTTCCCTATAACAAGATAGGGCATAGAGACCGTAGAGTAAAACATAAAATAAAATGAATCAAAATACCAAATAGAACTTCCAGAAGACTGCCTGAACTTTAAAACTGAGGCTACATATGGAACAGCAGTGTAAGCGAAGAATCAGTGCCTTAGGAAAATGCCAGAAAACCATTATCTACAGGACAACACAGGGAGACAAAATGGTGGGCGGTACAGAAGAGTTAAGATAGAGAAGATAGAATTGCAGGTCTATTTAATTTTATAAGCAAATGTAGGTGCATAGATCTAGATCTATATAAGATGTATAGCTCATTCTCTGGATGCATGTATATACATGTACATACTCATACATACACACATTCTTATAAAGGAAAGGAAAAAATAGATGTCATTATTTGTTGAAATGATACCTGAGTGAATTTTTTTTCAAACTGATTAAAGGTATGTGTTCAGCCACATCAAACACAGATACACTATTGAAATACTCCATAAAATGTAAGACAAGACTTCTAAGTGCAGCCAAAGGATAAAAAAATACAAATTTTTGCCAAGAGAATTATAATACAAACTAGGATGATAGAAGCTAGTGGGCAGTATAGTTTTATCTTCAGTATGTTAAAAGAGAATAATTATCAACATAAAATTATTCATCCTTCCATAATTTGAAGAAAATGTGAATTCTTGTCAACATTATAAAATAAGGACATTTTTGTACAGAAACAAATGTGCAAATCCTATAGAATTCACTGCCATCTCTGAGAAAGAAACATCTAGAGAAAAGCAAACTGATAACTATTCTCACATAATTTAAGATAGAGGAAGAATGTCCAGCAAAGAAGACGGAGAACAGGTAAACAAATCTACTGAACATTGATCATATAACTGATCGAAATTATCTATTAAGTGAAAATAGCAAATTTTAAATATCTACACGAGTAAATTACATTTTAAAAATAAGTTGAGATCGTTGAAATGGAATTAAACTATCCCACAATAACAGTAAACATGTCTCAAGCTTTATATTCATATTTGCTCTCTGAGAAGGCAATTCTTTAAGTTGGCAAAAGATGAAATGTACTTTCATACAGAACCAACAACAAACATGCCATTGTATGTAACAATCAAGATTTGACAACTCATTCCCTTTGCGGAAGGGAGGAATGAGGAAAGCAGTATCTGGCTTCTACAAAGTGGCATTAGTAGTGTCAGGGAAAATGTATTTCCCCATCAAATAGCAAAAGATTAGGGGCAGCAAAAATACATGACTTAAGAAAAAATGTTTTACTTTAAATCTTTAAGTTAGTCTTTTCACCAGGAAACATTGGGAGTAATGCAGCCAACATTTAAGACTCAGTCATGGAGTCTTGTCAGTATGTCTGACAAGACCAGCTTCACACAGAAGCTGAGTTACTCTCACTGTTACAAAGATGTCAGAGGGAAAAAATGAGGAAAATCCCATGTGTGTGTGTGTGTGTGTGTGTGTGTGTGTGTGTGAGAGAGAGAGAGAGAGAGAGAGAGAGAGAGAAGAGTAACAAAAAAGAACACCAGTAGCTACATGATGAAATGTTCTTTGGAAATAAAATTGAAATGCCCCATAGCTCCCTGGAATTCTCTTTTGATGATGAGCTAAATTAAAGCAGAAAAACCTATGTCTTGAAAAGCATCAAAGACAAATTGTCAGAGAAAAAGTAAATTATACATTTATTGGCTGCTTTATGAGGTGAAGGAGGCAGTTCATTAAAAAGTCCCCTCAAAAGATGATTCATCTTGTAATGAGAGTCAGTAGCAGCAGAATGATCGATATGCATTGGAATATTCACAGCAAATACAGGCTAACACCTGATTAACAACGTTACAACATGCAGAAAGTCTTTTGCATAATGGACACATTTGTAGTTAGTTGAACCAGGGCCACAAAAGATGTGGTTCTGTGTACCAGCTATTGGGTTCTGGAATTCCTTCTAACACTCCTGTATATATAAAACTTTTTCTACTGGCTTTGTCAAACCTAAGGGAATTCCAAGGGAGCCATTTACATCACTGATTTGGAAGACTGGACAGTACCTGTGCAACCATCTTAAGAATTCTGCAGCTATAAGTTTCATAAAAAGATACACCCTAGCCCCAAATAGAAAACACATAGGCCGAAGGACTGAGTCAAATACTTTCCTGCCAGGAAAGGTGGCCAGATATTTCTCCAGAGTTTAGAATACTACTGGAAAGGAATTGGGCATTCAGAAGGTATGCTCATACCTTAATAAATTTTGTGGGATTTATGTGTAGCAAAATGCTGCTTGATCTAATGTCAGACTGAGGCCCGAAATACAAGTCCATGCAAAAGGAATGGCTTATTGAATCTCTGTTTTGAATGGGGAGACATAAGAAATGAGTGTGGTGCATGTTGCAATATACTGTAATCTAAATAGCCTTTTCCACATTGGGCTGTGTGATCTGCTCCCCTAACAAATACAGACAAAGGACTAAAGATGTAGGCCCAGTGTAGGTTTTGTTTTAGGCTGGTTTTGATGAGGTTCATTTTCCTGTGACCATCCTGTTGAAAGATGGCAAAAATGTTGGGAACTTGTGATGACTCAGACTGTGAGCTCATTGTTGAGTAGGGGTTTAGTAAAGTTGAACCTTGAATTAATCTTCCTAAGTATATTCTTCTGAATCTAGCCAGAAGAATTCCTCCCTGCCATGGAAGAACTGTTGGCATTTACCAATTGATTTTTCAAATTTCTTTTGTTAAAACAATTTTATATCTGTTTTTTTTAAGGGCAAAATGTCATTGGTTTATTAACGGCTTAGAAAATTATGTAGATATGTCTGGAATGCAGACTTGCTCAAAATAGTAGCATCGGAAAAAAGAGTAATGCAAAAGGAACGTTCTCCCTCTTAAGGACAAGATTGAAGGCATCCATGTTTTGGAGTAAGTGGATGAAGAGAAAATAAATCATTATATTCAACAATATGGTGTAACAACTGAAGAATGGAAGAGTTGTGGTGCTACAAAGGATGCATTTTTACTGTAAGTAAAAGTTTAGCCACAGCTAGACACCGGTGGCTCATGCCTATAATCGTAGCTACTAAGGAGGCTGAGATCTGAGGGTCACAGTTCTAAGCCAGCCCAGGCAGGAAAGTCCATGAAACTCTTATCTCCAATAAGCTACCAGGAAACCGGAAGTGGCATTGTGCCTCTAAGTGGTAGAGGGCTAGCCTTGAGCTGAAGAGCTCAGGGACAGTATCCAGGCCCAGAGTTCAAGCCCTACGACCGACAAAAAAAAAAAAAGAAAAAAGAAAAAAAAAGCCATTATCAGTTTCTAGTTAGAAAAGGATACCCCATCTGTTAAATTATTGAGGGAGAAGGTCTTCTACCCTCTCTGAAAGTAGTTTGGTTTGCTTTCTTCTCTCATACGAAGGTGGCCCGCTGTAAGTTCTTCATTTTAAACTCAAGTTCTTCATGTAAAATTTAGTGATGGAATGCTCCATAAATTTCTAGATGTTATAAAACTACTCTGCCTTCTAATTGTTCTGAGTGAATGGGAATGAATTCAGTAAACCAGTTTTATAGGTATGATTGATTGGTTTCTTTGAGTTTTTTCTCTTTGTATTTTGTTTCAGCTCTTGTTAATTTTCCTCATATCTATACCATTTCAAAAACTATTCCAACACTGAATGTGAAGAGGGATTATTTCAAAGCCAGTGCTATTTGATTTCTAGTCTTACTGTTCTACTCTACTGTTCATTACTGCTCCTTGAATAATTTGGATCTTAAATGTCCCTCCTAGGCCCGTGTATTAAAGTCTTTGTCCCCAGCAGGAGACACTAGTGGGTATATAGAAGAATTGAAGCTCTGGGAGATGGGCATAGTAGGAGGAAATTAGGAGCATGCTCTGGAAGGAGCGAGTAGGACTTTTGTCTCTTCTTTGTGTCTGCTTCTTAGCTGCCATGTATCTTCCACCAGGTGCTCCTGTCACGATGCACTGTGCCACCACAGGCCCAAAAGCCAAAGGACAAACAGCCATGGATTGATACGTAAGTCAAAATAAACCTCTCTTTCTTTTTAAGGTGATTACCTCAAGTTATTTTATCACAGCGTGGAAAGCTAACACACACACACACACATATATTCTTCCTTGCTACTGTTGCCTTTGACATGATCTGACAAGAATAGCAGATATTTTTTATTTCATTGTTAAAGTCATACTACCAATCTTTAATTAATGCCTTAGTCTGACATGGGACCAACATTTTTCAAGTCCACCTACAACAAAGTGGATATAAGAATAACTTCCTGAGACTGACTTACAGTTTTTTAAAAAAAATGGAGACAACTACTAAAAATGCATAGAAACAATTTAGCTCTTTTTCTGAGGAGTGAAGACAAATTAAATGTGTGTTATAATTGCTGTAAATAAGGCTGTAGCACAAACTGTTGATTCCCTATCTAGTTCTTACGTAGTCTCTATATTTGATGGTAAAGCATAAATTTTATTGGGGCACACGGCAGCCATGGAACTGAGGAGAAGATAAACCCTCTTTGTGAATGCATCTTAACCACTGTAAGCCTGAAAATCACATTCACTACACTGTGATTGGCTCAGGAATGAGATTGTGATACCATTCCAGTAAATTAAGGAATTTTCTGTCAATCATAAACAAGGGGTTATGAAGTAAGGATATGCCCTCTTTTGCCTTTGAATGACTTTATGTAAAACCATGAGGTTTGGAGCTTAGGCTTGCCATCTGTACCTCATGAGTTTACAGCGTAAGGAATGAAAAGCTCTAATAGAAATGGAATTCCTGAAAATACCCAGATTCTTGACCAGGTTGTCAAGGTACTGGAACCGGTACCCTAGAATTAGGATACCTTTGTAATGTGACTTACTTACCGTTTAAACTTGCTTTGTCTTTTTCATTTGCTTTATTTTCTTTTATTATTATTTTTTGTGGTGGGGGTCAAGCTACTTGGCTTAGAACATGTGGCTTTCTGGCTTCAGTTTCCAAATTAGCTGAGTACAACATGCTCATGGTTTAAGCTAATTTTAATTGTAATTGATTGCACTCTGGCAGAGAAATGATTGGATATAAAGTAATGACAAATTTAACTCAGGACAAGATGGACTGAAAAATGTACATACCTGAATATCTCTACTTTGGACTTATCAACAGATTTCTTGAAATTTAAGAAAGATAGACTCTGAATGGAAAACACGGTGAGTCCCCTTATCCATGGGGAATGTGATCTAAGACTTTCTGATCTTGGATGTTTGAATCCATGGATAATATCAGACTTATTTGTGTTGTTTTCTACCCAGATCAGAGGTTCCATCTGAACTTCCATGTTTTGGATCCTTGTTGCCTCGCTCCCATCACTACCTCCTGCTTCTGGGGCTCTGTTATTTAGTACAAGAAGAGTTCAGCAAACACTGTGATGCCTTGTTAGTGGGGCTTACAACACAGCCAGTTGCCAAGTGACTAACTGTGGGTAGCACAGATCACATGGCTATGCTGGAGGAAGATTGAATCCCTTCCAGGATAGCTGAAGTGAGCCAGCGTTCAGAGTTCATTGCGTTACCCAGAAAGGGCTGTGTTCTAAAATTTGTGAATTGTTTATTTCTGAGATTTTTTCCATTTAATATTTTGGGACCATGGTTGGCCATGAGTAACTAAAACCAAGGGGAAACAAAGTAAAGGCAACTGGAGATCAGGAGACACTATTCATTTCCCCCCAAAATGTTACTTATGTATATGCTTGAGAAGCTGGATAAGAATGTTTGTGTGTGTGTGTGTGTGTGTGTGTGTGTGTGTGTGCGTGTGTATACAGCCAAGCACTGGTGGATCACGTCTGTAATCCTAGCTACTCAGGAGGCTGAAATCTGGGGATCACAGTTCAAAGCCAGCCTGGGCAGAAAAAGTCCATGAGACTCTTATCTCCAATAAACCACTCTGAAAGTGGGAAGTGGCACTGTGGCTCAAGTGGTAGAGCACTAACTTTGAGCTGAAGATCTGAGGAACAGTGCTCAGGCCCAGAGTTCAAGCCCCATGACTGACAAAAATAAAAAAATAAACATGACCTTTAATGATGTATCTAACAAGTTATTGATTCTTGCTTGAAAATCCACATTTCCAAGCCTAAAAACTGTGGGAAATGAGAAGATGAACAAAATGGCTTGTTCAATGAATGTAAGAGAGCATAAATAACTATGCAAACATATTTGGAATAAGTAAAAAGAAATCTATCTCAAGCAAATTGGAAAATGGTATATATATATATATATATATATATACGTATATATAAATAAAACTAACACTTAAATAAAACAAACACTTGACCTTTGTAGATTCAAAAATCAATCTCACTGAGTAACAGTACTTTTTTTGCCTTTGTTTTGTTTGTTTGAGACTATGCTGGCTTCAAACTCAAGATCTGCTTGCCTAATACTCCCAAGTTCTGGGTTATAGGTATGTACTACCATGCTCAGCTAATGTTGATACTTAGATTTTTGAGTAAATATTTTTTAAACTACAGTTAAAAAGACAGAAAAACTAAAAAGTACATTTACTATTTTTCCATGTACAGATTAATAGTCTGGATGGGTCAAAACTAAGATGCTATTTGTTACCCTGAAAATATTTAATTTATAGATATTCAGTTCAATTAAATATTCATAAAACAATCGACTTAAGCAATGATCATAATTATTTTGTTTTATTGTTGCTGGGGATAAAACCTGATTCCATAAATACTAAATACTCATTCTGCTACTGAGCTATAATTATATATTGAAAGATATGAATACAACCACAATAAACTTATTATGGGAGAAATTTTTTTTTTCTGGTTTAGGTAGAGTACTTTGTTAGGGTGATATGGGTGCATGGCACCCTCTTCTGGCTATAATCTTTCATTACAACATTAAACTCTAGTCATTACAACATTAAGCTCTATGCTAGAGCTGAAGTAAGAAAAGAGATAAGTGTCCAGATGTGGACTTGAGAAGGTGACACCAGTGCCCGAGCCACACCTTGATATTGAGTGTCTTATAGCGAATTGGTTGGTGACAAATGCTTGCAAAATATTTCTATAAAGGATTTTAACCTCATGGAAAAAGGTTTATGAGTTTCACAAATGAGAATGGATCTGAGTGTGTGTGGAAAATATTTTCAGAAGCCACAAAGCTTTCATTCCTACCAAACAGAAGAAAAATGAAATTATTGGGTATACTTATTCAGTTCTATTTACCTTGGGCTTTTCATCCAGGATCTGTTGTCGAATCTCTTTGTGTTTTTCCACGAGTTTTTCTTGCCTTTTACTTTGTGCTTCTTCTAACTACAGGAAAGTCATAGAAAAGATTATTTTCAGAAAAGAGTATTAAAAGCTTTTGGACATGCTTTCAGACAAAAACCAAAACTTTTCATATATATATATATGTTTTAATTGTTTGGGATTCTAGCCAAAAATTTCCCTTTAAGTATATGAGAGCACACATTTTTGCAGTTGGGTAGAGAAATTTATCAATGGACACATTTTTAAAATATGTAAATACTGAGCATTTCTATATTATCAATTTTTTTGTGTGCAGGTTTTAGGCCTTGAACTCAGGGCCTGGATGCTTTTGCTTAACTTTTGTGCTCAAGGCTGGCACTCTACCACTTGAGCCACATCTCTGCTTGCAGGTTTTTTGTGGTCAATTAGAGGAATCCATGGCTGGCTTTGAACTGTGATTCTCAGATCCCAGACTCCTGAGTAGCTAGGACTACAGGCATGAGCCTGTGTTTGTTGCATCCAGCTAGATCATAAAATTAAGACAAAATAGGACTATCTATCTCTGGCAATTGTCATTTTCTCTATCACTGTTGACAACTAAAAACTTTTTTTTATAACATCTTTCTGGACCCCTAACTTAGTGATTATTTTCAGATTAGTATCTCTCTCTTCTCTCTCTCTCTCTCTCTCTAATGCCTTGCTATGAAACTTACAGAAATATTGATTGAGGATTACCACAACTTGGCTGGGGGCTGGTGACAGATACAACAGTTCCAGCTTTTCTTCCAAAAGTTCACACTTGGTTTATAAAGAGAGAAGAAACTCACATACCCTCTTGATATATTGCACCACCTCCTGGATGTAAGATCGGATCATCTCTGTCTTCTCCCTAAAAGTCAATGTAAATGATACCGTTACACCCTCTCATCGGGAATCTCACTTCTTGAACTCTTAGCCTTCTCATTACTGTTGCAAAGAAGGTACAATTTGCCTGTCTCTGGACAAAGAACAGATTCTATCCCAAGCACAGGCTCTATTTTCATTAAATGCTCTGAAATTTGCCAAATCTTTTGAGAAGGGAGAATCTAATCATCTCCCCAGGGAAGTTCTTCAGTTTTATCTAAAACACTCAGGGTGCCTCTTATTCCTCTATTGAACCGCCTGTTGTTGGAAAGTTCACGGTAAAAGTCTTACAAAGGCGATCCTTTGAAAGGTTAATTAAAGGAGAAACTTCTTCAAAGGCTATTTTGATTAAGAACTTGTTACTCTCCTCTGGCCCTGGTGGCTCCTGCCAGTAATCATTGATATTCTGAAGTCTGAGAGCTGGGGAATCACAGGCAGTCAATGCCACAGACGCTTGTCTGGAATTCACCCAAAGAAGATTGAAGTAGAGGCATGGCTCAAGTGGTATAACACCACCCCTGAGTGAAATAGTCAAGCAAGAGCTTGAGGCCCAGAGTCCAAGCACCCCTGTCCTTTTCCCCAAAGTACTAGCACAAGAAGAGAAAGAACTTATTACTCTAATAAGGAATAAAAAAAATTCCCAGGTACAACATAGGGTAAAGTACTTTGTACGTACTCTTCCATTTGGCTTTTGTCTTTAGATTTCGCTTCTGTTATCTTCTCCTGCCTCTTTTTATCCATTTTCTTCTTTAATTCTTTCTTCTCTCTGAAGTCCCCATGGAAAAGAAAACAAAAACAAAAACAAAAAACAAAACCAGAAGATCAAATGGCAATTTGTGCTTCATATTTTTACCTATGGGACATAGGTAATGAGAATAAAGGCTTACTTCTCACAGATTTCTTTGAGCTTCTTTAATTGGTTGTTCTGACATTCTTCAGCAACATCTGTCAATTTCTGAATAAGCTAAAGCAAAGAAAATGCCACTTGGTTACTTTTACAAGATCATAAACAGAATCTCCTCTCTATATCTTTACTACCCCAAAGCAAAGCACGCGTAGTTAGAAAAACTCCAATGACACATTGACAGGAGGACAAATTTCTAGCCATCTCACAGTGCCAAGGGGGGATGCAATATTCAACTCATTTTATTATCCAGGCATGTGATATTAATAGGAAATCTTTTCTTGCTATCTCCTTTCAAATTTTTTTATTGTTATTATAAAGATGGTGTACAGAAGGGTTACAATTACAGTATGTAAGTCAGGTAAAGCATACCTCTTTTTTTGGACAGTGTCATTCTTTCCCTCACTCTCTCCCATGTTATCTCTTTTTAATTAAAGCAAATTAGATTATCATTCCAGTTACTGCATGGACCTCGGTTTCTACCTCCACTCCATGAGTTACTAAAAGTTTGATGGAGGGCATTCTACCACCTACATTTTCTGAACAAACATTTTCTTGATTATAAATGGGATTTTTTTCTTCCTATTTCTCCAGAAGGTAAGATGAAGCTTAAATAAACATGACTATGATGAAAATGTTCTAATCTGCAATGAATGATGATTGTTGGCCTCTAGTTATCATTTATTATTGTTGTCCTACAATTTCCCCTGTTAGAACCTGACACTTAGAACCTTATGCTCATAACTTCCGCTTGGAACAGAGGTGGTGTGAGACAGAGCTGGGTACAGACCCAGACAAACAGCCCTCATCACTCCCCCTGTGACCTTTCAGTTATGTTTTAAATGTTTTTCTTTTTAATGTTCTTAAGCCGGGGGCAAGTAGCTCACATTTATAACCCTAGCTACTCAGGAGGCTGAGGTTTGAGGACCCTGGTTTGAAGTGAACCTGAGAGAGACTTTTGTGAGATTCTTATCTCACAAAATCACAAACCAGCAAAAAGCCAGAAGTGGAGGTGTGGCTTGAGTGCTATCGATCAAACCTGGGAGGGAAAAAAAAAAAAACCTAAAGAAAAGAAAGCACTCATTTGAGGTAGCAAAAAAAAAAAAAACCAGAAAGAAAAGAAAGCATTCAGGCCCTGAGTTCAAACCTCAGTAAGAGCACCATCATCTTACCTAAGAGAATAAAGGAAGGTAAGGAAGGAATTCTCTTAGGGAATTATAATCGAGGATGGATATTCATTTTGAATACACATGAAAGTTAATGCCATCATCTGTCAAGTGGACTAAATCTGAGCAAACATGAACAGGTTTGGACCAGCAGAAGGCCTATATAATCAGCCAGAGGAGACTGCTTGAAGATGACTGTCAGAATTAAATCATGAAATACCATAGCTTTTCAGTGCTTTTCCCCTTATGGCATCATTAGCTAGAAGAAATTAAAGACTTTTTTACTTATTAAATAATTAGGTTCCAACAATGTTATAGTAGTAGTTTGCATAGAGTTTGAAAGGTGTTGCTTTGTTTCTTTAAGGAAATGCAAACTATCCCATAATGCCCTATGAGTTCCCTGTGTACCTCAAGGGTCCCTTGGCACACAGTTTGGGAATGGAGAGTTTTAACTTCTTTACAGGTTTCCAGTGGTGAGCCAGCTCCTATGGAACTCCCATTCCTTAATTTTCAAGGTCAAGAGGAACGACCACAGTGACTCCTCTGTCAATTCCTAGGAGCTTCACTTTAGTTCAGTATCTCCCACTTCCTGAGCTAAGGATAGCCTGCCATCATCTTCCCTCTCAACATTTCTGTAGTAAGAATGGGAACCGCCTTTCCTATAAGACAAGGAAGTACATCTTCCCATTTTTGTCAGGCACTGTCCTTCAGCTCAAACGTGTGCACGTCCCTTCACTTCCATCCCTGGGGTACATTATACATTGACCCAGACACTATGGGAAATTTTCTCCTGCTATGACAAATCTCCTAGACTTTATCATAGGTGCTCAGGAACTCATCTTGATTTTGTAAACATTTCTTCCCTACTTTCTCTCTCACCTTTGGCCCTTCACTTCCATCCCAGATAGTCTTCAGGCTTCATAGACCCCCAAAGACTTAACTTACATGATGCTGCAAATTGTTATATTTCAGGCTCTAAATTTCTTTCTTTGGTTGGCGTTCATCATAGCTTTACAAACTGGACAGTGGTTTGTTCTCATCACTCTGCCCCTATACAACTGTGTCTACATCGTTTCTCATGCTATCCTACCCCTTGAATTTGTATGCATACCATGATGTCACGTAGTACACACACAAATCACTCCCATGATTGTAGATAGGGACTTCAGGACCAGCTGTTTTGCTTCTGACACAAGATTGGAGATCCAGCTCAAGTCTCATTCCTTTCGAAACCAGCCTTTTATAGTTCTTCCCTTTCATTGCTCAACTAACTCTAGATCTTGTTTTTTTTTTTAATTAGCTAATTGTCTCAAATATCCCCAAGGATATTCCCCAAGGATATCACTTTGGCCACCTCCCTGTCGTAATATAGTTTTCTGAATGCAAGACTCTATCCAAAACAGATGCTTGCAAAATGACTGCAAAGGAATTATTTTTATAAGTTTCAAAACTACACTGACTCCAACCTCAGTGTGTTCCTCCAGTGTGTTCCATGGAATTTCACATCCAAGCGGTGGGTCTGTCTTATTGGAAATACTTCTAAAAAGTATGGTAAGCTAAGGTTTTTGTTTTTTGTTTTTTCCTCCTGTAGGAAGAAATGCTTTAATATGAAATCCACATGTGGCTTTTTCTCCCCCTCCAAATGTGACTTTTGTGTTTAACTAATGGAAATAGTGTTTTTCTAAAATCTCAAAGAATCTGTGTTTAATTAATATGACAAACATTAACTATTCTTCTATTGTGTTTAGTTTCTCTTCATCTCTCCTCCATTGCAGACCCTTTCCTGTAACATTCTGTCCATCCTATTTAAAAAATTCATCACTCTTAACTGTAGTTCAACTCAAACATTTGCTGTTTTCATTTAAACTCTATCTACTTTAAGCTCTAGGAGGTAGAACAAATAATAATGTGACTTCTTTAATAGTATTCACCACTGATGTTGTTAGGAGGCATGCACACACACACACACACACACACACACACACACACACACACACACACACACACACACACACACTGGAAGAAGTCATAGGTTGGGTCAGTCATAGCCTGGCTTCTAGCCACAGGTATCTCTTCTAAGGTTGTAAGTTTAGCCAATTATATGATCCTAAGACATTGCTTAAGATTTTTCCTATATGTTTTAATAGAGAAAGAAATAAATCTTTATGTCCACACTTGTCAACAAGGGAAAGCCTTTCTGCTGCTATGCAAAAGAATACCAGTATTATACAGAGAAAAACAGCAGAGTGTGACAGAGACAACAAACAGTTGTGATCTATAGAAAGTGCTATAGATTGGGTTCTGGTCCCATCTCTCTCTCCCCTCTCTCTCCCTATCCCTCTCCTTCTCTCCCCCATCTCTCTGTTTCTCTCTAATACATTCTCCTGAATTAAACAGTGAACTTTTTATCTCTGGTGCATTTTTCTAGTATATATTTGTGCTCAAGTTACTCCAACATGGTTTCTATTTCTTACAACCAAGAGAATCCTGACACACCAAAAATATCCCCTCTGATTTCTCTGATTATCTCCAAGTAAGATGAACTTTGATTTTTGTATTGCATGAGATGTGAAAATATGACTATGAAGAGTGATTTTTTCCCACACATTGGATAAAACACTTATGAATGCAGCCAAGAGTTGGAACACTTGCTTTTGGTGTAGTTATTAGCAGACAGGATTTATTAAAAAGTTATTCAATCATGTCATGGAAGTAAACGGTCTAGCAAAGGTAGCAAAGAAGCAAAGATGAACTAACATTCTAGAAAATAAGCCAGAGGTACATGGTAAACTGAGAATTCTGAAAACAAGATTTAATTTTAACTTTTTTGTATGCTTTGTACTTTTTCTTTCCCAAAGGAACAGACACAGTTCAATTACTTTGCTTATTTGTTTACCACTCATGACAAGTCTCCTAGATAAAATGTTCCAAACCTTTTAAGGAGTCAGAAGAAAAGCCCCAGGAGAGTATAATTTCATGCTTATTCTCAACACTGTGCTAAATTTCACTTGGTTTAGTCATTTCAGAGACAGAAAATGGTTTCTACAGAAGAGAAAAATTTCCTGATACTAAATCAAAGGGATCAAATTGTGGGGAAAGATATCTGTCCATTATGGCATTTCTTCTGAGTGGGATAATTTGGGAAAATGGACAAAAAGTATAGAATACTCACACTGAGCCCAATGTACTTTCCTTCCCCCTTTTACTACCTTTAAAGAAGAAATATCTCCTTTGGTACTAAAGCAGCACCTCTGGGTTTTCATCATATATTGTTTGTTTCTCTTTCTACAAAGAATTCTTTGATAATGCATTTGAACTATATGTGTACCAGAGATCAAACACATTATTGTACTGGCAATTTAAAAATAAGGCAGGTATTTACACTGGGGCATGTCCTGGCCAGAGAAACATTCATTGGTGTATTCACTGAACACTAAGAATAACTATGATGTGCTAGAGGATTGAAGATCAGTGAACAGTCAGAGAGGTGGTAAGCATGTGACTGCTTTTCTCCATTTGCTCCCTTTACTTTCACTAGAAGAAAAGTCCTAGACTAACATGGCGGACATCTTGGTCATTTTCTGAGTCATTCTTTACTATCTCTGAACTTATTGCTATAAAAATAAAACATAAGTTATAAGATTATTGTTAAATGTTTTTAAATTATTGACCATAGTAATTAGAATCTACTGCTATTCATTTGAATTTCAGTGCTGAGGATTGAACCCAGGACCTCAAACATGCTAAGCAAGTCCTTTCCCCAAGTTATACCCTCAACACTGCATTTGAATATTTAAAGGGTCCTTGGGATTTTTCTCTCTCCTTACTTGGTTAAGAAAAAAAATGAGAATGGAAATGTGACCAAGACTCTTACTCAAGATAAATAAGTTCATCAATAAACTCACAGCATTAAAAAATTGTTTTTACATCTAAATTAAACTAAGAAAGATGCTAACCTTTTAGTTTTCTGGGAGAGATAAATGAGTCAATATATGTCCTTGAATGGTAATTTTTAATGAGATTATCAACTAAAATATTTTAGAATTTAAAAAAAATCAAGAAGTTCGATACACATCCTAGGTGGATGATACATGTTGGGTATCTATGCAACTCTCTGGCTTTTTCTCCTTATCATTAAAGTAGAGAAACTAAATTGGCTCTAAGTGTAGCTTTAATCAATTGTAAAAGGAAACATATTTTTATATAAAATTATGTTATAAAAACTCAATGAATGGTTTTGAAATATTCTCCATGGCTTATATCTATAATCCTATCTACTTGAGAGGCAGAATTGAGGAGTATCATGGTTCTAGACCAGCCTGGGAAAAAGTTTGCAAGACCCCAACTCAACCAATAGCTGGACAAGGCAGTATGGTACCTTGTCATTCCGACTAAACAGAAGGATGTGGTTCCAGGCCAGCCCAGGCAAAAATATTCAAAAGATACCCTCACAACAGAAAAAATTCTGAATAAGGACATGTGCTTGCTGTTCTGCTTTCTGTGGGCAGTACGAATAGGAGGACTGCAGTCAAGGATCACTTTTGCTAAAGAGTAAGATTCTAGCTCACAAAATGCCCAGAGCATAAAAGGCTGGAGGTGTGGCTCAAGTACTATCACATCTGCCCAGTAGTCCAAAGTTCTGGGTTCAAACCCCAGTACTGCCCAAACAAAATGCTAATAATAATACAATTAGGGAGTTATGGCTATGTATAATATAAGAAGTTCGACATCATTCATGTTAGTTGGCCATAGCAGTACAGTAATAACTATTACATAGAATTCTGGGCAAAGGGGCTGGGAAGTTGGCTCAGTGGTAGAGCGCTTGCCTTGCATGCCTGAGGCCCTGGGTTCAATGCCTCAGCACCACATAAGCAAAAGAAAAAAGAAAAAAAGCCGGAGGTGGCGCTGTGGCTCAAGTGGTAGAGCGCTAGCCTTGAGCTGAAGAGCTGAGGGACAGCGCCCAGGCCCAGAGTTCAGGCCCCACTACCGGACCCAAAAAAAAAAAAAAAAAAGAATTCTGGGCAAAAAGATTACTTGACCTTACTTGATCTTAGAAGATTAGGACAGCCTGAGAAACATAGTAACTTCTTGTCCAAGAACAAAACCAAACAACAAAAACTATACATGTTGTTGTACAATGAGAAAATGGAGAAGCCTCATTTTGAGAGGTCGAATCTTGGAGTCTTTATTAAAAGAAAAGCCAGTGACTGCATGGTAGACTCTTGTCTCAGTGACCAGCAACCCAGAACAGAGCTTGCACTAAGGTTTTAACTACAACAACCACATGCTTGGGTCAGAGACCAAACCTCAACAAAAGCAGACCTTATATGGACACACTCAGGTACAAGCTCATGTATCAGTAGAACTCTTTCATGTAGGGAAGATATGCCCCCAACCTTCCACATAGGGAAATCTTAGAGTCTACTCAGAGGTGGGTGCTTCAAGGCATTTAGGGAGATAAGCAAGGCAGAATCAAAGCATTCTCTATGCAAAGCTTTCCTAAGGTTATGCCATCTACATTTCTCTAAAGCAGAGCCCTCCTAGCTCACCTTGAGCATGGCAGGCAGCTGCATTCAATGAATGGCCTCTAGGCTTTTTAGTACTGGGTGTAGAACTCCCTCTGCCCAGCAAGAGATACCAGGGTGGCTGTAAGAAGTTACTTAGACTCAGCCTCCTTACTTCAATATGAACCTTTAAGAATTTAAAATAAACCAACAGATTCTCCTGTTTGCAATTATAAATGTTGGTGGAGGTATTTATAAGAGTTATTGAGGAATTAGTATAGTATCACAAATGATACACTTATGGATTTCAAGATTAACCTAGAAGAAAGCAGAACATGGTAGTGTCTGATCAATAATAAAAATAAGTTAATCAGGCTGCATTTATACAGACAAATGGCTACCTTTTTAGAGTCAACCCCAAATTTTGAGAATTATGAAGGCCACTTAGTTTAGAATGATTAAGTAAAAGTTTAGGATAAACTAAGTATATACTACTTGTATTTGTTAGCCTAAATGCAAGAAGGTAGCAGTGATGTGAAATGGACGTTTGAAAATAATCAGCAAAGGTGAAGTGAATAAAGGAAGGATTTGTCTTCTTCTAACTAAATTAGGACAATCACAGATCTCAGTAGAAGAGCCAGTTCATTTAAAAGGTATCATTTCAGCATCCTTCCCTGGCCCAATATAATGCACTGGACCCTGTAATTCTACTCATCGGATTGTGGATCCCAGTTTGGAATTTTCCAAAATCATTTCTGTGCCATTTCATTCTTTAAGTTGACACAAATCAAAGCTATTCTTTGTTTTGCCTTTGGGTTTCATTCTGTTTACTGATTTCCCCTCTGCCCCTTAATCTTTCCTGGGGAGTCAACCACTAACTAACATCATACTAATAGATATTCAATTATATATTGTGCACAAAAATAACAAAAAACCAAAGTCAAAAAGTCTATTGGTTTAAACAGAAAGTTCTAATTGTTATCTTATTATGTCTGAAAGTTGACATCTAGCTTACATACTATAATCCATTAAAGTCGGAAGGAGATTTTGTACGCATTCTGTGCAAACTCGTATTTTAGGAATAGTGATCTAGACACGGAGAGAGATGAAATAATCTAGCTAGCATGACTTTAATTTTAAAAAATGGAAATCATGTCTCTTCACTTTAAATCATGTACGGATTGTCCTTTGATAAGGAATGATGATTACCACTCTATTTACTTGGTTACATTTTCAAGAATATGGTGATTAAATCTCACATCCAAACTATGAAGGCTCTACACGATGTTTTTTCAGCAAAAAATAGCACTAATTCTACAGCTGCTCCCTAGGTCTATACTCTTTGCATCAAATGTATAGTTATCTTAAAAAGAAATAGGCTCTATTTTCCCTAATGCTTGACTCAGGATTCACTTTGGACAATGTAATGTGCAATTACAAGAGCTCTCCTGACACATACACTGTCTCTCAACTAAAATCCTTTCTAACTTACAAATGAACAAGCTCAGGCATCTATTGAATGGTGAAAAAAATTAGCCAATCACCTTCATTGACCCTGCTGGTAGCCAACCAACTTCCAGATGCAAGAGCTACTAAGTTACTGGCAGCTCAGCCAGAAATATAAGTTTGAGTCCAGTCAAAATTAGAACCATCCAGTGTGCCAAGACCAAATCGTTGGCACACAGATTCAGGAACTAAATAGTTGATATTTTAATTCAGTAAATCTTGAGTGTATATGTGAAGAAAAGAATTTACACAACTAAGCAAACTGATAAGGATAGGTGTACTATTAATAGGTAGGTTTCATTCTACAGCTTGTATTCAGAACCTGTGTGTATTTGTTGTTGGTGGTGGTGGTTGCCCATAACCACCTTGAACTCAGGACTGGTACTGCTAAGACTAGTATTTTTCCACTTTGAACTCCACTCTAGTGGTTAATTGGACAGAAGAGTCTTATAGACTTTCCTGTCCTGACTGGTTTGGAGCTGTGATCTTCAGATCCTAAGTATCTATAAATGTGAGCCACCAGTGCCTGGCCAGTGTGAGCTCTTGAGCGGTTGAACTAAAGTAGTCTGGGGTACCCTGAATCTCTTCACCACTATGAAGACCACAGAAGGCCTTCAAGAATTTGGTGAATGAAATTTTACATGAGCATACTTAAAATCCACATGTGCCCAAACACCCTACTATGAATAAATAAAAATCTACAGTGTCCACTTGCTATATCAAAGGAACCAGGGGATAATCCAACAGGGAACAACAACAAAAAAGGAATACAAATGGTGACTACACAAATGGAAATATGTTCATTCTTGCTCAAATGTAACTCAGTGCAATTGAAGACAAATATCACATCCAACCATTTTCCTCTGGCAGAAATTTTAAATAGACAAAACCCCATAGTGGTGATTCTTGAACCATGTCCTCCACATTATTATTGAATAATAATAACAATAATAATAAGGAGGAGGAGGAGGAGAAGGAGGAGGAGGAGGAGGAGGGGGAGGAG
>NW_012267229.1:6869480-7007744 GCF_000151885.1 Dipodomys ordii
GAGGAGGAGGAGGAGGAGGAGGAGGGAAAGGAGGAGAAGGAGGAGGAGGAGGAGGAGGAGGAAGAAGAAGAAGAGGATTCTATCATTAGGAAACTGAATAAATAAATTATGTTACAGTTACAAAACAAAATAAATAATAAGAATGTCATTGAAAAGCATGAGTGATAAAAATTGTTCATGTCATTATGTAAAGAGCAAATTGAAAGTAGTGTGTAGATTTTTGACTGCATTTTGTGTGAATGTGTGTATATACAGTATTTATGTGGAAAGTACATCAATTCCATTAAGTCAATAATCAGGAAATTTTACAAATGAAAAGACATTTAAACAATGATTCTATTACTAACATCATTTACTTTTCTTTGTCATTTCTTGTTTTGTGAAAAACATCAAAACTTTCAGAAGCAAAATCATTTATTTCTCAAAAGATTATCTTAGGGTAAAGTCAGAGTGCTGGAGAAAGACAAATTGTGCTACCACAACTAACAGTAGAGATACCTCATTCACTGCAATTACTCTTGGCATATACATTTCCCCATGGAAGGGAGGAAATTCAAGTGTCTGTCTGCTAAACATCTGAGCAGCACACACTGCTGATACAAATCGTCAAAAGGAACACATGATGAGTTCCCTCAGGATATAGCAGGATGTTTATAACTGTATTACACATTTATATTTGAAGTGCAGACTTCCTAGTTGATTCATGTATCATAAAATGCAGGTTTTCACTAAAATAATATGTCATATTCATTATTGTCGTATTCCTTTTTATAGTTCCACCCGTTAAGAATTATCCTATTTCCACAGAGCAGACAAGAATTCTGAAGCTAAGAGTGGTTACATAGCAATTCAGTGGGGAAACAGTGTTCTAACTCTTATCCTCCAAGCATCCTTATCATAGGGTGATGGGGATTAGTTTATAGCTGGTCAGTATCTATCTAAGCAACGATTTTAAAATGCAAATTGGACCCTCTGGGATTGGCCAGGGATTGGGGGATTTAGGTTAATGGGTACTGATGTTGGTTTAGGATCCTGAAATGACTGCTGGTAGGGCAGACAGGTAGATGAATAAAAGGAATATAAGCTATCAAAGGTCAAGAGGAAAGAAGGGAGAAATGGATGGTTTGAAGGGATATAGCTCAATGGAATACCTCATGTTTAACATGTGAGAGAGCTTGGGTCTGATCCCAGAACTACAACTTTAAAATAAAGAAAAACAACAACAACAAAACAATGGGACCAAGCTATGCTGAGACTGACAGAATCATCTCAAAATCCCAGTCATTTGACTATGGATGCATACTTTTAAATGTGATGCTGTGGCTTTAAATGTGATGCTGTGGCTGAATATTGAGAGTGACTTGGAACCTTCTGATGGGTCCCTCAGAATTCCTATCATCAAAGTCACTTCAAAACTTAAAAAGAAATAGTCATAGTGGTATAGATAGGATACAATGTTTGATATAGGACATTTGGTGAAAATCAGATTAACAATTTAGAACAAATCTCCCCATCTTATAGTTTTCTGCCTTGGAGCCAGGGTCATTACCTAAGGTCCAAAGACTCTAAAGTTATTCATGCAAATATTTCAAGAAACTGGTACGTAGGGAGAGCTCCAAATTTTACCTTTACATATCTCTAGATAAAGTAGCTATGTCCTTTTATTATGAATCTGGGCAAGAAATCACAGGAGTGATTTCCAGAGGAACTGTGACTTTACCACCAGACAAGTCACCCATCCAGCTATTGATCCATCAAGTGATCAACAGAAAAGCATAAAACACTTCTCACTTCACATTCCACCTCACCCCAGTAGAATGGCCATTACCAAGAAATTTAATAACAACAGGTGCTGGCAGGGATGTGACCAAAAGGGAATCCTATTACACTGTTCACGGGAGTGTAAACTTGTTCGACCACTTTGGAAAGCAGTATGGAGGTTCCTCAAAAGACTGAACATGGAGTTCCCCTATAACCCAGCAATCCCACATTTGGACATTTACCCAAATGACCACAAACAAGGCCATACTAAAGCTACTAGCACAACCATGTTTACTGCAGTATTATTTGCCATTGCTAAGATATGGAACCAACCCAGATGCCCCTCAGTAGATGAACAGATTAAGAAAATGTGAAATATATACACAATGGAATTCTGTGCTTCCATCAGAAAGGATGACATCTCCCCATACATAAGGAAATGGAAAGACTTGGAAAAAATCATATAAGTGAAATAAGCCAGACCCAAAGAAACACAGGCTTCATAGTTTCCCTCATTTGTAATAATTAGTATATGTCTAGGATTGTCCTAGCAGAGGAGCACCAAAGCTTAATAGCTATGCACATAAGACCATCTAAGATGATGCTGATTGAAATGAACTCCAAGATGTGGAAATAAGAGGTTTTTCTTTGTGGTTCTTGTTTTTAATGTGCTGTGTGAAGTTATTTCTTTGTTCCTTGGTTTATTTTCATTTGTTTTATCCCCTGTTGTCACTGTTTTTTTTTATTTTGATACCCTGTATCTTGTATATACGTTCATCTTTTTGGGAAAGGGAAGGGGAACAACAAAATGGTAAGGCAATGGACAACAGGTGAACCAATGCAACAGAGATACTCACAAGACGTTATGTTGGACGTGAACTTTACAACTTGCCTGGGGGAGTTGGAGAGCAGGGAAAGTGGGAGAAAAATAAGGGAGATGGTAACAATGTCCCACAAAAAGTGTACTCACTACCTTACATAGGCAACTGTAACTCCTCTGTACATCACCTTAACAATAAAATTAAATTAAAAATAAATTAATTAATTAAAAAAGAGGTCTCATTTCAACAAAAAGCAATTTTAGGGAGATGACAGGCAGATAGTGACATCACTCATTACCCTTCCTCATGGACACAGCTTTAAACGGTGATTCTCACATCTACACCTTTGCATTCAAGTTGCCATGATACTCGTCACAGGTACATCTAGGGGATCACGGTGGTGAGCTCCTTAGCAGTGAGATGAAAACAGTGTATGGCAACATCCAATCCAGGAAAGGATGGTCACTGCTGCAGCTACATCAGACAGTAAGTTCTCAGGGACTTGGCAGAAATAGAAGCTACAACTTTAAGGAGAATTGTGTGGGACCAGACTGTTAAAAATCCAGACATGAGAAACTTTTGCTAGAGATTACAATGAGATCTCTACAGTCCTCCCACAATTCTGGGAAATAAGGACAAAACGGATCCTCAATTCCAGGGTCAAACCTGGTAAGGAGTTTATTGATAGGCTGCTCTCTTTACTTCTTGAACTCCAAATAGCAACATCTGAAACCAAAGGAAGTTATCATTTAATCCCTAAATATTTTTTGTTTATTTTTTCTTATCATCTGAATACTCTTTAAAACAATAAAAAAAAGCTAGGCCTACTCGTTTTTTATTTTTGTCAGTTGTGGGGCTTGAACTCTGGGCCTGGGTGCTGTCCCTCAGCTCTTCAGCTCAAGGCTAGCACTCTGCCACTTGAACCACAGCACCACTTCCGGTCTTTCTGATGGTTTATTAGAGATTAGAGCGGCACAGACTTTCCTGCCTGGGCTGTCTTTGAACTGTATCCTCAGATCTCAGCCTCCTGAGTAGCTGGGATTACAGGTGTGAGCCACCAGTGCCCTACTCAATTTTTTAATTACCCTTTCATTCATCTAATTTAGCTTGGGAGGTCTGTTCATTCAACATTTAGAACTCTCATCAAAGATAGAATTCACACTTTCAGTTTAAAGGTTCCCTTGGAGAATAATTCTTTGTTATATTTTTTTAATTTAATTTTTTGGTTTTTTTTGGGTCTGGTCATGGGGCCTGAACTCTGGGCCTGGGCGCTGTCCCTCAGCTCTTCAGCTCAAGGCTAGCACTCTACCACTTGAGCCACAGCACCACTTCTGGTTTTTTTCTTTTTGCTTATGTGGTGCTGAGGAATCGAACCCAGGGCCTCACGCATGCAAGGCAAGCGCTCTACCACTGAGCCACCTTCCCAGCCCCAATTCTTGGTTATATAAATGGAATTGATAAAAAGCTTTGATAGGCATGTTGCAGTTAAAGTGTAAATAGTGGATGTCTCAGGTAGCTATCCAAATAAACTTCCCCAAATCCAGAGTGCCTTTCAGTTTTTACTCTCTCATATTGGACTATTATTTTGCTAACTGTATACAACCACAACAGTAGAGGTTTACTACATCTTTCTCCTGGATCTGGGATGAACAAATAATTATAGTCTAAACTGCAACTCCAGGGTTGGTTACTGTGTAAAGATATTGCATTCTTTAGGCATCTTTTGCCTCTATCTTCTGCCTTGGTTGTAGTAAGGTAGTTTTATTGTTCAAGGTCATTTGGAAGTTTTGTCATCTTAGTCAGCTGGAGTTGAAATGTAACATTCTGTTGCTAATTTAAGACTTTAAGAGAGAAATGTCTAAAGGCACTCTTAAGAATTGTATCACAGTAAATTTTGCCCAATATTAGCAGCCAAGTGTGGATAAGTGATCTTTATATATGTTGTACCATATATATATATATATATATATATATATATATAGTTTGAATTAAAACAACCTAAAAGTATAAAGAAACCAGGACACAGGAGGTGAGTAGATAAAAAGGAAGTTTATAAAGAAAAAATGGAATGGAGAGAGGAAGAGTGAGCAAATGCAGTCATAATATTCAATGTATAATATAATGTATTAATATTCTTTCTCTATATATCTTACAATGGACTAGATAATTTGAGGGGATGGTGAAGTTGGGAAAGCTAGGGTAAAATCTTGTAACTAAATAAAATGTGCTAAAGAACCTCAGAGTGTCTCAACAACTTGAATAGCATTTAAAATAGATTATGTAGGCCAAACTTCCTGATAAGGCAACCCAAGTTCTCAGATAAAAGACTGACTTATAAAGGCAAGATTTAGAAAAGCAGAAGAATTGATATGCAAACTCTGGGCTCAGACTGGGCCTGGATATTGGAAGAACAGAATAGTTCTCTCTGAGGAGGATTATAAAGAATTGGGTAAGAGACATTAGATTTGCAGGTTGAGAGACAGATCTTCTAAGGTCTTCGGGTTTCTTTATCTCTTCTGTGTTGTTCAGAGTAAGGTGGGGCCTGTTGAAGGTTTTTGAACAGAAGAATGATGTGATCAGAAATAACTTTAAAGGGATCACTCTGGGACTGCCCTGCCCTATTGCTTCTGGAGAGTCTGTCAAAAAGGAAAAGTCCCATAGCTTACTTGTGACCCATGAATTTTCATAGTCATAGAAGTTCAGTACTACATCAACAGTGCTGTACTAAGTTATCTAGTGTACAGTGTCAGCTAAGTCATTTCAGACTTCCAATTTTACAAGCAAAAACAGCATTACAATTTTCTTATACAGACTCTTAGCAAAGAAATGGGCAGATCACACAAATCAATACCTCTATCAACCCGGTTCCTATGGGTGTAACTACTTTAATTGGCATTAACTTACTCATTTCTTTTCTTGGCTTTGCTCAATATATGGTATTAGATATTAGTCATGGAGAGAATATCACAATCCATGAGCAAACATTTGGAGGACAAAAAAACGCTCATTAACTGAGGAAGTAGCACTTGCTTTCATAGGGAGCTTCAGCAACTGGAATAACAAGAATCTATTTTGGCCCTTTAGATAATGATTTTTTTTGAAAGATGTTTTATTTTTTTCATTACCTTAAATTTAAAATTGTTTTTGCCAATCCTAGGGCTGGAACTCAGGGCTTGGACACTGTCCCTGAGCTTCTTTTGCTCAAGGCTAGTGCTCTACCACTTGAGCAGCACCATTTCTGGCTTTTTCAGTTTATGTAGTACTGAGGAATTGAACTCAGGTCTTCATGCATGCTAAGCATGCTACCACTAAGCCACATTCCCAGCCCTTATTTTATTATCTTTAAGTCACTGTACAAAGGAGTTTCAATTCAAGATGTCAATGTTGAATGCCAATGAATCTTGATCAGTGTCAAGATAGGTGGTATTCACAAGCTGACTATAAAAAGTCGGATGGAAGGTTTTGTAATTTTGTCATTGCTGATCTTAAAAGGCGATACAGAAAAAAGTACAAATTTACTTTCAATGTTTTTGTTTTCAATTTTTTAGGGGGGTGCACTGGACTGGGGATTAAACTTAGGGTCTTGGTTTTACTGAGCAGGTGTGTGTGTCACTGTGTCCCAATTTTGTCCTTTCCCCTTAAAACAGGATAACAGGCATGCACCAGTGTCCAGCCATTGGTTGAGATGTAGACTTCAGACATTTTATTATCAGGCTGGCCTTGAAGCATGATTCTCCCATCTCTACTTCCCAAGTAGGTAAAATTACAGGCTTGGGCAACCACGCCCAGCTCTGTCCCTCCCTCCCTCCCTCCCTCTCTCTCTCCCTTCCTCCCTTCCTTCCTTCCTTCCTGCCTGCCTGCCTGCCTTTCCTTCCTTCCTTTCTTCCTTTCTTTTTCTTTCTCTCTTTTTCTGTTCCTGGGGGCTCAAACTTAGGGCCTGAGCACTGTCTCTATATTTGTTGCTCAAGACTAGTTCTCTACTATGAGCCACAGCTCCACTTGCAGCTTTTTGGTGGTTAATTGGAGATACGAGTCTTACAGACTTTTCTGCCCAGGCTGGTTTTGAACCATGTTACTCCTGAGTAGGATCTTAACTTCATTAAAATTCCAAAGATTCCCCTAAAACTATTTAAATCTAAATTTAAATTTGTGCAAATGAAAACACAATCTATAATATAATCTATAATTATAATCTATAATCTACAAATTATAATTGGGGAAAGGAGTCAAGTAAGCATGCTAGAATGATAGGACTTATAAAATATTGTATAGTATAGTCCCTGTACCCTCACAGATGAGCTTCATTTATGTTGCCTTAGTTTCCTATAGGAGACCCACTAGCATCAGATATTTGCTTTGGCAAAGGGGGTTGCAGCCACACAAGCATAAATCACATATCTTGGGCTTACCAACTTAATATGCTCCCGCTTCTGGTATTTTTCACTATAATACTGTTCTTGCCGAAGATTAAGCAGCTGCTGTTGCTGTTTGTCTTTCAAGTCTATTAACTTTTGGGTCATTTCTGCATCCAGAGCAGCTAGGTCTTGTTCTATGGCAGAGGAGCCATGGTCAGGGCTACTGGGCTCAGATCTGAAAACACAAGAAAGAGCTTAAGGGTGAACCAATTCAGTAGAGAAACCCAGTGGACACCATTTTGGAAATGAACTACAGAGTTTCAGGGAGAGGTAAGTCAGGAAGTGAAGACTGGGAGAGAATGAGGGAATGGGTTACATTTCAAAAAGAAATGCACTCGTTACCTGACAGGTAACTGCAACCCCTCTGCACATCACCTTTGAGATAACATTAGAAATAGGGAAAAAATATGCGGTGGTCATGAGTACAAGAAAGGCTCACGCCTGTAATCCTGGTTACTCAGGAGGCTGAGATCTGAGGATTCTAGTTCAAAGCCAGCCCAGTAAGGAAAGTCCCTGAGACTCTTATCTCCAATTCATTATCAAAAGAGCTGGATGTGGAATTGTGGCTCATGTGGTAGAATGTTAGCCTTGAGCAAAAAAAGACAGTTCCCAGGGCCTGAGTTCAAGGCCTAGGACACATGCACAGAGAGAGAGAGAGAGAGAGAGAGAGAAAGAGAGAGAGAGAGACTATGAATCTATTTGCCAGAGCTCTGTCTACAAACTAGACTATGCTTATACATAAATATTTTTCTAAGCTTGTACATAAAATTTTAAGGCAGGAATATTGCTTGATCCTAGGAATTTGAAAGAAGCCTGGGTGACATAGCAAGATCCCATTACTTTAAAAAAAAAAAAAAGGAGGGGCTGGGAAGGTGGCTCAAGTGGTAGAGCGCTAGCCTTGAACTGAAGAGCTGAGGGACAGCGCCCAGGCCCAGCGTTCAGGCCCCACGACTGGACCAAAAAAAAAAAAAAGGAAAAAAATAAAGAAAGAAATTTGGCCTTCAAGCAAAAGGGATATTAAGGTCCCCAAATAGGGAATAACATGGCCCAAACCTTGACAGTCCATGGAAATGACTTTCTTCCTCATGCTATAAAATAAACAACTCACTTTTTCTTGCTGTCCTTTTTAGCAGTCTTTTCCAAAGTTGCTCTTCTTCTCAAGTAGTCATTCTGAATTTCATTGTATTTTGTAGTGTGTTCTTTGATTAGGTCAGTGGTTTTCTTGTGGTGTCTCTTTACTAGGTCTTTCATTTCCTTGTAGTGCTTCTTTTGAAGTTTTACAAATGATTTCTGTTGCTTTAGCTCTTCAATAGTCTGTGCTTCCACTTCTGCAACAGATGAGCATAAGAGCTAAGGGGCAGGAAAGTGTGGGCCGGGAGAGCATTGGGGACCGGCTTGGAGAGCAATACCTGTCTCAGTCTCATCTCCACTAACAAACACCTTAAGAGCAGAGCCTTGATGTCCAGCTTATCTGGGTTCTTGTCTTGCTCTATCCCTTGCCAACTTTAATACTGTGTTACTTCTTGCGTACTCACTTTCTTCCATAGTTTATATATATATTTTTAATCTTAAAGTTTGGGTTCTCTAAACAGAGCCCAAAATATGCATTCAGGTGAATGTGATCTCCTGAGGGTAGGAAAGAGAAGGAGGGAGATGAGACTGGAGCATTTACTAAACCAGAGGCTATGTCAAACAGAGCTTGCCTGCTACCTGACCGCAGGTGAGCCCTGTAGTATGAACTATGAATGGTCAGAAGGATTGATCTCCTCTTAAGGCAAGAATATCAGCTCATTGCATTTTTGCAGTGCAATGTGGGGGTGCTCTAGTCTTCTTGGGAGGATCTTCCTATAGGCTCTGATCAGTTTTGCAGAGAAAGAGAAGCCATGAGCTGTTAGGAGCCAGCCCTCATCACAGCTGGGAGAAAAGGGCACATCAGATGTACAGGGAATTTGGGAAGAGCCCCAACACATCTGCTTTAAGGATTATAACACTTGTACTACTTTACAGGGTTGTTAGGATGGTGCCATAAAAGAATTCATGGAAGCCGGGTGCCGGTGGTTCACACCTGTAATCCTAGCTACTCTGGCTGAGATCTGAGGATCATGGTTCAAAGCCAGCCCAGGCAGAAAAGTCCTTAAGACTCTGATCTCCAATAAACCACTAGAAAACCGGAAGTTGTGCTGTGGCTCAAGAGGTAGAGCGCTCGCCTTGAACTGAAGAGCTGAGGAACAGCACCCAGGCCCAGAGTTCAAGCCCCACGACCAACAAAAAAAAAAAAGAGAATTCATGGAAAGTGCTTAATAGTTTTGGGCTCTGTGCTTGTGGAGGCTTAACAGATAATTATGTAGGTTCTACAATGACCTCTCTTAGGGGTAGCATTCACAATATGGCTTGTGCATTTATCTACACAATATATGGTAGCTAGTATCCAGGGAGAGGAACCTCTAATCTAGATTTCATGAAGACATCAGAAGGGTTATCAACAACTTCTGTGATATTTTATCCAATGTTGAGAGAATGTTGACTATGACAGAGCCTGCACTTAAAACATTCTAAATCTTGCTAACCTCTTGCCTCAGTTCTAGAATGTGCTTTTCAGAAGTCAATATAAATCTGATGATCAGTTGGCTACTCTAAGTTCTCAGTGTCCTGCTTATCACCACATGGATGGTGAGATAGCTTTTAACAGGCAGGGTTTTAACTTCAATGAATTCTCCTTTACTTGTACCCAGATTAAGTCAGGGTTCACGTGTTTTCATTCTTTGGTCTAAACTTTCTGCCTCTGGGAGCAAAAATAAACATTGCCACAAACATTTAGAACTGTCAAGAGATTTAGAAATAATAAATGCTATGAATAATGATGAAGCTGAATACAAAATGAGATGCTTTAGTGGGTAAACATTGAATCAGAAGAATAAAGTAGGTTACTAAATGCTAAGGTCTTTAAGGAATTGCAGTATGCTTTCTTTCTCTGTCTTGTGTTGATTCTCTTGATATTCTTTTTTTTTGGGGTGGGGGAAGTCATGGAGTAAAACTAAGTACATTTATTTCATGGTTTACCCCAGGCATAAACTGACTCATGGTAGTATTGTAAGTTATTATATTAAGAAGTTAGAGTCCTAAGGATTTGGGGTTTCTGATTCACTTTTACTTCTATAAAAATAGCTTGTAGTACATATTTTTTTAAGAAACAGGATTCTATATGTCCCAACCAATGATTAAAAGAAAAAAAACTACCTTTTCTTTTTTAACCTTTTTCTTTCTCATTTCTCTTAGTATTTGGTACCATGTATTTCATATGTAAGATTTCTTGATATGTGGAAGGGAAAGGGAATCACAGAACCAGCAGGACAAAGGATGAACCAATGCAACTATGTGGGATAAGAGCCTTACAACTGGGGGCTGGGAAGGTGGCTCAGTGGTAGAGTGCTTGCCTTGCATGCCTGAGGCCCTGGGTTCAATTCCTCAGTACCACATAAGCAAAAAGAAAAAAAGCCGGAAGTGGTGCTGTGTCTCAAGTGGTAGAGCGCTAGCCTTGAGCTGAAGAGCTGAGAGACAGCGCCCAGGCCCAAAGTTCAGGCCCCATGACCGGACCCCCCCCCCAAAAAAAAGAACCAACCTGGGGGGGAGGGGAATAGGGAGGGGTAAGTGGAAGATAATGAGGGATGGGGTAACAATGATTAAAATCAAATGTATTCACTACCTTACTTATGTAACTGTAACCCTCTGCTCATCATCTTTTCAATAAAATAACTACCTAAAATACTTCTTTCAAACAAAAGTGGGTAGTAAAATTCCATTCCTGAGAATATATTGTAAGTATAAAGGTAATGTGTATTCATATAAAGACACAAACATTACTCATCAATAAATCACCAAAAGATCATTACAGCTGCTCCTATTCCTTTAGTCAGTACGGTCACATTTTTTTTGTGGGTGGTGCCTGGACTTTGATTTCAGGGTCATGTACTCTTTCTTGGATTGCTTGTTCACAGCTGGTTTTCTACTATGACTTGAGCCAGACTTCCATCCTTTCTCTCTGTTGGTTGTTTTGGAGGTGGAGTCTTAGATTTTTCCACCACTGCTGGCTTTGAACAGCAATCCTCCGGGTTGCAGCCATCTGAGTAGCTAGGATTATAGCCAGTGCCTAGCTAAAACTATTATTTTTAACTTGTAGAGTCCTATCTAACACTTTAAGTTACTTCCCTGTGATTTCATCACATAATGGGCCTAAACTAGGGCTAAATATATGTAGACTCTTTCAAAAAAGAGATATTAACAACCTATTTTTCAGAGATAAGGGAGATATCTTTTCTTTTTTTAGTTCTTCATTTGTCAGACTCTGGAGGTGGTGAGGGGGTAAGGAAAAGGGAATATTTACCTGTTAAGACACTCTGAATAAGATCTTCTGTTTTGGCAGGTGCCTTTACAGAACCTGAAACAAAAAGACAAAATAAATATCTTTCTTTAACTTTTAAAATAGTGCTCTTCCTGTAGAAAGAAATGCTTGGGCTTTGGAGATCGGGGGGTAACTCATGCATGAGGCCCTGAGTTACGTCTACCAACCCTTAAGTACACACACACACTTATACACACATGCACACACATATATACACATTCACACCTACACACACAGACTGCCAATGTCACAATGACAGATTGTGAAAGTAGATGTGTAACAAAATGATCCTTAAGAGTCTTCATTTGTAACTTTAAGATAATCCTTCTTAAGTGTGAAATTACATGCCTACATAACCTGGGAGAAAGAGTAGTGTCTACTTGAACCAAAAGTACATTCACTTTAGGAAATGCTGCTGCCACCTTTTGACAACCCTGGGAATGACTAACACAATCTTTTAAAATCAAATGCTGACCACCAGGCAGTAAGAATATTTTTTTTGCAGCAAGACTCACCAGTGGAGTCCAACATCAGTGGGAAAAAAGCATACAGAGATTTGGGAAGATGAAGAGATTGATTCAGTCCCCAAGAATCTCTCCCAAGGTATATAAAATATCATAACTTTTGGTAGAGAAATCATCAAATGATGGGACATCACCAGCCATGGAGGAGGGGGTGCTGACATCACTTGTCTCTGACAGAATGCCTGGAGGGGAGAGGGCATCAGCTTCACACTACCTACAAGGACATGTTGCAGAATACCTGGTCAGAATTCCTGAGAGCATTCAAGCTACAAAACCTAGGAAAATCTGAGGCACTGTCATACATAAAAGGAAACTACCAATCCATGACAAGTGACTTCACTGCGGGGTCTGAGGTGGGGTGTGGAACAATGGAAAGTTCATCAGTAGAAGCAGGTGAGGATCACACAAGCTCGCTCTTCAGCTCAGAGCATCCTGCCAGCGTTGACTTCCTGGTTTGAAGGTGACACCAAGATCTTAGTAGATGTGAACTTTAGGAGAAGCCCAGAGCTTTTGCTTTGTAAGGGAAGAATTTTTGTGGTCTGTGAGGCAAATTATTCTAAGGTTAAAAATCAGCATTAGAATTCCAAATTCTCTTCCACTTCTGGAATCACACAACTATATTTATTTATTAGTGTATTTAAATGACTTTTTTATATCTCAGAAGCACACAAGAAGTTTTCACTTGATGCATAATAGTCCTTTTTTAAAGACTATTATACACCAAGTGAAAACATCTTGTTTGTGGTTAGTCATCTTACAGGAGTTGATTCCAATACTCTTCTAAAAAGTAAAGCATCAATTTGTGCGCATCTGATAAAAATTCAATATGACTTGTTCCTGTTAAAATATCATCTCCACATGAGAAATACCCTCCCATCCTCTATGACAACAAAAAGAAGGGAATCAGGAAGTCACATCTTCTCTGGAAAAAATTCTCTATTCTTGATTAGCCAATTCAACAAGAGTTACCAAGCACATGCCATTTTTCAACTGTGCATGTGATGTACTGAAGCAGCATACACTGAAGCTCATCCAGAAGCCTAGGACACAGACATAAAGAGGCAGGACACACACGGGAGGTAATCACACCCATTAGTACAAGACTATCAAACTGTTCAAAGTGATCAAAGGATTTTTCTGAGAAATGTAGGCCTTAGGTTGGAGTGTCCCAGCTCAAAGCCAGAGTTTTGGTATTTTGAGAAGCTGAGTCTAACCTGAGTTCACTCCCCACTTGCTCTGTGGCCCCTCAGGAAGTAATGATGGAAGATAACAGAATCTTACCTGCAGAGGACTGGAATGAGAGGGAAACAAACTCACCCCTGACAAGAGCCCAACAGAGTGTCCAGGGCACAGAGACACTCAAGGCAACTAAAGAGTATGTTGGAGTAAGAAGGAGAGGAGCTGTTGGCAGACAGAGTGTTGGTGAAGTAGGACTAAGAGCATGGTTCTAAAGTATATTGGTTGATAAATTCCTAGAACTCTCCACAACCCTCACCAGCAGATGAATCATAACTCACTACGAGGTAATAATACAGGAAACCTGAATGGGCTCTAAGTTGTCAACAAAGGGGGATGAGTACTCAGATCTCCACCTTGGCGTTCATTCATCCATCCATCCATTCACTCACCATTAGGCATGTATACACCACTTTCTGCTCTAGGGGCATTAGTTAAAAAAGTCATACTGCCCACCTTCAGAGACAGGTGCACAAGCAGCTGGAGACTCCGGAATCAGGGCCAGTGGTTCTTTCCCCATTGCTTACCTGGAGCTGGTTGGCTGTGTAGTGCCTGGGAGGGTGGCTTGGGTGTCAAGGATGTGGTGTGATTCACGCCATTTTCTGCTGGTGTGGTCCTGGTTTCATTTGGAGCCTCTGATGGCATTTCCCCAGGATCAGCCTACAACGATAAAGACACTATCATTTCTTGCATTTCTTAGTGGTCTTTCATTGGCTTCCTAAAACAGCAAGGCATTGTTACAACTCATTCAAGCTTGAAGCAGCAAAGTTTGAAAAACTCTAGAAAGCGAGATCAATGCATCTTGGTGTTGAGAATCACAAGGATGATAGGTGAATTCTATTGAAGTTCTGATTTTAACTCCAACATGTCGGTAGCCTTCGGAGGTATCCTCGTAGGTGCCTTTGGGACTGATGAGGTGATTTGCTTCAGTGAGAAAGTAGCAAACTCCATGCAATCAATGAGGATGACAGGCTTTGTGGAAGCGACCTGGCCCTCCTGGCCAGGACATCCTAGGCCAGTCATCCCCGGAGGTCCTCTAGATATGGGTGAGCCAGCCAAGATAGGCTGAGCCTGATAGAAATCAGCAAGAACTGCTCAGTTGAACAAAGATCTTGGGGTGGAGAGGTGTTTGTGGGAGGGGGTAAGAATTAGCTCATGTTGCAAGTCTCTAAATTTGGGGACTGTTTGATTTACAACAATAACTAATTGATGTGGTGGGTGAGAATGAAGATTTTGGTACTAGACTTGCCTAGGTTCAAATTCTGCCCCTGACATTCATTATCAGTGGAATGTTGGGCAAATCACTGTGCTCTGCTTCTTCTTTGTAGCTAAGAATATGTATGGACTCACAATCTTGTCAGGCTTCTTAGAGAACTAAATAAGTTAAGTGTTATAAAGATTTATAGATAAATGCAATGCACGAGACATTACCAATGAACAATAATGCATCAACACTTAAGAAATCCACCTACTTCACTCCATATTCTTGGTCCAAGTGAGCATTTAATAAATGCTTGCTGAATAAATGTGGTCCTTATGAAATAATTGCCTCAGTAATTACATATTATTTCAATGATGCTTTTTGATACTCAAATGCTTTGCAGCTCTTTATGAGAATTGCCTTCCAAGACTGTAGCAGGTTTTACTGTCAAGTGTATACCAGCGTTCTGCATTCATGAAAGACACCAGGAGAGAGGTATTTTTCCAGAAACCATTTGGAGTGCAACACTGACATTTTGGTATGTAGTTACTGATAGAAAATTGATAAAAGGGAAGATGAAATAGAAGAAAGTGGCTTTTTACACATTTTTCCTCACTTCCTCCTTCCCTCTCTCTCTCTCGCCTTCCCTTCACTCTTCTCTTCCTCCCTCCTTTTCTCCTGTCTTTCTTCCACCTTTTTGCCAGTCGTGGGTGCTGATCTCTGGGCGTGAGGGCTGTCCCTGCACTCTTCAGCTCAAAGCTAGTGCTCTACCTGCCCGGGCTGGCTTTGAACAGTGATCCTCAGATCTCAGCATCCTGAGTAGCTAGGATTATAGGCGTGAGCCACTGATGCCTTGCTTCTACCTTTTTCCATTCCTGTTCTTCCTTCCTTCTCTTTTCCTCCATCCTTCTTTTCTTCCTTCCATTTACTTTCTTTCACACTTTATTTAAAAAAACTCACAGTTTTCCTATTTCTACTTTTCATATGCTGGGACCACAGATATGCACCACCATGCTTGTCTTCACAAGTGTCTTTTAATCCATGCCCTCAAACATCTTTAACATATGTGCTTCAATCTATCTTGAGCAATAGTATTACCTTCATAGAAGGTAATAATGAATGGGTTCCTTTGAGCATCTAGAAGTAGTGTCTTAGAGAACTCAGGGTTTTTTTGTTGATCCTCTTGGAAGTGGAGGTATGGCTCAAGTGGTATAGCATCAACCTTCAGCAAAAAAAAAAAGCCATTCTAAACTCAGGCTAAGGGGAAAAGAAATCTCTGCTAATGGAGTACAAGTGAGACAAAGCCCCACCACTCTTCCAAATGTGTGTGTGTGTGTGTGTGTGTGTGTGTCTGTGTCTGTGTGTTTGTGTGTGTGGTGTGTGTGCTGGTCCACAGGACTGAACTCAGTACCTGGGTGCTGTCCCTGAGTGCTTCTGCTCAAGGCTAGTGCTCTACAACTTGAGCCACAGCTCCACTTCCTGCATCCACCACAACCCTGTCCCCTCCCCTGCCCTGCTTTGGTAGTTTATTGGTGATAACAGAATCTTAAGGTCTTTCTTGCCACCAGCACCAAGCTTCAAAGATTTATTTTGTTTTTTTTTTAAGGAGATATATTTTGTGTAAACATGGGTGTTGGTTTTGTGGTTACAGTGGAGGATGATCAGCAAGGATTGGCGATGGATTTTCAGGGACCTTTTGGAGAAGTTCAGAACTCTGAGGTCCTACGTGGAGAAGCTTAAGGCAGCATGGGCCGCAGGCAGGGCAAGCAGGTCTACTAGCCAACTATCCATTAACAGGCAGTTAATGGGAACTATGGAGGCAAGCGAATGGGGCAGGATTTAGTGCAACAGGGTAACTGGAGCCACAGACAGAGTGGGAGAGAGCTCCGTTAATTGAGTGGATGCTTAGCTTCGGACTATTTCTGCTCAAATTTGGAAAATAGCCAGAAAATTACATTTTTCCCCCTTCTGAACTCTCCCAATCTCATATCCCTAAAAGACCGGATAAAGCACATCTTGAGACACTAGGGCCAGACACTGCCTGTCTGTTCCCTTGGCTTACAGGAGGAGCCGTTTGCCTGGAATCTTGAGACTGTGCTCAGGTGAGAAATGAATCCTCAGAAATGCTGAGGTCTGGCGAGGCTGCCAGTGTTGTGGGCTGAGGGCCAGCTAGCTCACAGTTCTCCATTCTTTACCTGCCCTTCTGGCTGTACACACATTGAAAAGAAGGTGGGTGAGGCATTTAGGGTTGGTTGTAACTCTTGTCAAAGCCTCTTGCCATTTTTCAGGAGACCAATGTTCCATGTGAGTGTAGTGAGAATCTATGATGACAAACTACCAGGCATTTCTGCTCAAGGCACCACTTGCAAACTTGAACTGACTAGGCTTATCTAATGGAAATAGATGAGAATAGTAGCAGTGGATCACTGCAGGCTGCGGGACAGGTGTTTCTTTTCTTCTTTTCTTTTCTTTATTTTATTTTATTCAGTCCTGGGGCTTGAACTCTGGTCCTAGGCACTGTCTTTGAAGTTCTTTTGCTCAAGCCTAGCACACTACCATTTGAGCCACAGCGCCACTTCTGGCTTTTTTTTTTTAAATAGTTCATTGGAGATAAGAGGATAAGAGTCGCAAGGACTTTTTCGCCCAGGGTGGCTTTGAACCACAATCCTCAGATCTGAGCCTCCTGAGTAGCTAGGATTATAGGCATGTGTCAGTGCCCAGCTCAGGTGGTTTTTATTCTCACACCCTTACAAAGCAAAGCAACTGGGCGTGTTACTGAACATCTTTTCTAAAGACTTCATTGGAAAGTGAAGTAGTATTTATCCAAAAGAATCAAGTCAGGACATAGTAAAGACATTGGCACATCCATGTTCATTGCTGTACTAGTCACCATAGCCAAGTTGTGGTAACAGCCCAAATACTCTTCAATGGACAAATGATATGAACATATATATATATATATATATATATATCACAGTGGAATTTTACTCATACATCAGGAAGAAGGCTATGATGTCATTTTCAGGGAAATAGATGGACCTGGAAAAAATTATTAAGTGAAGTTAGAGAGTCAAAGAACACCTGTTTTCTCTTGTAGGTGGAAATGAGACCTAAATTAGAAAAATATATGCAAATGTATACATATTCATATGTATATATGGTATATGCAGGGGAGAATTCCAGTAGTGTAACTTCTTTGAACAACTCACTATGGTTAGTGCCAGGAAGCTGGAACACGTGTTGTTGGGAGGGGAGTGTGACTATATAGTCTATATAGTCATGATATTTAATGCACCTATGTGGAAGCAGAAGCAAGTAAGCTGAGGGGATAGGTGGGTTGGGAGAGATGGGGGAGGGCGATGAAAGGAGTGATGCTGATCAAGATGTATTATACTGATAACTGATATGTTAAATGGATCAAGATGTATTATACTGATAACTGATATGTTAAATGGATCAAGATGTATTATACTGATAACTGATATGTTAAATGGATCAAGAAAATGTGGTATATATACACAATGGAATTCTATGCCTCCATCAGAAAGAATGACCTTGCCCCATTTGTTAGGAAATGGAAAGACTTGGAAAAAAATTATATGAAGTGAAGTAAGCCAAGCCCAAAGAAACATAGGTCCCATGGTTTCCCTTATTTGCAATAACTAGTATATGTCTGAGACAAGCAGAAAAGGTCAGATAAGTTGATGATAGGTGAAATGAACCCAAAGATAAGGACTCACATGTTTTTTTTCTTTCTTGCTATTGTTTCTAACATATTTATAAGATGATTTCTTTGTTGCTTTGCATGTCCCTCCACCACGGTATAACCCTTGTTTTCACTGTATTTGATGTTGGTATAATTTGTGGAGGGGAAGGGAAAAAACAAATTGTTTAAATAGGGATACAGGTGGACCCATTGCAACAATGAGGTGTACAAGACATTATGTTGAAAAATGAACTTTACAACTTTGGCACGGGGGTTGGAGCCTGGGGGGTAGATGGGAAGGCAGGGATGGGAAGGGGAAAAAAAGGAGGAGGCAACAATGCTTGATAAGAAATGTACTCACTATCTTGCCCATGTAATTGTAACCTCTCTGTACAGTATTTTCACAATAAAAAAAGAAAATGCCAAAAATTGAAATACCTTTGTACAACCTCATAAGACTAATAAGAAATCAACATCTACAGAAAATTTTTGAAAAAACTGTGATGTGGGGCAGAGTTCACTCAGGGGACAGCAGAACTTGTATTAGGCCATGTGTTATGGTCTTAAGTCTAAATGTCAAGAGCAGCTTTTACTCTGTATGTGGAAAATGGCAGCTTCAAGAGCCATAAGAGTAACGTAGCTGAGACACAAAGACAAACAAATGTGATAATAATTGTTAAGGCCGGAAAAGGCACTCATCTAGGACAAGTTAAAAAAAAAATTCAATACAAGGGTTGAAAACTGAAGTTTTTTTTAAATAGGACTTTAGCCTTTGACATGATTGCAAAATTAAGCATTTTCCATCAGATAGATACGTGATCCAAAAACAAATACCTTGTCCCACTCAAAAGAATCATCAAAAGCAATCCTTATGACTCTTTCTTCCCAGGTTTTCCTCAAGTACCTGCTTTGATGAATTTCAATAAAAAGTACAGCCTTTCCGAAGTTTCTATAAATTATGATCAAAACAAAAGAACTGTAAATTTGTCTTATAGAAGGAACCTAAAAGTCTTAGAATCCAGTTAAATAAATATCAAGGGAAGAAGGTTGAGAAGAGAGGAAGTCTTTCGCTGCCCTTACTTGATTTTGCTTTCCCAGTATGGAAGAATATCAGCAGAAGTAAGGCCCTGCCCTCTGGTGGCCGAATGGAATGATTGCAAGTTTTTTGGCTTAATTGTTTTATGATAAGAAAAATATTACGTTTAAGTTGTTGTACAAAGAGGTTTCATTCCAACATGCCAATTTTTGAGTCAAAGGCATTTTTTAACCATCCCAGTGAAATCAGCTTTGAAAAATTAATTTTTCAAGTCAGTTGCAGAGACGTATACTTGTAATCCTAGCTACCTGGGAAGCTGAGATTGGGCTGATCATAGTTCTAGACGAACATGTACAAAGAATGCACAAAATCACATCTCAACCAAAAACAACCTGGGTGCAATGGCACACCCTTCACATTCTAACTCACGTGAAATAAAACGATAATGGTACAGACCCACCTGGGGAAAAATGCAAACATTCATGTTAAAATAACCACTGCAGAAAGGGCTGGAGGCGTGACGCAAGGTGTACTGTGTCTACCTAGCACATGGAAAGGCCTAAGTTCAAACTCTAGTACTGAAAACCAGACAACAAACAAAGATAGAAAAAGACCTCTTAGAAAGAACCCCCACATTCCTAGTCTGAAACAGATGGCCCTTGAACATATTTGTATATGATTCAGTAAAGTGATAACTGAATGTTCATCTGCCACAGGATACACAGATTAAAAATCCCATGTGAGGGGAAGAAAGAATGATGGAAGGGCTGACTGTAATCCAGATGTACACAGAAACAGACATGTTAAATTGAAGTCCCTTTGCCTGACTGCTTGAAGATAATAATTAAAAGGAAGGGGGAAAGATTGCCTTATGATCACTGGAAATGTGGCTCTTATGATTAATAACTAGAGTTGAATGCTTTATATAGTGAGTGACATAGTAAGTAAAGTCTCTTTCAAACACCTTATATGTGATGAGCTATTAGAGGTAGAGGATCATAACTTAAATCAGACAGCCCCATGCATGGAGCTGGTTAGGAGGGCCATATCTTCATTTGCATAACAGGAAAATAAGCTTACCAGTTTAGCTAGACAATTGTAGGGGAGACTGATAATTTCACAATTCCAAGATCTAGCCCACTCAGGACCAATGTGATTGGTGGCTGAGGCTTTGTTAGATCCAGCCCTACAGGCTTCAAGAAAAGAGTGTCCCAAACAAGATCCCCATTTGTATATGAAATTTCTACTCCAGAGTGACAGCAGATAATGTATATCCTTCTAATTTTTGAGAAATTAAGAATCACTCCTGGAAGTCAGGTCCGATGCATGCATTAAGTGTGAGTAAAATATATTGATGCATGTCAGTGCTTTGAAGTGCATAATAAATATGATGCATTTATAAATGAGACCCTCTGGCTTTTTTCATCATTATATATCTATAATTCTCAATATAATGAAGTGAATATTTACACTTTAATTCTCCAGTTTTTCTTTTCTCCTGAAATAGTCTTCTGATTATTTGAATGAAAATATCCCACTTCTATCATATATACTATGTTTAGACTTTAAGTATTTCTTTTTTTATTGTGAGAATACTGTACAGAGGAGTTACAATTACATGGGCAAGATAACGAGTACATTTCTTATCAAGCATTGTTGCCTCCTCTTTGTTTCCCCTTCCCATCCCTTCCCATATTTCTTTACCATACATTGATTATTCTTTACATTGTATGGCACCTAATTTGAAAGTATGTTCAAATGATTTTGGGAACCATTAATATATAATATCAGTAAATATTTTATGGCCCATGCTATATTCAGGCATCATGTTAGATGTTTTTGAAAATCTCCAAATCATTTTGATAATCTTGTACTTCAAATTCAAAATAAAGGAAAATACTAAATGATTCTGGCGTGTGCATGCGTGTGTGCGTGCGTGCGTGCATGCGTGCGTGCGTGTGTGTGTGTGTGTGTAGAGCCTGTGTGCTGTCCCTGAGCTTCTTGGTTTGTTTTGTTTTTGCTCAAAGCTTGCACTCTACTACCACAATTCCACTTCCAGCTCATTAGTGATTAATTGGAGATAAGAGTCTCACAGACTTTTCTGCCCAGGCTGGCCTCCAATTTTGATCCTCATGACTCAGCCTTCTGAGAAGCTAGGAGCCCATGACCATCTCTTAAAAATGCTTTAATTTATTCACAGGCATTGAGACCGAATGAGGAAATCCTCAGGAGAGGACACACAGGTGCAATAGCTATGCCCATCTGATCATATAACATAATATTTATCAACATGAACTTCAGGAAATGGAAATAGGAGGTGTTTTTTTTCTTTTTTTTTGCTGTTTTTGTTTACTTTTCATTTGGTCTTGCTTGTTCATTTATCTGTTTTGGGGAGGTTAAAGGCAGGGGAACAGAAATGGAAGGGCAAAGGGTGAACAAATAGAGCTATGTTGAAAATGAACTATAAAACTTGTGATTGGGGATAGGAAGGACAGAGTGAGGGAGGGGGTTACATTATTTAAAAAGAAATGTACTCTTTATCTGACTTATATAACTGACATCCTTCTCTATGTTGGTTTTATAATAACAGTAAAATTGCATGAGTTTAAAAAACTGCCTTCATTACTTCTGGTCAGTATGAAATCACTGATTCATGTGATCACAAGATAAAACGCTGCTGTTGGAGGAACCATGAAGGACACGGTCAATGATCGGGCTGTTTTGTGACTCCATGGGAGTATTTATCTGGTGCATATCTTGTTCTCCTGGGAAGTGGAGTTACTGTGGCAAAACCAGCAAGCAGGTTCAGAATTCGCATTGATGCCAGGCACCACCCCAGCAGACAGACCCTCACCTCCTTCTTCACTTCTTCCTCATCTTCCAGAGTCAAGGCTGCCAGTTGCTTAGCTCTCTGCTCCATAAGGTTCACATATCGGATTGGGTTTGACAAGGCTTCAATCACGTCTAAGGAAGAGACATGTTAGGTCTAAGATTCTGGAACTCTTGATCATCCATCACCCATCTAACCAACAAGCCATGCATTTATCCATCTAATCATCGATTCCTTTACCATCCATCCATCTATCCATCTATCCATCCATCCATCCATCCATCCATCCATCCATCCATCCATCCAATAACATTGGCTAATCTAAAATAACATTTTGGAAATAGACAAGAAGCAAACTTTGCTGAAATCTCAGGAAGAGAAAATAAAAGGTGCTCAACTCCTTGGGCCAAACTGGAAAAGTCAAAATGCCTCACAACTCCAGATTCAAAAGAACTCCAGTTTTGTTTTTGTTTTTTGAAGATACCATCCATTTTAGCAATGGCCTACACCCTGATTTGTCCTGTATATGGTTTCATGATTAGAGACACTGTACATAAACATCCTGTCTTCCAGACTGTTAGAACAGTGAAAAGACTTTGTAATCTGGATCTCATTTGCATGACCACAGGTAGGTGGAGAGAGTCAGGCTGGCCATCTTTGGATAAGCCAAGTGTTCTAATTTGCAATAACCTCCATCATTTCTCCATGTTTATACCTAAGATGGTTGGAACTATAAGTGTTTGAATTTGTGATTCCCAGTTGAGATCATCATAAATTAATTTCTTGAAATATAGCAATTTGTCTATGAAAAAGATCAGGGTTCTAAAACTAGCTCTCTCTCTCTCTATAAATGTATATATATATTATAAATGTATATATAATAAATGTATATATATATAATAAATGTATATATATATATATGGTAAGTGTGTGCTTCTGAGCTTTTGATTTAATCCAATTGTCCTTCCATTCAGCCACAATAGATGAGCACAGATGGCAATGCCCCTCAGAGCTGGATTGCTTACCTGCATACGTATCTGGCACATAGTCCTTCACTTCTATGTAGACAAAGACAGCGGGCAGCATCAGAGGCTGGTTCCTCTCGTTCCTCAGGCAGATGTAGTGATAGCCTGGAGGGACACAGTCATACTATGTGTCATGGATTTTCTTTAAGTTACTCACACCCCTGAGCATCTGTGTAATGGAAATGCACATGCACAGGCCACTTGTTGCTCATTGAGCTACTTGATAATTGAGTGATAAAGTCTTATTTCCTCAGTTGTCAGGGCACCGTTATTGCCTCTAATTTGTTCTCCCTTCCAACCCTGCCCACTCTGAAGAGAATTCAGAACTGTATGCCACAGTTTGAATTATTCACCCAAGTTTGACCCCTTATAAGAGAGCTCTATGTGATGTGGTTTCTTGAGGCTTAGTTCTGCTTTGGCTGATGAAATGGAATGAAAGAGAAATGACACAAACAGACATTTAAATTGCACGTGTAGAACTGGCCCTTATTGCATTCCGTGTGATCTTGTAAGAGACGTCCAGAGCGTGGGTACCCCTGTCCTTTCAGCTTGCACTCTACAACGAGTGTGCCCGGAGCAGATCCAAGTCAAATGGGCATCCTGAAGCACTGCTGTGTTGCTGAGCCCAAGTTGGATCAGTGGCCCGCGGTGCTCTGTGGCCCTTGTTACCTCCCTTCCCCCTCCTCTCCCCCCCCCACACCAGGTTTCCTGTGTTGGAAACTTTACTTATACCATGGGGATAGGAAAGACAATGGGCCTTCTAGGTGTGGCCAAGTGGGAAGAGCTGGAGTCATTGGGAAATATGCTTTCTGAAGGGAATAAGGTCATTCAAGGTACTTCTCCTGTGACCCACCGTTAGTTCTTGAGAAAGCTCTGCTGTTTGTTTTTCTTTATGCAAAGAGCTGGGCCTGCCCCCATCCAGCTCAGTGGCTTCATGTCTGGTGAGATGATTGCTCCCTCCCACCTGCCCCCCCACACTCCTGTGAGATGCACTCAATATCGGGACCTCGTCTGAAGCAGAACAGAGGAGCTTTTCTGATCCTGTGCTTTCTGTCTCCAAAACCCACGAGCCAAATAAAAGTAATCTACCAAAAATATTCTCATGATAGTTGTGAAAAACAGATTAGTACACACTAGTAATCTCCAGACCCTCAAGCCATGGACATAAACCCTTATCTGAGAGTTTTCAGGTGTTCTGTTCTGTGTAGGTACTGGGGACACAAGTGAACTTGTACGCTGCAAAACCAAAAAAGGACTAGATTTAAATCCAGAAACTTATATAGCCCTGGTTACCTGGAAAAGTCACCAAGCAGCAAATAATTGCTTGAATCCTAACCAGGTAAAAGTCCATGATTATTTTCATTACAACTTTAAGAATTTGCCACCACACCACCATCCATACCTGGCCTAATGGCTTGCACTGGCAAGATCCGGTGACCAATGAATTTTCCTCCTTCTTCATAAGCCGCTATCCTCAAACAGGCCAGGGAAGGGAGAACTACCTGTGAGAAACATCTCTGGTTACAAGAGTGAGGACCACACAGAAAACATCACATAGAACCAGGCTTCGATTTTCCATAACAAGTAGAGGCTTCTATTGCAGTAATTTAGGTTAAAAGCTGTTGCTCTGCAAAGTAAATGTTTAGAAGGAAAAGACGTGGTTCTCAGAAAAAGAGCTTTCTCTGTGTTTTTGATCACAGCACTCTGGTCTGTAAGGCATTTGTATAAAGTACAGGCCATTTTCTTCTTATGTGAACATTCTCAACAGGAAAATAAAGAAAGTTTTGTGTTTGCACACCAAGTATTAGAGGCCTTATCACTGTGTATTTGGTTATTTTTTTTTGGAGATAGGAAAAAGACTTTATTAATATTATTGTTTACTATACAACAAGCATAGTAATAAAAACTTTAAAAATAAAATGAAGTAAGAAAAAGTGATTAAGCTCATTCTGAGGTTATTTTAAACATGAACTTGGATAAACACTAGAAGAATAAAAGAAGAATAAAAATTAGCATTAGTTTTCAAGTTTTCATCGAAGTAACTATTACAGAACACAGATATTAAACAAAGGTCCATCCTCATCCCAAAGTACATGAGTCACACATACAATACCTATATCAGAATGTTTAATAAACAGACATATATGCTATATTCTTCTTATTATTTAAGTTGCAATAAAAAGCTTTTTTTTGGGGGGGTCAGTTTTGGGGCTTGAACTCTGGGCCTGAGTGCTGTTCCTCAGCTTTTCAGCTCAAAGCTAGAGCTCTACCACACTATTTCCGGTTTTCTGGTGGTTTATTGGAGATAAGAGTTTCTCGGCTTTCCTGCCCAGGCTGACTTTGAACTGAGATCCTCAGAAGAGTAATACAGGAATTTTTAAATTTTATTTATTTGTTTTTATTTTTGGGGGTGGTGGTCCTAGGGCTTGAAATAAGGGCCTGGGGTCTGTCCCTAAGCTTTTGTGCTCAAAGTTAGGACTCTACCACCTGAGCCACAGTGTCTTTTTCAGCTTTTTCTGAGTAGTTTATTGCAGATAAACCACTGCCTGGACTGGCTTCCCATCATGATCCTCAGATCTCAGCTTCCTGTGCAGCTAGGATTATAGCTTTGAGCCACCTGTACCTGGCTTGTTTTTGTTTTTGGTACCAGTATTGGAGTTGAACTCTTGGTCTGGGCACTATCCTTTAGCTTTTTTGCTGATGTTCTACCACTTGAGCCACAGCTCGACTTCTGGCTGTTTGGTGGTTAACTGAAAATAAGAATCTTATAGATTCTTCTGCCCAGGCTGTATTTGGGCTATTATCTGTAGCTTTTATCCTCTTGATTAGCTAGGATTACAGGGTTGAAGCACCAGTGCCTGGCTGCGTTTGCTTTTATATCTTCATTGCAAATGACTTTTATGTCTTCAAGTAAGGCTTCAAACCCAGCCGCTTTAATGACAGAGTTCATGTACAACTGCTACACAAATTTGTGAGTTCTCTTTAAATGAAGCAAGTAACTAAGCTTTTCCCCATGCAAGACATCTGAGAAGAGATAGCTCCTGTCAAGCACATGGGACTCACTTTTTTGAACACAATTGGTTCTTCTTCCCAGACAGGATTGACAGCATTTCCTTGGGATGTCTTGGTCTTAAATGCCTTTCTCCTTGTGTCCACCGGCAAACCAAACATATCCACTTCCACGTACGTCCCAACTTTCTTGTCGGAAAGAAACTGACCCGAAATAATCTGGAATAAAAGTTTAAAAAGCAAGTGTTAATAAATGGGTAACAAAGACACAGGAGATCACGCTGAACAAGTACAAATGCTGCTGTTCCAAGATGAAATAGAAGCAACAAGAGAAGTGTGAGTTCTTGGATCAGTTGGCAAATGCCTATAATCCCTGAAGAGGCAGAGGTGACAAGAAATGATCACCTCTGTGAAACATGAAGATCTAGCTCTTAGCAGTTATTTCTCAACAAGTGTGAAATTTTCCCAGGATATAAGCCCAACTGGGGACACTCCTATGTACTCAGGTCATATCTGATCAAATGAGGATCCCCTAAACTAAATGGTTGACAGTGAGCCACAATGTTTTTTGTCAGTGGGACAGGACAGTGGGCATCCTGTCAGTTCACCAATCCTCTCTAGAACTCTGAGGTTGCTACAGATGATCCATCAGAGGCCTGCATGTACAGATGGCGAGCTGCACATTGATCTGGCAGTAATGATGAAGGCAGAGAGGATGCTTCTACAGCCTGGTCTGTTTCACTCAGGAGCTGTTCCAGAATGATGTCTCCACTCTGGACAGAAATGGCTTCTGAGTCTCCTGATTCAGCAGAGTTTCCTGCCTTTATGACATGGTATTATATTCACTTACATGGTCACATGGAATTTTCAAGACAAAATGAATATACCTATTTAAAAACATCTATGAAACAAGATGAAGTTATTAAAGAAGAGCAAACATATCATTAATATGACCCACCTATAACAATTGCTCTTTAAATAGCATTCTACCAATCATAGGATGGGTAGGAGTGTTTGTTGAATCACAGTTGACAAGAATTAACCATCCTTGGCTGGAAAAATACTTCCTAAAATAAATATAATTATTGAAGCTACAAGCCTGCCAACTTCACTCTACATATGAAGTCTGAAATAACTTTGCAAGATGAAATTGTAGGATGCTTTATTAAATTTTTATTTTTAAATCTTTGATATAAAATGATGCAAGTTTTGGGACAGAAGGAACTCAACTGCTAAGGCCAGATAGAAATTAATGATGTTGGCACACAGACTTTTTTTTTTTTACATAGTTCATTTCTTTCCAAAAGCTTTGCTTAAAGCAGTTGTTAATTTGTTAAATTCTTTGTTGAAACTTGTGCCTCATGTTCCAATAAAGGGCTTTCTCAGTTGCATAGTTAAACATAGAACAAATGAGTCTTTAAAGCACTAAATGAATAATAGCTTCAATCACCAAGTGCTTATAGAATCCATGTGCAAGTTCTTTCATTTCTTTCCTTTTTTTTTCTGTTGGTTGTGGGACTTGAACTCTGGGGCCAGGCACTGTCCCTGAGCTCTTCAGCTCAAGACAAGCACTCTACACATGAGCCACAGTACCACTTCCAGTTTTCTGGTGGTTAATTGGAGATAAAAGTCTCACAGACTTTCCTGCCTGGGCTGGTTTTGAACCGTCATCCTCAGATCGCAGCCTCCTGTGTAACTAGGATTACAGGTGTGAGCACAACATTGATCAAGATGCATTATCTCCATAAACTGAAAGGCTGAATGGAAACCTCTTTCTACAACTATTTAAAGATAATGATTTTTTAAAAAGCTTTCCTGACAGGTAAAGAAATGTATGTGCTATAATATCTATTTCAAGGACTGAAGAAAATCTTTGGGAATGAAAGTTTAGGTTCAGATATATATTTAATAAAGCAACGCTTGAAGATTATTGATAATGAAAATTTAAATCCCTGAAAACTTGGGTGACTATTCATAATAGTCTGTGACTATTCATGGTATTACTTGAAAGCTTTTGTTTCATATTTAATAAAGATGTTCTTTTCTATAATTTTGCTTAGAACTAAAAGCAACTGGTGGGGGAAAGAGACCAGACGAACTTTATTACGGGCAGCCAGCTGTCACGTGTGTTTCATTAAGAGAAAAGACTGGGCTTGGTGGGTCTCACGGAATTTATTTAATTTATTTACAATCCATTTTTAAACATTATATTAAGAATGAGGCTTAGTCTCTTTATGTCGTGAATGTGGCTTATGAACAATCTTCCTTCCTTCCTTCCTTCTTGTTTTTTTTCTTTGTCTCTCTTTTTCTCTTTCTCTTTCTCCCTCCCTCCCACTTTCTTTCTTTCCTCTTTTTCTCTCCCTTCCTTCCTTCCTTCCTTCCTCTTTTTTTGTTGGTACTAGAATTTGAACTCAAATACTTGCTTGACATTTTGCTAGCAGCTGATGTTCTACCACTTGGATCACACCTCCAGCCTGCCCTTTAGCCAGCTTTTTTGGTAAAAGCAGTCTTGTGGACTGCTCTACCTGGTTTGTCTTTGAACCTTGATCTTCTGGATATCAACCTTCTGAGTAGCTAGAATTACAAACATGAGATACTAATGCTTAATTCATGACCTGTGAACATTTTTGGTGTGAATTTGATTCTTTAAAGGAAAAACCATCCTGGGTTTGATCCCCAGTACCAAAAAAAGGACAAAAAATACAGTTAAAGGAAAAACCGTAAGAGAGAAGTAGCACCTTCATCAGCTACCAAGATATTTTAATGCCTAAGCTATTTCTTTGCATAAAAATAAATTAGTAGTAAAGATTTCTGTTCTGGACCAGTGTGTGACAGGTACGTACTTTGACTGACAACGTGTTGGCCACTATCCCATCTACGATGCCTTCTGTGAATGGGTCAAAGTGCTTGTCTGGTCTCCTCATGAATTCCGGCTTCAGTCTGTAGCCACTCTTCCCATTGTACTCATACATGCCCATGTTTATCTGCATAGCCAGGTCTAGATGTCAAAAGCACAGACAACACTGTGAGTTCAGTCATAATTGGGGCAAAACTAAGGCTGCGAATTGAGATTGGCTTATACATCATTTTTGTGAATATACCTCTACACAAAGGAAATCGTTATTTGTTGTAAGAATGTACAAAACATAAAATTAAACAGAAAAAGTTATCTGTAATCCCCAAATCCAGAGAAACACTTCAAACAGACCACACTTTGTAATTGTTTTTTCCACTTCAAGTGCATGGTTGCATGCCACTTAGAGTGATGTATTTCTCCTTTAATGTTAACAGCTATTTAAAATTCCTTTGAATAAAATATTTGATTCAATGTGTTTAGCCAGCTCTATCATTGTGCACATTGATGCTTCCAATTCTTCACCATTACAGACTTGCCATTGTAGTGAATGCTTTGAGGACACATCAATGAGATTTCTGGTTCAAAAACATGTGCACATTGCACAAGCTTAATTTTATTTTGGACAAATCTTGCTATAATGCCCTCCAAAAACTTTAATTTATACTCCTCTCAGCCATATTTTATGTATGTATGTATGTTGGTAGGGGGGCCTGAACTCTGGGCCTGAGTGCTGTCCCTGAGCTCCTCAGCTCAAGGCTAATGCTCTACCACTCGAGCCACAGCACCACTTCTGGCTTTTTCTGCTTATATGCTGCTGAGGAATTGAACCCAGGGCCTCGTGCATGCAAGGCAAGCACTCTACCACTGAGCCACCTCCCCAGCCCATCAGCCATATTTTTAAGGGTTGATTCCTATATACCTTTCTCACAGAAGATACTACAATTATTTGCATATTTGTATTATAGGGAAATATTTGCTTCTTGGAATTTTCACTTCTATGGTCACTTGTAACTAATATCTAATTATACAGAGGGAAGTGGCACTGTGACTCAAGTGGTAGAGCTCTCGCCTTGAGCTGAAAAGCTGAGGGACAGCGCACAGGCCCAGAGTTCAAGCCCCATGACAAAAAAAAAGAACACCTCTACTTATACAGAGTTTTCCAGCTTGTTGGCATAACGATTTGCCAAGTATTCCCTTATAATATTCTGAATTTTACTCTTGTTTATTGTGATTTGATCACTGTTTTATTTATTTTGGTGGTTTCTTCTTTTGGTCAGATTTGCTAAGAGATTATAAATTGGTTTATTTTTATTTATTTCAAAGAGCCAATTTTAATTTAGTTGATTCTCAATATAGTTCTTTCAGTTTCTCGTTTATTTCTGATCTAATCTTTATGACTTTTTTTATCTGCTGGTTTGGGGCTTGGCTTATTTTTGTTTCTCTAGGACCCTGAGGTGTGCAACCAGTTGTGGAGGGTGCGTGCCTTATTCCCAAACTCTGCAGGATCAGGGAGAAGGAAGCAGGGGAAAGAGCCACAGGAGTGTCATGGCAGTCCAAAGCCATCTATGTTGGGTGAGTGACTTCCTCTCAGGCTCCATTTGGCAGGGAGAAGGGCTATGAGGCATTTCTAATATCTCACCCCAGCTCTAGAATGCTAACCTATGGCCTAAGATGATTACAAGCATTTAAGGCAGGTAAGGGCTCTCAAGCTTCACAGGAACAAGGAGAAGGACTGTAGATCACAACCAATATCCAAAGGAGAAGGACGGCCACCCATCCATGCTATTCTATGAAGTCCCTCCTCAGATGGGAAGCACATCGAATCAACAGAGATCACAGAGAATAACCTACCAGGGAGATTTCAGACACCCTGAAAGTCATTACCAAAGAAGCTCTTCAAATGGGTAAAGCCCATTACTTAAATACAAGAAATATGAACTATCAGGGAAATATATCACTCCCAGAGAAGAACACCCACACAATAAAGGAACAAAGCAGTTTAAATGAGGAAACTTCACATCCTGGGCTTAAAGAACTGCTGATATAAAAACAAGGAATTTTTTGAATGTGATGAAGTTAATAAAAGACTAGTGGAAGAATTTATGGTGAATGCCAAAGGCTAAACAAATTTCAAGAGAATGCAAAAGAGTCCAATGAAAACACAGTTAAAAAAGATCAAAGAAGGTACACATAACAAATCAATTAATTAAGAAAATCAATGCTAGACTCAAAAAAAGTATTTCAATAAAGAGATAAGCATCCTGAAAAGTCATCAAACTGAATGCAGAGAAATAAAACATAAAGTAAAAAGTTTCCACAGCAGAATAGATGGCATAGAAGACAGAATTTCTGGGATTAAAGTGAGAGGAAAAGGAAGGCAGAATAAACAGAGAGGAAGTAAACATACAAAAAAATCCAAGAAGGAGGAAAGGAGTCTTCAAAACTGATCAAAACTTATTTTACAGAAAATAAACAGGATACTTAAGGCTGCTAAAGAGAAAAGATAAGTTACTTGCAAGGAAAAAGCTATTAAATAATGGTAGTGTTCTCAGCAGAAACCTTAAAAAGCAAGAAGGGCTTGGAATGATGCATTTTCAAGCACTGAGATCAAACAACTGTCAACTAAGAATACTACATCCAGCTAAGCTTTCATTAAGGTCCAAAGGGCAAATTACAACATTCTATAATAAATTGAAACTAAAACAAGTTACCACCACTAAACCAGCACTGCAGAAGATATTAAAAGTCATTCTGCATACAGAAGGCCAACATGAACATGACGTAGAGAAAGCAGATCCCTACACATATTTTAACATGAATATTATTTTTGTTTCAGAAATTTTTCAAAAAAATATCTTAGGAGAGAAATTTGATCATTTGTATGCAAGGTTGTTATTCTCAGGGCACTGGATACTGAAAAAAGTAATCTCAAATATATATAGAGAGAAAATTATTTTTAGTGAATTTTAAAATGTTTAAAAAATATGGCTATTAAGATTCGTGTTTCTTTATAGTATTTAAACATTTATAAGTATGTATTTCCTTTTCACAAGTTATTATTATCATGTATATAGCTTACATATATGTGTATACATATATAAGCAAAATTATGATGCACAGCTTACCAAGACAAAAGTTAACAATGTCAAATCTCTGAGTGGAAGAATTTTACATTTTTTTCCTAAAATAATCTAATACTAGCTTTAAAAGTTTAAAGGTAGTATTTTTTTGCTTAGAAAAGTGAAGACCTGTCTATAAATCATTTAAAAAATGCTCAATGTTCAAAATTCAGGGGTATTTCTTCCTTGAGATTTACTTATATTGTTAATTGATTATTTTTCCTTCAAATATGACAGAATTTCCTTGGCTGCTTACACAGGAAAGGGTTTTGGACACCTGGGAATATAATTTGGAAGCAGAATGAAAAGAAGCATGGAGATGCTACTTACCCACTGTCTGGAAATTCAGAGCAACCATCTGACAGCCAGCATTCCAGAAGAGCTGAGGCATGTAGTTGGATGAATCCACGCGGGTGCCTTTTGGGTATATCCTGCTGAGCTGCATTTTGTTATATCTGGACCATCATGTTAAGTAGTGAATACAATTATAAAAAATATCTAGTTTAAGTCCTTGTCTTTCTCCATTGCAGAAATGAAATGGTCATAACATATCCACATGGAATTTATGGATAAAATATGCCAAAGACTGTCTGAACCAATAACAAATGTGTTTGCTCTTCTAATAAAAGCAGATCATCACCGTGACAGAGTCTTGTGGGTGAAAAGTAAAAGGGCAGCAAAAATAGCTGAGTGGAATTCAGCGGAATAAGCTTAATAATTATGGACACAGAAGGATACTAAAGCTCATTGAGTCATGTGAGAAGACGGTACTGTGTGCACTGTCTTTCAAAGAAGCAGCTAAGAGTTCAGCTATATATAGCTGGTACTGGGGCTTGAACTCAGAGCCTCAGGTTTTTGCCTGGCCTTTTTGCTTAAGGCTAGCACTCTACCACTTGAGCCACACCTTCACTTCTGGCTTTTTGCTGGTTAATTGTTGATAAGAGTCTCACAGATTTTCCTGCCCAAGCTGGCAGGATCAAATCATGATCCTCAAATCTCTTTCTCCTGCATATCTAGGATTACAGGTATAAACCACTAGCCCCTTGGCTGCATTGCCATTCTTGAAATACTGCTCCTTGCTCTTTTCCTTAACTGGCAATGGTATTTGCCAAGACTGGTAGTATATGTGATTGATAATGAGATAAATAAAGCACAGAGGCTTATAATTGTGCCTTAGCTTTGGTTCAGTTTCCATTCTAAGAACTTTGACTATGACTGACAGTTGTGAAGTTAGATAAAGGTCAGCTAAGGCTCTGAGCCAAGTGCTTAGGATCCGAGGCTTGACTCTGAAATGTGTTTACTAATGATCTTGATAAAGTAATTCTGCCTTTTTGTATTGCAGGTTTCTTACTAATAAAGTCAATTTAATAATTTGTACATCGCAGGTTTATCATGAGAATTAAGGGGGATGAAAGGTGGCTTTTTACTGTAGGATTTGTTTCATCAAATTGAATACTTCCATATGGTTAGCATTAATTTTATGGAAAAAAATTAAAAGCTCATTTGATTCTGTTTTGTTTCATGAATAATAATGATAGTAAAAAGGTTGTATGAACAATGATGTTGTTATATATATATGTTTACAACATATATATATATATGTTTACAACATATATATGTTTACAACATATATATATATATATAAATATAATGATCATTATTATCATCATCATTCAACTTTTTTTTTTGCCGGTCATGGGGCCTGAACTCTGGACCTGGGCGCTGTCCCTCAGCTCTTCAACTCAAGGCTAGCGCTCTACCACTTGAGCCACAGTGCCACTTCTTGTTTTTCTACTTACACGATGCTGAGGAATTGAACCTAGGGCCTCATGTATGCAAGGCAAGCACTGGACCATGGAGCTACCTTCCCAGCCATTCAATTTTTTTAAATTGGATGGGTATTACATTCATGTGATCAGGATTATGGTATAGATACACATTATCTATATATTCTATATGCATAAAGTACATAGCCTTGGCTCAACATATATTATACCTAATACAAACAGGAAATCGTAACAGTATTTCTGTTTGGAGGAAAACCATGATTAAGCAAATTAGCAAGGGGCTCAGCTTGATGGTATGAGAGAACAGAATCCTGTGTTCTTGGGCTTTCTCTACTCTAAGCCTAGCTGGCCTTCCCATGGGGCAGGCTAGGTCTCCTCAGCATTGAGTGTGAGACCTGGGACCATTCCTCACATTTGTACTGTAGACATGAGCCGATTGATACACCTTCCCCCTTACTAAACAAACAAACAATCGAGTAGCACATGACTTCAGAGGTGCTGTTTCCAAAGATATTCGTCAAATCAAGGATACTCGACAAATTCCACCGGAGACTTGGTGAGCTGTTCCAGCCCTTTGGTTTCCACAAAGGAAGACATTTCAAAACTTTTGTTTCTTTCTGAGGTCAACAACAATAAAAAAGAGAAGATGAGAAATAAAATTCACCATGATAACCCTTGTGTTTCTATATCTCATACCTTTATAAAAAGCATATATCTGATAGTTTTATAACATAAAAGAGGTAGGTGATAGTCAATGAAGTTGAAGGAAATTGAATGCAAACATAACTTTCATATTCTATCTTTTTTTCCAGTGACTACCACCTATGACAACAGTTAAGTCTTGATCATTGTCTTGACTAATATTTATGAATTGGTGTCACAAACTTGTGGTTGTGCAACTTAGGGGTAAGAATGAGTTTTAGATGAACCCAGTGTGGAAATAAAAATGGATTTTGTAAGATCGTTTGTTCTCAATCCATCCAGATTGGTTTCTTATACTAACAAATGATACCACAGGACATTTGTGCTAGTGCTGAGTATGTTATTCATGTGCACATTGCCACCTTTTCTTACTTTCCTAATAGCTAATGTGGCCTCAGAATTAAGATAGTCACAGTAAAAAGACCCTTGGGAGTTTTCCAGATTTGGGCAGGGTGTGTGTGTGTGTGTGTGTGTGTGTGTGTGTGTGTGTGTGTGTGTGTGATTTTCATATCAGGAAATAAGGACAGAGAAGGGGATGTGTTGCTGATCTCAACATTCTTAAACTACAAAAGTGCTTTAAAAAGAAAGGAAAAAACCACACACAAAAAGAATATAAGCCTCCAATAAAAGTGAGGGGAGCAGCTGGGTGCTGGTGGCTCATTGTGTGTAATCCTAGGAACTCAGGAGGCTAAGATCTGGGGATCCTGGTTCAAAGCCAACTCAGGCAATAAAGTCTGCAAGACTCTTTTTTTTTTATTTTATTTTGGGTCCAATCATGGGGCCTGAACTCTGGGCCTGGGCGCTGTCCCTCAGCTCTTCAGCTCAAGGCTAGCGCTCTACCACTTGAGCCATAGCACCACTTCCAGCTTTTTTCTTTTTGCTTATGTGGTGCTGAGGAATTGAACCCAGGGCCTCAGGCATGCAAGGCAAGCGCTCTACCACTGAGCCACCTTCCCAGCCCTGCAAGACTCTTATCTCCAATAAACTACTTAGAAAAAGCAGGAAGTGGTGCTGTGACACAAGTGGTAGAACAGTAGCCTTGAGCACAAGGAAGCTCAGAGATAGAGCACAGGCACTGAGTCCAAGCCCCAGGACCAGAAAAGAGAGAGAGAGAGAGAGAGAGAGAGAGACAGAGAGAGAGACAGAGAGAGAGAGAGAGAAGGACAGAGGGAGGGAGGGAGGGAGGGAAGGAAAGAAAGAGAGAGAGAGAAAGAAAGAAAGAAAGAAAGAAAGAAAGAAAGAAAGAAAGAAAGGAGGGAGGGAGGGAGGGAGGGAAGGAGAGAGGGAGGGAGGGAAAAGAAAAGGTGGGGAGATGGGTACTAGTGGCTCAGGCCTGTAATCCCAGCTACTCAAGAGGCTGAGACCTGAGGAACGTGGGTTGAAGCCAGCCCAGGCAAGAAACTCCATGAGAGTCTTACCTCCAATTAACCACCAGAAAACTGGAAGTAGTGCTGTGGGTCACAGTGGTAATATACTAGGTTTGAGCCCAAAAGCTCAGGGACAGTGCCTAGGCCTTGAGTTCAAGCTATACAACTGACAGAAAAAGAAAGACAGAAAGGAAGAAAGACAGAAAGGAAGAAAGACAGAAAGGAATAAAGACAGAAAGGAAGAAAGACAGAAAGAAAGGAAGAAAGAAAGAAAGAAAGAAAGAAAGAAAGGAAGGAAGGAAGAGAGAAAGAGAGAAAGAAAGAGAAAGAAAAGAAAGAAGAAAGAGAGAGAGAGAAAGAAAGAGGAGGCAAAAAACTGTTTCAGCTCAGATAGACGGACAGTCAAACAACTCTACTCTCTAACCCCACGGGACATCAACAGTGGTGCCCAGCATTCAGAAGCAAGTCCAACAGAGGTTAGACAGCTCAAAGATTTTAAAACCAAGTGACCTTTGAAAATTGCTCTCTTTTTAATCTCCTTTCTTTCAAAATCAAAACCTCATTCCTTGCCTAAATGCCAGATTCCATTTTTAGCCATCTCCTGCCTTCTCCAGTGTACTCTCAAGTTCTTTTATTTTGGTTCATCATAAATCCACTTTCACATGACTATTTTAAACATGGCTGCTGGTGACAATAAAGTGAGCACAGGATGAATAGTTTATAAGATATCCTCACCCTCACTTTCCTAAGGAAGCAAATAACAAGGATACAACCCCAGAAGAAAGGCATTTCTAAATCTGGCTGATGTCATCTGTAGGTTCTACAGATCTGTCCCTTCTCACACTTGGCTTTGTTGAGGCTATTTTAACTAGTGAATTAGGAAAACTTATTTCATAGCCCATGAAAGTTAAAGTAATATAAAGGTCACCATTTTAGGTTATTGAACAACATAGTATTAGTTATGACAATGTTAAGAAATGATGAAATTCCAGGCACCAGTAGCTCATGCCTGTCATCCTAGATACTCAGGAGGCTGAGATCTGAGGATCAAGGTTCAAAGCCAGCCCAGGCAGAAAGTCTGTGAGATTCTGATCTCCAAGTAATCACCAGAAAACCGGTGGTACTGTGGCTCAATTGGTAGAGCACCTGACTTGAGCTGAAGAGCTCAGGGACAGCATCCAGGCCCAGGGTTCAAGCCCCATGAGTGACAAAAAGAAAAAAAAGAAAAGAAATGCTAACATGTTCCATATGAACTGTGCTATTAGATACTGAATGTCACTAAGTTAAGACTCTGGTCAAATGATGCAACTATCAGCCAGCCTGTTGTATAGGGATTTGGGCTGAAGTCTATCCACAAAGCTACCCTTTTGCAGAGGCTGCTGCACTTAAGCAAAATTTCAGTTTTAGTGAGGACATCTTCACAGGCCTTACTGTAAGGAAACATTTGCTCCACTGTTAGTATCTTACACTTCATGCAGATATGAGGGGGAACTTTCATAAAAGTCTCTGTTCTTTATGTGCGGGAAAGACGATACTTTTTGCACTCAGTATGGATGTGTAGTTGGATGAAGAGATGTGATGGGAAATCTGTTATATGATCTCTCAAATGAGTTGCATAAATGGAATCTGGGCAAATTGGTTTGATGTCAAGTTATTGGGATCATCCAGTTTTCTATCTGCCTTCTGTGGAATGGGTGTTTGTTCTAATCAGTTACATAATGGATGAATTACAGTATGTTCCAGTTGCACAAAAGTGAATACAAAACTCTCAGTCAGTTTCATGTTAGTTTAATATAACTAAGTATAAAATAACTAGTTTAAGATAACTATGTTTAGTTTGTAACTTCATTAACTACTTCAGAGAAGAATCATGAGATACTTTCTCGAGTGATTGTATTATATATTAAATACATACACGATATCAATATATCAGAAGTTGTAGGTACATATATTTGTATTTAGGTGTATAAATATATAAGTATATACATTTATGTTTGTAATACATTATATAATATGTTTATATATACATGTAGGTGTATACATATATACATACATATATATATAAATCAAGATACTCAGATCCTGCATATATTTAAGACTTCACTAGGATAGAATAATTCTATTAAAAGTCACATGCTCTTATCTATTTACTTTGTATTTACAATTTGCTTTATACTACATTAGGAACTTTTTTAAGGTTTTTATGGTAAAAATACTGTACAGAGGGGTTACAGTTACATGAACAAGGAAATGAGTACATTTCTTATCAAGCATTGTTACTTGCTCCTTTCCTTCCAGAGAACACTTACTTTTTGAAATTTCAAATGACTCAAACTTGACTGGCTGAATATAGTTCACCAGGTTAGACATCTCCTCTGTGGCCATGGCCTCACTCCCAGCGGTGCCCTGGAAGCAGGAATGAAAGATAAATCCTGTCCAGAGACAGCCTTGTGGCACTAAGGGGTTACTTTCCCCAGGGAAATGGTCTCATGACTGGAGAGAGGAGAAAATCACCCTCTCCCCTCTGGACAGGATGATTGCCAAGAGAAAGGCATGATGGGAGATAAGACACAGCATTCAGGCTGATCAGACAGGATTCGAATGTCAGATTTGGAAATATTTGCATCTGTGGAAAGAGATACCTTGGAGGGGACCCGTGACTTATCGGAAGATTCACTTGTACTTCACAGGCATCTTATACACATTGCTTTATGGTAATTTTATATAATATCTATAAGTAATTTGGTGCTTAAAGCCAAGTTGGACAGGATAGAATTTCTCACTGGTGGCATGCTACTGATCAAAACAAATTTGGATAGGGGGGCATTTCTCAGAAGTTCAGACTCAAAATGGAATTTTTCAGTCTTTAGTCAGTCACTTGACAAAAGTGAAGGATGGTAGGAGGCAGTGTAGTTGGGGTTGGAGGGAGATCTGAGAGCCACAACCTTGGCCCTGTAAGAGGGAATGGAAGACATATGACCTTGGGTCAGAATCTGCATTTTAATAATGCAAGGAAACTAAAGTTTGGGATGAGACTTGATTTCTGTCTTCCCTACCAGGGAGTGTACATGTAATGTCTGAGGTGAGGAGACTGGACACTGAATGTATAGTATGGCCATGCTGTGGGTGGCCACTGAATGAACTTAACAGCTGTCAATAAGAAAAATAGAAGGGTAACTCGTTGGGAGTGGGTGGGGGTGGCCTAGAAACTGCTTTTCTGACTGTTTTTTCCCTCTCAGTTCCAGTGTAGCTGTTAGACAAAGAGTGGTCGGATAGCCTAGGGTTAATAGATCATGTTCTGTACCCAGACCATCTGATTTTAAATGTCAAGGCCAATTAGTTGGATGTTGTGCAATCTTGGACAAGTGACTTAGCTGCTCTTTGCTTGAGTTTGCCCATTTGTAAAATTAGAGTGAAATCAGTTCTGATGGCATATAGGGGTTGTTGTGACGAGGAAATGAGTTGCATTTATGAGCAAAAGGTCTCAGAGCCTGGCACCTAATAAAAGCTCATGGTGCTTTTGCTGGTGTTGACTACTATAGATTAATTCCATAGAATCTGTGCTAATAAGGAAGTAATACAGCAGTATAGCCACAGGTCAGTTCTCCACAAGACAATCAGTTTTTTTCCCTCAGTTTTAAGAAGAAAATCATTTGACCCGCCTCTGATAAGTTATCTAGCTTCAGTGCAGTTAGCATTTTTGAGACTACAATGTGACTTGAGATGCTTGAATATTTACAAATAGGTACCAGTGACCCATTTCTCCAAACTCTGTATCTCCCAGAATTTGGATCCTTTGGCAATTTGTTAAATTGCCTTAAGATAAATAAATAAATAAATAAGACATCTCCCTCCCCCCACCAAATGTTATGCATTTACTCTTTTTGCCACTAGATGGCAAAAGGGACCATGGAATAGACTCAAGAAGCTCAAGGGGCTGGGACAGCCTGTGACCCACCCTGGAACAAGGAGCCCTCATTACCTACCTCATCCATGGAAGATTTTTTACAATCATCATCATCATCGTCATCATCACTCTCTGTATCAGCTTCCCCTGTAAAAGTTTAATGAAAGAGCCTGGCGTCAGTATTTGCAAGTTCCGAGCACTTTTATGAGCCTATTACCAAAATCTGATTAGGGAGTTCCTTGGAAATGGACTTTCTGTTCGCTTTAAAATTATTTTCCTCCAGGACTGAAATGTTAACAGTTATGGATAAGGACGCTGACATTGTGCACAGGTTTCTCTCTCTCTCCCCTACATTTGCTTTGTGAATAAAAAGTTCACACATTCCCAAATTCAGTTTAAAGATGCTTATCTGTCTTGTGTGTGTGTGTGTGTGTGTGTGTGTGTGTGTTGCAAATGAATGGCATTTTATACACACGGCTTCCTGCAACACAGGTCTTCTCTAGGTTCTATTTTGATCTCTTCATTCCATGTCCAGCATTAAGCTTTATGACTGTCATGGACTCGATCCACTATCCCTTGGTCAAGTTTCTTCCTTCTAAGCCTTGGCTCTTCCAAGCAATGGCTATGACATGTGTTGCTCATGTTATATCTAACCAATGCACATGTCTTGGAAAAGGTGGCATTCTGCTAAAGGGAAAAACTAAGACAGATGAATGCTTCACAATTATTGTACTTGAACATCAGACTCTGATCAATGCTTGAGCGTGAGACAATATAGTCATTTCAATGAATTGGTTTTTCTCTCCCTGTCCTTCTTCCTCGTAGCTCTAGTGACTATTTTTGCTATTATGAAATGCCAACACTAATGTGAAATATTTTATTCTTCTGTACATATGGGCTTCAGTCAGATGCAGTAAAATTGATTAATATTAATATAAAAATAATTTGAAATAAAAGGAAAGGTAAGGTTAACTTCGAGTTCACAGGTTGAAGTACCATAATGTGGCCAGAAGAGGGCAATATGCGCTCAACAATGAAGCCACTTGCATTACTCCACCCTAGCTCCAACCTGCTCCCAATTCTAGCCTTCTGGGAGTTATCAGTGGGACTCTATATAAATTAAATCTACATAAGTCTATATATTAAATCCAGATAAATAACTCCTGCCCACAGTACTGCCTTATAAGGGGCTCAAAAATGTTTGCAAAAATGTTGAACAAAAACAGTGAGAGATGAATTTGTGAATTATCTTTGGGAGGAAAGATTCCTGGGACCAATAAGAATTATTCATGGCTTGTTTATTAAAGACACTTTATGTTGCCAATATTGTGACAATGTAATTGATCCTGCTTTGACTAAAAATGTATCTTACTACATTAGAGACATTGTTTTGGACATTACTTACTTTTTTTAATATTCTAAATTTTGCCTCCAAGTTGTTATTTTATCTTTGCATCCGAGGGGAAACTATTTTTTTCTTTTATACCCACATTCATGGGCTTTAAGACCTCACTTTTTTGTTGTTTGTTTGTTCAAGACTGGCTCTGTTCCACTTGAGACACCTCTCCATTTCTTGCTTCTTGCTGTTTAATTGGAATTAAGCATCTCACACTTTTCTGCCTACACTGGCCTCAAACCCTAACTCTCAGATCTTGGCCTCATGAGTCGCTAGGATTACAGGTATGAGCTACTGGTGCCAGGATTTTAAAAATTCTTTTAATCAAGTAAATTGAAAAGTACTTGCTGAGGCGACTGCAAAGGAACTCATGGGACATAATAGGACATCAATCACTTCCAATATCCAGTCGGATCATTCTTTGGCTTATTTGGAAAAGAAATAATTTGCCTTTCACATCTATAAGAGCAAAGATCTATTTTTCAGTCACATTTAAAAAAATTGATACATAGTTATACATATATATGGAGTTCTCTTGTAAAGCTTGTGAAGAATTTTGAAGGAAACGTCAAATTATATTTAAAAAACAAAACCAAATCTTTTTCTTGACCCTATTTCTTTAAGACTAGTGTTCTGGCTACAGGCTGAATCCAAAATGAGGCACTTGGCCATCAGATACTATGATAAGACTCTGATCCATTGTATGGCCTTCAAATAACATTAACTCCCAATATGGCAAATGTCTGTAAACTACATGATAAATTAGCAGCATCCTTCGTTCGGGGACTTAGCTACATATGAAAATGTCCAAACGTTTCCATGGAAATAAATAAGGATTGCACAATGGATGGTGGGTTTGCTTAGGAAAACTACGGGAATTACTGACAGATTGCTGCTGCTTGTTCTGGGTGTGACGCAATCGCGTCCACTGCCCGCACACATCGTTATTTGTGTTGAAGCATTCCAGTTCACAAGAGGGGAGAGATGGCTGCTAGCAAGAAACACAGAGGGTCAACCCGGAAATCTTCCTCTCACTTTTGCTCAGGATTTCCCCCCGTGCTACGGCAGACATACAAAGTGAATTTGTTGTGGCATTTTCACCTAAAACCATAAAATAAACAAAACATAAAAACAAAATCAAGCAGCCACATAAAAGGGATGACTTGGTTTGCTAGCTGGCAGTGGAAGAACAGAAAATAGGAGGAAATCAGTGGTCTCTAATAACAATCTTTTCAGCAAGAGTATTCTCACTACAAAATGAAAGTTTCCAAAAAGCTAGCCAGAATGGCGTGACAAAATGTTGGAAATGCACATTCCACAGGAACAAAACAAAACCCTTTCAAAGAGTTATATGTGTTGATAACGATGTGAATCAAGCAATGGGCAAGTGACACAGAAAAGCAGAAGAAACCATCAATCAGATGGTTTGAGGTATAGCTCAGTGGTAGAGTACTTGCTTTACAAGCAGGAGGCTCTGGGTTTGGTACCCAGCATTGCCTCTCACAAAAGTGTTGGCTGACCAAATGTATACCTCAATGTTTAACTGTGCTGGACACTTAAAGGTAGCCCACACCTTTAATCCTAAGTACACAGGATATTGAGAATTGAGGCTGGCAGTTTGAAGCCAGCCTAGAGTCTGTAAGACCCTTATCTCTAATTAAGCACCAGAGCCATATATTTTGAAAGAGCAAGAAGAAGAATTAAGTGTCACCTAGTAGCTTTGGTAGATAATTTAGTAGATAATTTTGCCATGCCACAATTTCTTTTGCAAGCTTATAAAGCACAGAGAGTTGAGATGCCCAGATCTTTGTCCATGAGCTTGCTTTCAGTAAGATTAGGACCCTCAGTCCTGCTGCTAAGGTTTCTCATGAAGACAAACTCATACAGTGACTCCAGAAATTATTTGGCTTACGTGGAAGCCATACTAATGTACTCTCCCACATATTCATGTCTCGTGTAACCAAAAGAACTTTGCCAATGAAGTTCAGGACCTGGAGATGGGAAATTCTCCCTGGATAGCTGGGTGGGTCTGAGGGAATGATGGGAAATTTTAAAGCACAGTGCATTCACCAGTGCTGGTCAGAAGGTCATGTGACTTCAGACGGAGGACTAGTGAAATGTTGCCTTTGAAGCAGGAGGAATCTGTGAGCCAAGGAATGTGGGTGGCTTCTAGAAGCTGGAAAAACAAGGAAACACATTTTTTTTTTCCTGTAGAGTTTCCAGAAAGGTACACAGAGCCAGTGACACTTTGTGGGTCGCTCAGGAGAGGCCAATAGACATTTGGACCTATAGAACTGGAGGGTGGGAAAGAAATCTGTCAAGTCAGCAAGAGAAAACCAGTGCCACTTAAAATGGTGCCCAGCCGGGTATGCATCATTCTGAACGAATTTCAAAGCAGCAATTCTCAGAATCCACACATGACACCAGCCCACCAGCTCCTCACCGGCTCCTGGAGATGAGGGCTCAAACACACTGGAGGAATCGCTGCACGTGTTGGAGGCCTGCTCCGACAGTTTCTTCTTGCCGCTGCCCTCTGATGACTTGTGAGATTTCTTCTTGTTTTTTACCAAAATTTTGTACATTAAATCCATCGGGCTTGGAAGAGGAACTCCGGATTCCAGCTAACAAAAAGAAAAGCACAGTCTTTAAAAATCCTGCTCCTTCCTTTCAGATGCCCTTCACCCCCTCCCTCAGCCCAACTTGAGATTCCAGGACTTTCTAGATTATTCTTTACCACCTTCAACACAGCCCATGAGACTATCCTAAGTGTGTTCTGCAGGTAGGCTGGTCCATAGTGATAACCCCACCCCTCTCCCCCAACCTTTTACTGGGCTGTAATTTTCCATTAAAAAAAAACTATATATTGGATGTATAAAAACTGAACTTTCATGAAGTTTTTATTTTCTTTTTTCCCTTACTGGATGATATAAATCCAACCACTGTGATATAGAGTAGGGAAGAAAATCCTGGCCTGGTGTGAATGTTCAAAGGCCTGAAATCAGTGGAGCTGGAGTTACTGGCAACACCTTATAGATGTAGCTATAAACCAGCTGAGTCCCATCTTGTACAAGGTGACTGCACTGCATGCCTCCTTGGCATCACAGAGATGGATCTGGTGGTTTTGGATTTCTTTCTAGCTCTGAGATTCAAGCTGCCATATTAGGTTGGCTTTATTCTACTGTTTCATGCTTGCCCATCTAATGGGAAAAATCAATTTCCCATGAGAGGGTGGTGATAAGATATGGTATCAGTGAGCAAGGGGATAAGCCACAGGATAGATTTATTTTTAGAAAGTCTATTGAACTCCTGTAAGCCAGACTTCATTCTTTGCTTGCAGTGAGTCTAGGGACGGGTATGAACTCACTTAAAGTTGTACAGAGATTGGGCTAAAAGGTCCACAAGGCAATAGGCTACTTGAGGACATGTCTGCTGTTTTCCTTCTTAAAGCAGGGATTTGATGGTTAGCTGTTTGGGGTCCTTTGGCTCCAATCAGATAGAAATCATGATTAGGCTGGGAGAAGCTCATCTTGTGTTGACAATCCTGGGCCCTTGAATGCCCAAGACCTTCTGGCTGGACTGGCAGAACCATAGGCTTAGAGCTCTAAGCTCTGAGAGTGAAGAGTCTATTATTGCAGGAATCTTATGACTCCTGTCACTCATGTTGGAGGTTTGTTGCTCTGCACTTTAGTTACCAGTGTCCCTGACACTTGGAGTCCTTGGCTTTCCAGAGGCAGTGAGTAGAGTAGCAGCAGCAAGCAGAACGTGCTAGTGTCAAATTTCTGAGCAGGCCCCTGGTATGTGTAACTCTGACTCTTAAGGTGGGTAATGTTACAGTTCTTGGGACTGGGATTCTTGAATTTTGGCTTTAGGCTTGGCAGCTCCCTAGAGCTCTTCCAGAAACTCGGGTCCACAGTTTCTCATCATTTGCTCTTCATAGCCTTTACTGTCTTCTGCTTCCTGCCTCGTCTAATCATTCAGTGCCAGTCTTCAGCCATTCTCTCCAACATAATGCAACTGCTAGTCTTGCTTTCACCACCAGTGCTGCTAGTACTACTGGTCTGCTGCCATTTCTTCTTCATGTCACCAGCTCATTCTGCTCTGCTAATGATGACAATGAAAAATAGGGAAGAAAGTCCACTCCACTGGAGAGAAGCTTTTAATTGGCCTAGTATTACAATGTCAGGGGGCAGCATTGGAGGGCATCTCCCAGTTGGCTCAAAACAGTGAGTTCAACAGTCTTCATACATAGCCACAAAGGGTTGCACCAAGAGCATTTAGCCTTCTTCTAGCCCACTCAGGGAAGTGCTTCCCATTCTAGCCTGAATGAAAATAGCCACTGGAGTTCACCAAGGCTCGCATGAAAAGTATTAGGGGTAAGCTGCTTGAAGCAGCTGTGTTTGGAATGGTCCTTCTGAAGCTGGGGTTACGTGTTGGCAGTGAGTAGCTGCGGTTATAGTGTAGCTTCCTCAAGGCATCCTCAGAGTGTCAAAAGCAGCGGGATTGTCATGTGGGGATCCACCCAGCCTCCAAAGAGGGCCTGTTCAGCTGACAGTCCTCAAGAGTCAGCCAGCTATCAAAAATGGTCTAACAACCACCCTACTGGGAAATCAGTTCACTCTGGTCACCAACATCTTAGCTTATTTAAAGGGAAATTAACTTTCAAAGAGATGCTTACAATAAAGACCTTTCATTCACATGAACAATATTTCACAGTACTTAACAGTGCTCTAACTTCACTAAATACCCTTGTGGAGAATTTGGGTCATTTTTTTTTGTCTCATGACCCTAGAAAGTCTAAGTTCTACCTCAAAGGTGCATGCAAAGGTAAATACAAGTAGGCAACAGACAGCAGGGTGCCGAGAAGAGACTCAGAAAGGAAGCAAGACTCCCGAATCCCAGGTTTTCCTTCAAGGGCAAGCATTAGAACTTCTTACTGGGTATTTTTCCAGTGGCTCCATGAGAAGGGCGTCCCCAAAGATCAGTCGGCAGTATTCTGCCATCTTGGCTTGCTGCTTTGGGCTACGGAAGAACAAGAACAAAAAACAAGAGGGGAGGCATTACTCATCATGCAAAAAGGTCATCCCCTGTCCTGCCACTCAGGACCAGTTTCTATCATTTTATCCCCTGGTTCTGACTTAGGTGAGTTTAGGTAACACATCCAGTATAGGTGGACAATGATGGCTCTAAGTGTGAGCCTGAGGAGAAGACGAGGGATGGATTATCTCTAGATGGATTCCTCATTGGACACTTTCTCTTGGTTTCATTTTTGATATTAAGTCAGTGGATGACAATTGCAGGGGGGACTTTTTTTTAATGGATTTAAGCCAATTTTTATGTGGAATTTATCAGACTGACAACTGAAAAGTGATACAAGGAGGAGGGAGAAGAGGGTGGCGAACTATCAGTAAAGAGAGAGAGAGAACCTCAAATGTAGAGTGGGCTTGTGGAGGAGTTTTGCAGGATGAATGAAAACAGAAGGCCCTTTGGGGGAAAGGTATTTGCCTGTAGTGTGTGTGTGTGTGTGTGTTTAGAGAGACTGCAGGTATGCACTACCATGTCCAGCTTGTCTGCAAGTCTTTGGTACAAAAGAGTGAAGCTGAGGAAGTGTCAGTCTGAGAAAGCCACCAACAGGAGTGTGTTGTTCTTTGAGCTGAGCTCCGGGTTCTCTGAACTGCTCTGGATCGATAAAGCAAGGATGATCCTAACTGTTCCTGGAATGGGACAAAGAATGTTGAGAATCATGAAAGGAAGTGATAAATGCAAATGCTTTTGAAAGGCAATCTGAGCAGGGCTTGTGTAAGATGATCTCAACAGCAGAAAGATCCCAGGAGCTGACCTGGGTCATCTTAAGTGGGTGTGGTCTGCCAGGTGAGCCCCAAATCAGGATCTAAGAAGGATGGAAATGAGACCATGTTTATGACTCAGTGCCACTAAAGGAACACCTGAGTCCTTAATGCAGAAAAGCGTGATAGTCCAGTCCCTTGGTTCACAGAAGGAATGCTCTGGAACCTGCGTTCTAAACAAGACTATGGGTAATTCAGATGGAGATCATCAGTAGACCACAGTGTTTGGCTCTCACACTGCATGCAGGTCATCAGAGACCTGAGTGAAAGGCAGGTTTACACACAGAATCCAGGAGTAAGGCTGCATTTCCAAGAGCTTCCCACCAGGAATGCTGAGGCTGCTGCGTGGTCTGAGGACCACACTCTGCAGAGCAGGGAATCTATGTCTGAGATGTGGAGAGGAAAATGTAGGTGTCTAATAAAGAAAAGAGAACAATACTTCTTAGTAATCAGGCTATTCAGGCTCTCAGAAAATCCATATGCCCACCTGCAAAGAGAGCAAACCAAATGAGAAAAGTCAGGGGAAAACAAAGTGACTGTAATTGCAGGTCAGAACTATAGAAATCAAAGGCATTAACACTGCAATTAGCCAAAAGAAAGAAAAAAAATCCTTCAGGATTTTAGAACATCAGATCAGCTACCATGGAAATAATGTGAATTCACAAATATATTTTGAGCTTCCAGCCAAATGGCTGTTTCTAAACCTATGAAAAATATATGGAATGAATAAACATCTAGCCAGTGGTCAGTTTTGCTGACAAGTAAAAATAAATCAACTTCATGTATAGAGGAAGTGTCTGTAACTCATGGGAATTAAAGACTTTGGCCCCAAATCTTACAGTTGTTTGTGGCCAAATCAGGGCTAAAGGCTCCTTTACCTAAATTCAGTGTCACATTCTCCCTATGAAAGTATTCACTAACAGATTACGTGAAATATCAGAGAAAATTGGACATAAAACTTTTCCTTTTTTTCCCTCCTCTTCTGTTGCTGCTCCTGGGGCTTGAACTCAGGGCTTGGAAGCTCTCCATGAACTTTTTGCTCTCTACCACTTGAACCACAGCTTCTTTTCAGGCTCTTTTTTATTTTGGCAGTTAATGGGAGATAAGAGCCTCATAGGCTTCCCTGCTCGGGCTGGTTTTGAACTGTGATATTTGGATCTCAGTCTCCTGTGTAGTTAGGGTTACAGGTGTAAGCCACTGGCACCCCATGGGGCATTTTTTTGTTAATCTAAAGAATCTCAATTTCTAGAAATAATTCAGGGGTGGAGAAGGTCAAGAGTCTTTATTTGAAGTTTTTTCTGTGGGCATGGGAGTGGGAAGCAGCAGGTGAGGAGGTGGAAAGCAGTGAATGGCAGAAAATCCTTTGTCATTCATGGAGAGGTAATTTCAAATATCTGGAGTAAGATCATAAACAAAACTGTAAAATCCAGTAGATTTCTTCCAGTTCTCTCCCCCTTTTTTCCCCCTTTTTCTCCCTGCCCCCAGTGTGATTTTGGAGATATGGGTTGAATTAGTAGAAACCAGATTTTTGAATCTGACATTTCATAGAAACAACACAGAAGAGATGGCAATGTTTCACCAGGAAGGGCAAGCCAGCTTCCTATGTTTTAAGATTATGTTTCTCATCACAGGGATGAGAAGGTTTTGAGGTTCTATGTATGTTAATGTGAAAGAAAGGACTGAGATGTGAAGAATGAGCTCTGTCTCACAGGTTGAAAACTAGTAAAGATAACTCACAAGTTAAGAGAAGAAGTCTACTACTGTGGTAGACTTTTCTGTGAGTAAGTAACACCTTTCCCAGGAAAGACTTGTACCTGAGCAATTTTGATATCTGGAACTGAAGGACAGAGGAAATACAGGGCAAAAATTGTCTTCACACAAGTTAATTCTTTAGGCTTTGGCTGTCATTAAATTATTTCAGTGGTTTAGGTTACAATCATGGTGGCTTGGAAGGCTATTTTCCTGTCTGCTTTTATATGTTTGAATTATTATAGACTTTTAATAGCTATTTTTATATACCCAGAAAGGGCAGAATCCTAGCCCTACCATATGTTTTGCTTTTGTGCATGACTGTGGATTTTTGCTACTTTGCAATGCTCACTTTTTGACCTCTACATGACTGATATGAAAACTGGCAAAAAAAAATATCCCGTGGTTGAGGGTCACAAGTCATGTAAGTGTGGATATATATGGGCAGGTGCCTTATTGATGATCTGGTCATCATAATGTCACGTTTAGAGGCTTCTGATACTTCAGTTTAGGTTTAGGAGATGGTGTTGGTTCAGGGCAGAGGTTCTGAAGCCACGCTAGCTGGGTTTGAATCCCATTCTGTCATATTTTAGCTGTATCACCTCAGTGAGTTACATATGCACATTGGGATTCAGTTTCTCCCTCTATAAAAAGGGACAGTAATAATGGTTATCCTGAGCAGCATGCTGGTTTGTGGGAAGGGTTGCATAAGCTCAAATATCTGGCAGATCTGCTATGCACAAAAATAATTGGTCAATAAATGTTAGGATTTTGCTGGTGGTAGTAGCCATTGATACCTTTCTGTCTACCTCAAGGTTGAATTCACTGTAGCGGGTGATGACAATTCAGAATACAGCCACAGTTTTCCATTTGGTGTAATTCAACTAGAAATATTCCTTTAATAAAATAATGATGCTGGATCCTCTTACTTTAAACAAAAATGAATGAACCACACATTGATAAATCTGGAAACTACCATGCCTGCAAGAAAAGTATAAAGCATTGTTTGAACCCAATGACAATCGGATAGAAATTCAAAAGAGCTCCAATAAAGTCACTTGCAGATAAGAGTTGTTGGAGTAAATGTGGTATTTAATGCAGCCTCTAAAAGAAGTGTTCCTTTCTGTAAGAAGATAAACAACATTGGGACAGGATAAATTGCATTCTCTTCCACTGACCTAAGAACTGTTAGAAAGAACCTGTGTGCCAAATGATTACATCATTCATTGGATAAATGGCCCATAATGAAATAGCATCAAGAATGAACTGTGAAGTGTAACAGGATTTCCAGGGAGCAAGCTAGAAATACAGAGAAAATATTTGATCTGTGCTTCTTAAAAATTTAGTATATTTTTTAAAAATTTACTAAATGGATGGCAGAATGTGTGGCAAAGTTAGACAAAGAGAGTCAGTGAACAGGGAAAGACTCTCCATAGGAAGGAGAAAAAGAGGAATTTCTGAGCCAAAATAGGGTGTCTTGAGGTGAGAAATGGTGGTGGGATCTTGAGAAGAAAAAGTGGTTTCACATGTGCTCATAGAGCGATGATGGTGTATTCATTGACTAAAGCTTTACTTCCATCAACCGACTTTCACTGTAGATAACAATTGTTTCTGGGGGTATCTGATATAGTGAGTATCTGATAATCTGATATACACATTTAAGATCTAAATGTGTCTCCTGCTGTTACTTTGCGATTGACATGAATATAAATAGTCTGTCCATACTATCTTTGCTTTGTGTGGCTCAACAATAAATGTAGGCTAGTTTGGGGCAGGCAAGCATTTACTAATAAGGGGAAAGCAATGGAAAGGTGGATTGACCATTTGATGGAGTTCTATGGAGGAACAGAAGAGAACTTCAGCTTTCTCTCTACCACCACAGGCATAAAGAGCATAACAAAGGTGACTGTTAATTTTTATGTAATAGAAGAAACGAATGAAGGAAGGTAATAAAAGAGGCCGGGTGCATTCCAGATCTGTCACAGAGATATATGTTATGTATGAAAATATGTTCCATTATCATGTAAAAAGACATCCTTATTTTACAAGTCATAAGATGGTATGAAAATAAATCCCACAAATCCAATGAACTATGTGAGTGCTGCCAAGATTTAAATGAAGATAAAATCATGCTACTACTTGTTACAGTATGTGGTAGAAGAATACCACTAGTGATTCTCCAATCTGATGAACAATTTTTAAAATGATTTCTTTGAGAAAGGACTCCTCCGTGAATGTCTGGAATACTTACGAATCAACGTGGTTCTCAAATGACAAGAGAATGGGAAAAGGTGAAGTCTTAAATGCACACTCAGCAATAGCTTCGATCACTTCCTGAAAATGAGAACACACGCATATTCAATATCGGAGAGGGTATTTTTGCCTTTTTTTTTTGGTCAGTCATAGTGCTTGAACTCTTGGCCTGGGTGCTGTCCCTGAGCTCTTCAGCTCCAGACAAGCCCTGTACCACATTCAGTTTGCTGGTGGTTAATTGAAGATAAGAATTTCACAGACTTTCTTGCCAGGCTGTCCTTGAACTGTGATCCTCAGATGTCAGCCTCCTGAGTAGCTAGGATTATAGGCATGAGCCACTGGTGTCTGGCTTTTTTTTTTAATGTACAGGTTTTTTTGTTTGTTTTTACCTTTAGAGTCTAAGGCCATTAGCAAGGTGGGTTTTATTTGCTTGTTGGTTTGTTTGCTTTGGTGGTGCTGGGGATAAAACCCAGGGTCTCATGCATGAATGTTCTACCACTGAGCTACATGGTGGATCTACCCACATGGTGGATGCTTTAAGTCATAGAATGGTTCCAAGTGGCCTAAAATGGTGCCAAGGAGTTGTGAGGACCACTACAGTATACAGTTTCTGATTCTGGATTCCAACCAGGTAAATAGGGGAAAAATGGCTGAATTTGGGTGGAAAGGGAGATGCAGTTGTGAAGAAGGAAGGTTCTTACGTTGGGTGAAGTGACGTACACTTCTATTCACACTATGGGGAGGTTGAGGTAGGTCGAGTTTGAGGCTTGCTTGGAATACATAGTGAGATTCTGCTCCAAAATAAACTAACTAAATGAAGATGAGGCAGAGGAGATGGAAGAAGACAGGATTCCTCTCTTTATTCATCATACCCTCTATTCTTACAATGAAAGAAATCTAATACATTCTAAAATTAGGGACAATGTGAGGAGGCAAAAATTTCATCCATCATTTCTCCTTGTAATCCAGATCACTGTTAGCATTTTCTCATATTTACTTCTACTCTGTTTTTGATATATTTTGTGACTTAAATTTAATTGCAGTTCATTCTCCATTGGTATTTTTAAAGTTGTTTTTAAAATATAACTGAGATGTGTTTCAGACATTTGGAGTATTTAATTCAATCGTTTTAGAATATTCATACTGTTGTTCAAACATCACGCCAATCTAACATAATTTCAGCACCCCAACAACTTCTGTAAAACCAGAAATCACTTTTCTTCCCCCAACTCTATCCCAAGAAATTATTCTTTGGCAAACATTAAATTAATGTATGTCTTCAGAGATTTTCCTGTTCCAAATATGTTGCCCTCTTGATTAGCTTACTTGCTTACAACTGGCATTTCACCTCTTGAGTCATACCTCAAGTTTTACATGCTGCTGGTTAATTGGAAATGGAGTCTCACAAACACTTCTACCTGGCTTTGAATCACAATCCTCCAAGTCTCATCCTCCTGAATAACTAAGATCATAGAGATGAGCCATCAGTGCCCAGCTCCAAGCATTCTTTCAATATAAAATATATAAAATAAATGCAACCACGTAATATATAATGTGTTTTAGTACTTCCTTCTTCCATCTCAATTTTTTAATAAATATATTTCAGGGTTTAGTGACAGAGAGCTTGCCTGGCATGCTCTATCTCCTGAGTTCTGACCCCAGAACTGAAAAAAAAGTGTATTCTTTAAGCTTCAATAAGTATATAAAACCTTAGAAAACCAGAAGCATATTTGCTTTAACCATTTCTCAACTGATAGAAATGGAAGTACTTTTCTACGAATGGATTCTCAGAGTGGGAATTTATTAAATGGAAGAATATGAACCTTGTCATAATCTCCCGCAGGTCGCCAAATTAGTTTTCATTTTACAATGGCTAGGCTATTACATGAAGGACTGGACTGTCATGCCTGTTCCCTGGCTGGTGTGCATTATTTCTCAAAATAGTTTTATCATTTATCTGATGTTGAGATCCGATCTTGTTTTTTGTTCAATTAGAACATCATCCATACTATTTAGGTTTCACATTCCCATACACGGGTGTTTAGCTGCATACCTTCTTTGCACACTCTCTATAAACAGGAATATCTGCTCTCCTTCCTCATGCCCGGCCTTCTTCTACTCCCTTCTCTACCTTTCCTGTACAATACATAGCTTTCTTTACAGCTATGCTATTAAGCTATTTTACTTGTCCCAGAGTATAAATAAGGCTTTCTAATTCTGTACCACATTTGCATACATCCTCTAAGAAGAGTCTGCATGAGAAGGAAGCATGGCTCTTACTGTTCCTTAGAAGTGAACTCACAGATTGCCTTTCACACATAATCAGTTTAAACTTTTATGGATGCCAAGTCCATCAAAATAAGTGCACTATAAATAGAAAGGGACACTAAAATGTGAAGTTCTTTATTTCATTTATTTGCACACAGGCTATGGGTTCAAATAGACTGATGTTTCACTCTTAAGACTTACAAACTGTGTGACCTTGAGAAAAATCTCCCCAGGCATCTACACCTGGGCTATCTGATCTGTAGTGATAAGCTACCTCCCACTGGTCCAAAGGGAGGATAAAGAAGCCAGAGGTGAAGAAGTGATTTCTTGTTGGGCTGTGTTGACCTGCACTATCTTGTGGAATGGGTGTTTATTTATACTGACTCTAAGAGGTGCTCATTATTATCTCTACATTTCTGATAAGAACTTGGGTGTGGATTGATAAGGCAGCTTTCCCAAGATCTTATAGCTTATAGATGGGGGAGCCTATACTTGAACCAAGGAACAAATGGATGGAATATTCAACTTCAACTTCAGAACAACACCCTTGCCTTCTCCTCCATTTTTCCCATCTCTTTTCTCTTCCTGAAATAACATTTAGAAAATATTTCAAACCATTTGGATGGAGAAGACCTTTTCTGAATTTCATCAAATAATGTTAGGTGGGAGGTACAGAACACTCCAGATGTTTTCTGGGAAGTTCTTTTTTTTTTTGTTTTATTGCCTTGGAAATATTTCAGAGGGTGCCCATCATAGGGCAGCATGACAAAACTGGTGTCATTCTTTCATAGATGGACATTAGATAGGAAAATTTATTCCCCGTTTGCTGCTCCTTACCCAGCCCAAACTAATGTTTGAGGAATTTTAGCACTGGATTCAATCATCTATTAACAATACATTTCCATTACTAATCTCCAGTGGAAAGACCTGCCCTTGAAACTCTTTTGCTTTGGCAAACAGCAGCAGGGAATATTTGGATATCCATTCTATGTATGCATTCATGGAGCCATGAAATTGCACCTTCAATTCTTATCATTTCTTCTCAGGGATGTAAGGAAATCTTACTTTCAGAAATACTCAGTTTGACAACAAACTCATTTAATATGGCTTCATCATGGACTTTTCCATTATTACTCAGTTTTCTATCCCGTACAAACCTTGGTTAAGAGGATACCTCCTGAGAGAATCAAAAGGGCCAGACTTGGAGTGGGCAGGTAGGGATGTCAACTATGATAAAGGAGGAGGTTAAGTGGGAACAGAGCATTAGACCCAAACGTGCATTAGTACTCTATGATTATAGGAAAGACAAAAGCAATATGGCCTACAAACCAAGGAGCAAATAGATGGGACAAATAGTAAAGATAGCCAGACTCTAAGACACAAAACCTTCCATGTCCCCTTCTCTAAGAATATAACCTTTGCTTTTGCCCATACAATAAATAGGCCAATAAGAATTCTTGCTTAGGGGGCTAGATTGCGTATAAGTGTTCAAGATCAAATGTCCTGAAAGGAGATAAATGATGTGACAGTAAAACTTTGCAATCAGTTCGTTTTGCTGCCAGCAATTCAGCCTAGGTGTAGAGGACAATGTAATTACACTGTGAAGGTCAAGTCCAAATATATGGGAAAGCCCAAAGGGAGCCCAATCTTGGGAGCATCTTTTCATAGTCTCCCAATAGGTTATGCATGAAATTATAGGAAACTGTGGCCAAAATTCACTAGTGTGATGAATAGAGGCAAGAAAGACTAAAAAGGAAAGCTCTGCTATGTTGTGTTTTGTTTTTTTTCCTACTTCATTTGGGATGGGAAAAATTCATCCAAAACATTTACTAGGCAATTGCTATTGCAGGTCAGGTTTTGATCAAAGTGCTTCAGACAGATGAGGGAACAAGACAGAGATCCCTATCTTCACACGCTAGTGGGAGACTCAATAAATAAAGGTCATGATAATTAAATTAAGCAGTGTGTTATAAAGGTTAGACGCAGAGGTGTGAGAGAATTTGAATCAAGATGGGGAGGGAGACTCATGGCTGCTTGTCAGCATTACATAGAGAGAGGACCCAGTCAGCCTCATTCTGAAGGTGACATTTAAGAAAGCTACTAGGAAATCAGCAGGGAGCCATGTGGATACCCAGGAAAGGGTATTCCAGAGAGGAGAATCTAGTGCAAAGTCTCTGAGTTAAGACTTGCTTGTCCCCAGTAGGAGAGGGGAGAAAGAAGGTAATTCAAAGAGTGGAACTACTGTTGGGATTTGTCCCCTGTTTCTTCTCTTTTCTTTCTTTTTTAAAATAAGTTTTTTTTTTATTGTACAGAGAGTTTGCAGTGACATGAGCAAGGTAATGACTACATTTCCTTGCCAGCATTGCTGCCTCCTCCTTTGTTTTCCCCTACCATCCCGTCCCTCCCACCTCCTCAACTACACCCCCACCCACCACCCCCCTAAATTGTAAAGTTTATTTTTCAACATAGTGTCATGTACATCTCATCGTTGCAATGGGTCAACCTGTATCCCTATTTAAACAATTTGTTTTTTTTTTCCCTTCTCCTCCACAAATTATACCAACATCAAATACAGTGAAAACAGGGGTTATACCCTGGGGGAGGGACATACAAAGCAACAAAAAAAATCACATGGCACCTTATAAATACATTAGAAACAATAGCAAGAAAGAAAAAAACACTTGTGTCCCAATCTTGGGATTTATTTCACTAAACATCATCTTATCTGACCTTTTCTGCTTCACTCAGATATATACCAGTTATTGAAAATAAGGGAAACCATGGGACCTATGTTTCTTTGGGCCTGGCTTACTTCACTTAATATAATTTTTTCCAAGTCTTTCCATTTCCTAACAAATGGGGCAATGTCATTCTTTCTGATGGAGGCATACAATTCCATTGTATATATATACACCACATTTTCTTGATCCATTCATCTACTGAGGGGCATCTGGGTTGGTTCCATATCTTAGCTATGGTAAATAATGCTGCAATAAACCTAGTTGTGCTGGTAGCTTTAGTATGATCTTGTTTGTGATCATTTGGGTAAATGCCCATAAGTGGGATTGCTGGGTCATAGGGGAGCTCTGTGTGGAGTTTTTTGAGGAACCTCCAGACTGCTTTCCAAAGTGATTGGCAAGTTTACACTCCCATCAACAATGCAGTAAGGTCCCCTTCCATCCACATCCCCTCTGGTTTCTCTTCAGATAGTATAAATCTTTCGCCATTTACTTCTGGTTTTCTGGTGATTAATTGGAGATAAAAGTTTCACAGACTTTGCTGCCCAGGCTGGCTTTGAAGCATGATTCTCAGATCTCAGCCTCCTGAGTAGTTAAGATTACAGGCGAGATCCTATTTCTTTTCTAATACAATTTTTAAAATTTATTGTGCACACTAGGTGCTTGGGAAAGCAAGCAGCATGCCGAGCTGCAGGCAGCACAGGGCTGGTAAAAGGGTAAGGAAAGAGAGCTGAAGTGCACCCTGCTGCGGGCACTGACACCAGAGCTGTATCCTCAGATCCTTACTTGGCCTTGCTCTCGTCTTGATCCCGATTCAGAGCCTCCTAATCAGGTTTAGCTTTCCGCTCTCCACCCATGCCTCTTCCAGAACTGTCTACCCTGCCAAGGCACAGGAACCAGGAAGCACAGCTAGAGGAATGAGCCATTTGGAGCTGATCTGTCTCCTTGCTGTGGCTGTCCTGGGACCTCCCTACCCTTTACTCCAGCAGACAGAGAGAAGAAGTGGTCCTATGGTCTGGACCTAATTTATTTTTACAGCTTTGAAACCTCCAAGTCTTTGTGTAGATATGGTCTGGATGTTGGGTTTCTGGAGCCCAGAAAGGGCCATTCAATGATGGCATGGCTTGAGGATGACCGATGTGACCCAAGAGCCACTTATCCTTAAGGACCTATGGAGAGTGACTCCCAGGGAACCGGATGAGCAAGTCTACATGGTGCAGATGCTCCACACACAATCAACATGCACTGCAACATGCCCTGTGTTTGTTCTCTACAAGGAACTCAATTTTCAAAGAAATGGAAGTCCTCCTTTCTAGGACACAAAGGGGTACAGTGAGGGCAGGGAGGCGGGCGGGCTCTCTCTTGCAATAGTCAAGTGCTACAGGGCCATTCATCCATTCCTCCTCAGCTTTATTACGGTATGCTGTGCCAGCCTTTCTCCACTGTGGGCTGACAGAGGGGCTCAGACTACACTGGCCCTATCAGAGCTCACCTGTCTTCCTGTTCTCTGAAAGAGTCCAACCAGGCTAGGCTGGAATCTTAGGTAACTAACAAAGACAACAATTGGAGCAAGAAGGGAAGGAGGAGGACCATGGTAATGGAATAAAAACCTATTGATTCTTCTGTATAAGAAAATCTATAGAGCACTCAAGGGGATCTTGAGTTTGAAGCCAAAGCTTGGGATGCATTGTGAGACCCTGTCTTAGGGAGTAAAGGAAGGGGGAAGAGAAGGAAGAAATGCACAGATTTTTCAGAGTAGTCAATTGCAACAGCAGGTACAGCCTTTTAAGATTTTGTTCAGAATCAAGGCTAATACCACAAATTTTGTTGTAAAGTTTAGTGTGGGATATTCCTTACTTTCCTGTTATTATTATTTGTAACCCACATTTAACAAATCATGAAAAGTCAAATTCCTGGCTCATAAATAATAAATACAATTTAAGGTGCTAATGATAATGTTTTGAATATATTTTTATTGTCAAATACAGTAGTTTTTTTTTTTTTTTGGTGGTACTGGGGATTGAACTCAAGGCTGTACTTGGCCTGCTTGTTAAGATGGAGCCATAGCACTTGAGCCATACCTCCAGCCTGACTTTGGTTGGTTATTTTGGTTATGGAGTCTATAAGACTTTCTTTCCAGGTTGGCCTTAAACTATCATCTTCCAGATTGTAGGTAAGATTAGAGGCATGAGCCACTGATGCCCAGCCAATATAGTACCTTTGATCAGAAAAATCTATTTCTCTTTCTCTACCCTTAAACTTGGCTGAGGCCTGGAAACTCTTGCTTCTCTTTTGCTGTTCTCTTCAGTGATAGTTGTCTGTGTTTTCACATCCTAACTGACCCAGGGTTAAAAACTGGGATCTGAGAGCTTTTTCTCCACCTCCCACCCACCAAATGATTGTGAAATCTGACTTCTCAATCTTCTTAAAAACAATAGAAACAATCACAATTCCCAGTTCTTCAGGTACCACCTGGTCAGATTTTCTTCTTCCTTACATCTGCCATTCATGGAGCTCTCCCTCATGTGGTAATACGTGGCCAAGGGGTTTACCATCTTCTTCATCCAAGGTTTTGCCTGTTCTGGGGATGTTGACATCCATTTCGCCCAGTATTCTGGCCTTTCACTGCCCCCACCCATTTTCTTCACTTCACATACCTATATGTTTAGGCTCTTGGTTACTTATGGCTGAGCCAGTTCTGTTCTGACTGAGACCCAGGTAATGGGGCTTGTGCATATAGACCAATAGATTATTCTCTGGTCTTCCACCTCTGCTTTATTTTTAAAGTGTTGAGCATTTCAACTGAGAGAAAGTGTTCCCTGAACCTGCACAATCTTCTTCTAAATTCCTCTCCAACCTAGGGGCACAAACAGATTTCCTCACTTCCCTGGCCTCTGGGGGTTTCTCTTTGCAAGGGTTATCAATAGCACTTGGATATTTATCATATGTATGGACATATGAATAGGAGGCCTTTTGTGGTATAGGTTGGAGCCAGATGGGGATGTGGCTTAAAAGGCAGAGTGCCTGGGATGCCCAAGGAGGGAGGCAAAGGTGGAAAGAGCACAGAGACCAAACACATGCCTTCTTGTTTAAGAAAAATGGCTGGGGGCTGGGAAGGTGGCTCAGTGGTAGAGTGCTTCCTTTGCATGCATGAGGTCCTGCGTTCCATTCCTTAGCACCACATAAGCAGAAAAAGCCAGGAGTGGTGCTGTGGCTCAAGTGGTAGAGCGCTAGCCTTGAGCTGAAGAGCTGAGGGACAGCGCCCAGGCCCACGACTGACCAAAAAAAAAAAAAAAAAAAACAAACCAAAAAACAAAATAAAAATGGCTGATGTTTTTTCATCATTAACCTTTTGGTCCTGTCTCATAGACAAGACTTATAAAGGTGCCCATGAAATATGCTTTGTGTGTGTGTGCTTTTTCACAGCATCCAATTCTTAGCATAACTCTGTTTCCTGGAACTCTTCCAGATCACCTAATAAAAACCCCAGTCCTGTCAGTCCCAAGAAACCACGAAGTTCCAGACCATGTGAGCAAATAAACTCAACTTTGACTACTGATGGATTCCTACTGATTTTGAGAGATACCTATAGCCCCAAACTTGGCACTAAAGAATAGAATTTTACACATGTATCATCCCATATCTGCAAATCTGAAATCCAGAAAAATCTCTAAAATCTGAAAGTTTTGAACACTGAGATATACACAAAAAGTTCTAGATTTTGAAATGTTTTGTATCTAATAAGTCAGATTTGGAAGCTACAAATGCTTGGTCAGAAAGCTCTGTGCAAATACAGTATTCCAAAATCTGAAGCATTGTGGTCCCAAGCATTTAGAGTAAGAGATATTCAATCTGTAAAACTGAATAGCAATTAATATCATCATACAAATAAATGAAACAAGCTATAGATAAATTCAACAATACCAGCAAATCTTTTTAGCTATGTGGAGTGAAAAAATGAGAAAAAATAATGCACAGTACAATAGCAATCAATATATATGAACCTTAAAAATTAATGGAGTTGTATTGTTTAGGCTTGGCCTTAAAGTTATGTAGATTTAAAATGTAAAAAGTAGTGATTAATCCTCAAGAGAATGGCCAACACTAAAACCAGCTGATATATGGGGTTGTTTTGAGTATGGAGTAAGTTTGTTTCTTAATTTAGGCAATTAAGGATACACTTCTTATGCATTAAACTGCACAAATAAGCTGTCTATATTCCTTGTTGGGCATAGTGTACAATATGCCCAACAAGGAATATAGACAGCTTATTTTACGATAACAAAAGGCAAGAAATAAAACAAATAAATCAATATTTCATTTCCTACTTCAACTTCCTTAGAAACTGCTTAGTATCCATTCATTCAGCTAAACTCAGGGCTAAACTGTTAGCCTCTGAAATTATACAAATATTAATAACCTGTGGACTTCATTGTTATTCCTCAGACTTTCTACCTTATGGGGCATTAGCCAAAAAGGATCAGGTCTCCCTAGCTGCCTCTCTTGGCAACATGTATTCACTCTACCTTGAAGGATATCTCCGTCGTCATGGTGAACCCATGAGTAATGACAGGCTCTTCTTCTGCAGTCCTTCCTTTCCAGCAGTCCAGCTCCACACAGCGACAACCAGACAGAAGCACTTGGCGATACATCTCGACGGAAGAGTTTCCAGCCAGCTGACCAGCTATAAAACACCAGCAAAACAATCTCCAGAATCCCATGAAACAAGCAAGGTAGTTAGTGTTGGCTTCCTAAAAAAGCTCTTCAACCATGTCTAGGTGTTGAAACAGTTGTTCATGGCTTTCGTCCACCTCAACATACCAGAAGGTTACTGTTACTGCACAAGCCCAGAAATAATCATGTGTTGGGGGAGAGAAGAAGGATGGCATTGTAATAGTGACAATGATATTTGACTGGTAACTGCTTATCACGTGTCAGTTACATCTTTGGACTTTGCATGTATTAAACATTTAATCTGGGGCTGGGAAGGTGGCTCAGTGGTAGAATGCTTGCCTTGCACTCAGGAGGCTCTGGGTTTAATTCCTCAACACCACATAAGCAGAAAAAGCCAGAAGTGGCACTGTGGCTCAAGTGGTAGAGCACTAGCCTTGAGCTGAGGAGCTGAGGGACAGCGCCCAGGCCTAGAGTTCAGGCCCCACGACCGGACCCAAAAAACAAAACAAAACACTTAATCTTCAAAAGCAACTTCTCTGAAGCCAGGCTTATAATCCCAACACTGGGGGCAGTGGCACTGGGGATACTAAGGTAGAAACATTACTATTTTAAGGCCAGCCTAAGCTATATAGTAAGCCCCTGTCTCAACAGCAGCAACCACAACAATAACAGAAAAACAAATATCTGATATCACTATTGTATTCATAACAAAATGTGTTGCAGAGGCTGGATTGGTAGAGTGGTAGAATGGTAGAATATCTGCTACTCAAGCCATAGTACCAGCAAGACCCAAACCAAAATATATTTAAGCATTTTAGATGATGAAAATGGCAGAGAACAGTTCATTTGCTCAAGTTTTCCAAGGCAAGATATGGAAACGAAATAAAACAAACAACAACAACAAAAAACCCCAACAACCAGAATTTTTAAAATATGGAACACAAGATTTAACATTGTTAAAATGGCATAAGTATCCGGGCTGACAAAATTATTGTCAAAACCCAATAAATTGACACTGTGGTATAAAACTTTATATTGAAATATAATGGGCCTTCTTTAGTCAAAATAATATTTAAAAATATAAAGTAGGAAGAATCAGAGTTCAAATTTTAAAAGTTATTACAAAGTTATAGCAGACAGATGATATGGTAGTCTGGTAAGGATATACATATAGATTAATGCAGCAGCAGTAATGACCATAAATAAAGTTTCAACAGGTTACCAAGATAACTCAGTGTAGTGAGAACCTTCTCTTCAATGCCTTGTCTTGTGACAACTGAACAGCTACATCCAAAGAATGGAGTTTGATTCTCATTTGATAATCTACCCAACAAATGAACTCAAAATGGATCAACTTCCCACCTATGAGAGATAGAACTATAAAATTCTATAGACAGACACATAGATACATAGAAGATAAGTAGACAGATATAGACGGTAGCTAGCTAGCTAGATATATAGAGTCCAATAACACAAACAAAAGGGCAACTATGAAAACTTAAAGTTTCTGTGAACAGAGCTGAAATACCACAATGAAGGGATGAGATTATCATAATCAAGGCCCCTAAAAAGTCTGAGGGTAGAATACAGGGCACAGAGAAACTATCAACATACTTACTCTTTAGAAGTTAATAGGTGTCACTAATTTCTTGATAGATTATAATAATAATAAATATTGTTGTTGTTGTTGTTGGTTATGGGGCTGGTCCTGTGCCCTGGTCCTGTCCTTGAGCCTCTTTGTGCTCAAGACTAGTGCTTGACTACTTGAGCCACCATGCCATTTCTGGTTTTTGAATAGTTAATTGGAGATAAACGTCTCGTAGGGACTATTCCATTGGGCTGGCTTCAAACTACAATCCTCAAATCAGTCTCCTGAATAGCTAGTTAGGATTACAGGTGTGAGTCACCAGCTCCCAGCTTGACAAATTATTTTTAAAGACTAATAATAAACAACTGTTGGGAGAAGGCCGTTTTCATACAAATTGAAGTCTTTGGCTTCCCATGTTGGTTTGATTTATACTCCATTAGCCTCCATCATTTTTTATTGCCATACGAACTGTCAAAGTAACTTTGAAATGGACAAGATCTGCCTTGTAGAGACACCCAGGAGAAAGAAAATGGAATTTAAGCTTCCTGACTTAATTTTATTTTTATATGCATGTCACAACACTCGACCATCAGCATAACAAAGGGATGACATTGTTGAGTTTTCCAGAGCCCTATAAATGCACTGAAAGTCTGATTATGGAGGGTTGCATAACACTTTACTGAAAAATAAGAAGAAAAAAAAAGAACAAAAAGCAGACATGTTTAACACACAAACGTGTTCACAAAAACAGAAATGCTGACAGAACAACCTAGAAATTCCTGATGCCATTGATAATGGCTTCAGAATGTATTGCTTCTGTAAAAATTTACGAATCTCTCTAGTAAAGGAAGGGAAAAGGGGGAAGAACGTAAATAAAGAAGTAAAGATAAGCATTTACATTACTCCTACAACTTAGGGCTACATAAACAAAAGGTGAAGATTTTAAATAATTATCAGGCTATCTCATTGAAACTGCTTGCCCCTGCAGCAAAACAAAACAAAACAAATCCCCCCCCCAAAAAAAGACAAAAACACCACCACCACCACAATAACAAAAAACCAAACCAAACCAAATCCAGGCAATGGTATGAAAGGACAGAGAAGATTTTTGTGTGTCTGTTGACTGTATCCAATATCATTACTTATTGGGCGATGTCTGAGCCTACTTCATTGATACTTTGGTGAACAGAGTTGTTGTCATGGATTTAAAGCTAGATCACAGTTAATGGTGTAGTAAAGTAAATAAATACTATGAACAGACATTATTTGAAAAAGATGCATGTGTATTAAAGATTGCTGACCTTGTTGGCATCATGGTTGTTTGAAATGGAATATGGAAGCTTAGAGCTAAAATAAGAGCGCTGTTGGGTCTCCTAGTAGCCAATGACCTTAATTAATTAATTAATTTTTTGAAGGATCCTATCTCACTATATATCCCAGTCTGATTTCTAACTTTCCAACTGTTGAAACATGTGCTGTGCTCAGCTTCCATTACCTTGATTTTTGTATTTGAGCTAACAACCTCTTGATCAATCAATAAAGTTCTTGGACTGTATCACAACATTTAATACAACTCTAGCCTCTGCCCACCCTAAAACTAAGGATGCTATATTGTCATCTGAAACCTATGGAAGAGAATTTCTTCTTCCTTTGCAGAAGCTGTCCCACTTCCTAAACTTCTTACCAATGTAATGGTAAAGGATGGCTTTCTTTGTTTCCATGGTTACAGGGGAAGATGCCACTCAGGGTAATCTGAATCTACAGGCCACAGTTACTCATATTTGGTTCATTCATAATGAAGGGTCTTCTTAGTTCCTTTCAAAACAAAGTTGTATTTTACATTTACAATACCTAACCAATATATGACCATTTAGTTGGAAAAGGCTCAAAAAGTTTCTAGAAACATTTCTTTGAATTTGCTTGGAAAAAATTTTTTCTTTTGTCATTTGAAAGACAGCTGAAAAGATTTTGGCATACATTTAAGTATTGACCAGTGTGTTCTGAAAGGAATGGAAAGGCTGTATGGTTGGGTTTGTGAGATGAAAAGACTCCTGGAAAAATCTAGAGACAGACAGACAGAGACAGAGACTCAGAAAGAATTAATAGTCAAAGATCTAATGTTATCCAAGCCCTTCTAAGGTAGGCTTGTTGCTCATTCTTAAAATGAATAATTTTTATGAATAATGAAATCTCCAAAAGAAACTGTATTTTGAGAACCAATATTTATCTGTAATGGTCTTTAATGCACAATGCCTTTAAATGAACATTAGCCTCCATGTATACCTCACTTCATTTATGGAGACTTGTTTTTTTTCCTTTTCAAACACATACATTGATAATCTCCATCACTCTTTTACTGCCTGGAGTCTCAAACTTGCTTTGCTTTTCTTCCTAAAATTCTAAGCATCTCTTTATTGCATCCCATCCATTATAGTTCCATTTGATTTGATCCAATAACTATAGCTTCTAGGACCAAGGATCTCCAGGGGTTGGTGTTGGTGATGTGTCATGAGTCATTCAGTCCTTGGCATTCTCTCTCTGGTCATGAACACTCTTTTTTTTTTTCCTTACAATGTTACCCATGTTTTATATATTATTATAGAGATAAAATGCACCATACAAAACATTAAATGGCCGTCTTTCATTGATAGTTTTACTGTTCAGTCATCTTTAAAATTGAATGTACCATTACATTCACATAAATGACTGTAGGCATTCAGAGAAGTAAAAAAAAATCAGAATCAGCACATTGAAGAGTAACTTTGTTTTTAGAGATGAAAATATATATCCTCTCACACATAATTTTGCTCAGATCTTTGAATGAACAATTTCACAATGAATGCAATGTTGAGAAACACAAAACAGATTAATATGGACTTGAGGAGATTCATTATAAAACATTTTGAATTCTTATTAGCTACTTTATACATATAGTTAATATTAGGACATTTTTCAGAGTAATGAAACTTTTTAAATATACTGTGTTTGCTTTCATAAATCTATTAAGATTTTTTCTAGACAAATTTAGGAAACTTCATTGGAGGTGTCAACATAAGTCCAAAATTTTTAATGAAATGGAAAGAAAGTAATTAAACCAATGTTTAAAGAGAAAAACAACTAACCAATTATAAAGACAAACACAAACTTTAGCACTCATACTAACTTATTTTGAATCATAAACATGTCAATGAATGTTAGCCAATACATCGTGCAGAAATATTCATATATAAATAAGTTCAACTGACTTTTGAAAATATAGAAGCAATTTATATCATATATGTGTCACTGATGCCATATATGTCATTTATACATCATTTATCTGTCATGTAGTATATGTGTGTCACTGCCATGCATGGTGTGTGCATGTCATATATGTTGTATAGGTCATGTATGTGTCAGATATGTCATATGTGTCATACACATCACACACATTGCATATGCCACACATGTCATTTATGCTATATATGTTTCCATATGTCATTTATGTCATGCATATCATTCACCTTCCACATACGTATCATACATGTTATGTATGTCATGTGTGCATCAAATATGCCATGCATGTCACATATGCCATACTGGAGTGTGTGTCGTGTGTTACATGTATCATACATGTCACATGTGCTATGGGTGCCATATGCACCATGCATGCCATCTGTATCATATATTTTTCATATGTCATGTATGTCATCATTATCTGTATTCTTTATAATTATGAGTTATTATATGAATTATTATATTTAATCAATAAAAATATTGGAGATATCAAATCTAATGTTTTCAACATTGAAATCTCAAATCTAATGCTTATTGTTCTGAGCTCTATAAGGGTGTTAGTTATTCAGAGTTATATCACGTTGCCTTGCCTTTGTATAAAATCCTTCTCTCTGACATGTTTTAGGAGCATGGCAAGGTTTATGCAATACTCCAAGGTATAGATTGAATGGATGTATTTTGTCTCTGAATCATCAAGGTGAATTTGTCAAGAAAAACAATAATTTCAAACATAATCACTACTGGGTATATTGTCAAAAACACCCAAAATCTCAAACTGACCATCATAATTAAAAAACCAACTCATTCTCTTTATATATTATTCTCAGATTGGATTTAGTTTTCCTATTGGATCGACCTTGGAATTCAACAAGGGGCAATAATGAGGAGGGAAAGAAACACAAAAATGCATTGGTAAATTAATTATTTTTTATACTGTGTATTTAATTAATGTAGTGCCATTGAAAGTTCAAAGGAAAGCATCTCACGTAATGAAATTCGTCTTATTTGAATTTAGACTAGAATTTTAAGATAAATGCTAGCTCTTTTTGTTGTTGTTGTTGTTGGTCATGGATCTTGAACTCTGGGCCTGGGTGCTGTCCCTCAGCAATTCAGCTCAAGGCAAGAGCTCTACCTCTTGAGCCACAGTGCCATTTTCAGTTTTCTAGTGGTTTATTGGAGATAAGAATCTCAAAGACTTTCCTGCTTGGGCTGGCTTTGAACTGTGATCCTCAGATCTCAGCCTCCTGAGTAGCTAGGATTACAGGTGTAAGCTACAGCTCCTAGCTAGAAATTCTGGTTCTTAAATGCCACCCCCGTCCCCAAATTAGAGAAGTGGCGAGGAAGATGAGAATTGGTGGTCACCTTACTTAACAACTCGTCTATGAGTCATTTTTTTCACCTATATTCTAATAATAGAAAAGTTAAGAGCTAACTTCCCGTAACAGGAAATCCCAGCATTTCTTAGATGCATTTGAATAGATTTTTTCTATAAAACAACTCTTTATTTTAAATAGTTTCTATAGATAAACTTCCAACTTATCTTCAAAACTGAAGTATAAAAATCTATCTTATTCTTTTAGGTATTGATTTTTAAATTTAATTAAATTCTATTGGATTTGGCTTTGGTTGCAAGTTTATTTTATAGCATTCTTAATTAGTTTTGGGGAGTTTGATATATATATATATATAGAGAGAGAGATAGATAGATAGATAGATAGATAGATAGATAGATAGATAGAGATAGATAGATATATAGATATAGTCAGTTGTGGGGCTCGAACTCTGGGCCTGGGTGCTGTCCCTGAGGTCTTCAGCTCAAGGCGAGTGCTCTACCACTTGAGCCACAGTGCCACTTTCGGTTTTCTGGTGGTTAATTGGAGATAAGAGTCTCATGGACTTTCCTGCCTGGTCTGACTTTGAACAGTGATCCTCAGATGTCAGCTTCCTAAGTAGGATTATAGGCATCAGCCACCAGCACTCCTAGGAGTTTAAAATTTGTAACACAGATGTTTCAAATTATCTAAAGGCCTTTGAGAACCACAAGTTCTATATCAGTTTCATTTACAATTAAAACAATGACATTATTACTGATATATGAACTGAAACTGACTCTTATTCAAAGAGGATTTCAGGCAAAACCTTGAAAAGCCTGTGCTAATTTTTGCACAGACATTTCTCTCTGTCTCTCTTTCTCTCTCTGAGTCTATCTCTGTTTGTCCATTTCACTGTCAGTCTCTCTGTTTCTGTTTCTGCCTCTGTCTCTCTCTCTCTCTTAATTATAGAGAATTCCTCTTAATTCCTCTGAATGAAAATAAAGGAGTTTAAATTAAACAAGATAAAATGAGGAAAGTTTATTTAATTTAACTCTAATGTGCATTTTAGTATAATACATAGTTTTGAAAGGGAGGGACAAGATAAACAACAAAATATCACTCATGAGCAGAATAGAATTTAAGACAATTCCCATTTTCAAATTTTGAGAATGTATGAAAACATGTATTCTAACACTGAAAGTTAAATAATTGCGCAGACAATTACCTATATGAGTCAAATACAGAAATCTGGAGCCAGCTCATTGAGCACTTTTTCCATCAATGAGTGCTGTGTGAAGGCTGAGGATGTAGCTTAGTGGCAGAGTGCTTTCCTAGCATGTGAGAAGTACTGGGTTTCATTCACAGTATCACAAGAGAAAAAAGCTGTGCGACTCCTAATTCCCATCAGCTCTACTTTTTAACAAATTTTAGCCACTAATATGCTAACCCTTCAAACTTAAATCAAATTGACGCCATGGAACCATATTTTCTACCATGACTGTATTCACAAAGTTATAAGGAGGAATGGCTTTACGAGTGACAGTCAGGAAATTAATTTGGTTGAAGCTCCCTACTGAAATGCAGTTTTAAGAATATAGAGGTTTGGGATGTAGCTCAATGGTAGAGTGCTTGCCTTAATAGGAACAAGAATCTGAGTTCAATCTCCCATCCCTGCAAAACAAAAATAAAACCAAAAGCCCAACAATAAAACCAACTATAATCTTATAGATATTCGATCTATATTTTGTAGTTTTCATCAGTAGAAACTATTTCCTCAGGATTATTATATTGTTATAGTAAAGCAAATTAGTAACTATGAATAATTTGTGAAGCATCAAAATGGGTAATAAAAGCAAAGGAAGGCTATAGAACCAAGAACTTAAGTTGGAAGATAGACGTGGAAATATCTTTGTGAATTATGTTCTAAAAAAGAAGGAATAAAAGTTGTTTCCCAAAGTCCCATGAACTTGGATGGGAGCTATGAAACTTTTGAAGTAGCCAGAGAAATGATTGAATCCAAGGAGGCTAAGTGGACTCTTGAACTGAATGAAACCTGCATGGTTTTACAATCAGGACCAAGCAATACTTGTCCCTCTCCTACTGGAAGCAGTGGTCCACGTCACCTCTCTGAATCTGGGTAGGCTTATGATTCTTTTGAAAAATAAAGAAATAATGTCGTGAAGCTGCCGTCATGAAGTGAAAAATGGCAAATCAAGCCTCTTATTTGCTTGCTCTTGCAACCCTGAGCGTCCATGTAAGAAGTCCACCTACCTTAGTGTTACCATGGTATGAGAGAGCCCAAGATGCCAAGCTGAGGCCTCTTATAAGCAACTAGGTTCATAGCTATGACTCATTCCAGCTTTGAGTCATTCTAGCTGAGGTGCCAGGCATGTTGGAGAAGACTCCAGCTGATTCTGGCACCCAAGCACCCCTCTTCCCCTTGTCCTTCCTCCTCCCTTTCTTCCCTCCCTCCCTCCCTCCCTTCCTTCCTTCCTCTTTCCTTCCTCCTTCCTTCCCTCCTTCTTTCTTTTCTTTCTCCCCTCTCTCTTCTTTCTTCCTTCATCTTTCTCTTTTGTTTTGTTGCAACTTAAGTTTGAACTCAGCGCTTCTTGCTTACTTGGCTGGTGCTCTAACACTTGAATCATGCCTTCAACCCAGCTTTAAGCATGTTATTTTTCTCCCAGTGCTAGCTTTGAACTTCCATCCTCCACATTTCAACCTCCTTCAGAGCTTTGATGATACATGAAACTCACTGGCACCAAGCTTTGGTCCCTTTATTCTGTCCCCAGATGTGACCTAATATGGTATGGGATAGGTAATACCATCCCTTCAATTCACTATCTGAGTAGGGTTGAAATAAAATGATGTCTATTTTGTGCCACTGCGCTGCTGTGAAGGAACAGGTGACTAGAACAGGGCTCAGGATACGCCAGACAAACAGAGTCATGGCACACATCTTTCTCAGTAGCTAAGGCCTTGTGCCTGAGTTCAAATCCTCTCCCAAATGAAAAATTGCCTTGAAGCATGAGGAACATTGACCAAATACGGACAGCAAGTGAGACCTCATACTTCTGTTGTCTGGGGTAGGTCTGGCTTTATCTTACATCTGTTAGGACCATATGAAACAGGAAAATGATGTTGTTTTTAAATAGCATTGTTGTTTTTGGTGGAAATGTATTTGAAATATAAAAAATATTCAGAGCTGATTAAAATATGTGTTGATTAAAACTTTGATTGTAATCTGAAGTGAGATTGTATATTTGTGAATATACAAACATGTTTTGATATTTTCCTTTTTAATGATTTGCCAGAAACCACAGGAATATAACATTTAGATCAAATTAGGAAGCTCACTGTGGCTTTTTTTCCTATTTAGTTATAATCTTTACTACAAAAAATAAATAGTCACAGAGTCTTTTGGCCTATAGATCTGTTTCACCTTGAACTAAAAGCAATTTACCTTCAGCAGAAGTTATTAAGGACCTCAGAGCCCTCTTACAGGTGAAACAGAGCCCAGAGATGTGAGTGGAACTGCAAATGGTTGTTTTTCTTTTTTATTTCTATTTTTTCCTCTTCCATTTTTGCAATGTAGGGAATGCATCATACATGCCAGGCAAGCCCTCTGTCCCTGAACTACTTCCCCAGCCCTGGAAACAGCTTTAAGTTCATTGAAGAATGAGTCCTGCTGCACAAAAATTCCATTGGACCAAGGATAGCAGACATGGATGCATTTCAGATGATTTAGAAGCTTAGGTAGGCTCTGAAGAGACACATTCTACTGCTTCACAAGCATTGACATGACTGCTTATGGGTGGAGAAAGACTTATGTGGTGGAACCCAGTGTTCTCTGAGGCCTTTTAGATAAAGGAACTGGAACAAACTTGATCTTCACTTTGGAACCACAGTGATGAGACTGGCCAAAGTGTTAAGTCAAAGGACTATAAATTCTTACCTGTGAGGTAGGTATTGTGTGAGGAATTAATGAAATAGTGAGAGAGGGGCTGAGACATGTCTTCATTCAAATCCAGTTTCTCAGGTGAAACAACTCCATTTTCTTCTCCACTCAGGTAGCGCATAAATCCATCCACTGATATCTGTCCTGGAGGAAATGAGAGTTAAGAAAAATATGAATGTATTCTGTATGTGTGTGTGTGTGTGTGTGTGTGTGTGTGTGTGTCTATCCTGTGGGGTGGTGGTGGTTGAAATTAGGGTCTCACATTGCTAGGTAAGTACTCTTACTATTGAGCTTCTAGCCTTGTTTACAGATGGTTATTTCTGACATGACATTAATTCTTGCCCAGGCACAAATCTAGCATGATCTGCCTGTGCTAGGCTTCTGATCTTATCCAGGGAAACAAGTGTGTGCTTCTGTATCCATCTCTCTGTTGAGGAGGGGTAACAGGAACCTTTTTGGTCTGGGCTGGCCTTGAACCAAGATCCTCCCTAGGATTACAAATGTTGATAGATTCTCCTTTAGTACTGCTGATATTAATATCAACCCTCTACCCTCTCACCTCCAAATCATCTTGATATGGATAAATAATAGTTTAGGCTTAGATAAAATAAAATGTACTTTCCTGGCCCCCAAATTTCAGAGGATTTAAATAATTAAACATCAACCCCTTTTTAGTTCTTTTTTTTCCTGCTTATGTGGTGCTGAGGAATCGAACCTAGGGCCTCATGCATGCAAGGCAAGCACTCTACCACTGAACCACCTTCCCGGACAACCCTTTCTTTTTTAAATATAAGAATCATGGATCAACTTTATGAATAGTGTCTAAAAATTACCAGTGTTAAATCTCTAGGTGATAGAAGTGATTTTTCCAGACTTTCTATTATGTATACCATATAAGATCATTTTATAATAAGAGAAACACAAACATGTTTTGTTAATTACCTTGAACTGGAAGTATTTTTAAGATAATCATATTTGTCTTGGAAACAGGAAATTAAAACGGACAAAAATGAATGTCAGAATAAGAAAACTGAATTACCAAAATAAGAGTGGTTTTGGAAACAATCCGAAGTCATTTTGGGACACAGCTTAAATATTTTGGAATTTTAAATATTTTGGAAGCGGGGCACTGGTGGCTCACGCCTGTAATCCTAGCTACTCAGGAGGCTGAGATCTGAGGGTCTTGTTTGAAGCAGCTCAGGCAGGAAAGTCCATGAAAACCTTTCATCTTCAATTAACCACCAAGAAACTGGAAGTAGAGCTGTTGTTCAAGAGGTAGAATGCTAGCCATGAGAATAAGTGCTCAGGGACAGTTGCCTAGGCCCTGAGTTCAAGCCCCTAGAATGTCACAAAAATATTTTGAAGTATAAAATTTATTGAGGTAAAATTCCTCAAGAAAAAGCCATTTTTTATTGTCTTCCTATCTTGTGCAATAACTCTAGCTTGGAAGCCAGTCAATCTAGAGTGTACATTCTTCTTTGTTCTTTTCTCACTTTCTTCCTCTTCACCTTTTATTCATTTAACACAATTTAGTTAATACCTGCATATGTGAAGTACACAGAAAACTAAAGCATAGAAAACCTAGCCTCTGTCTTCAAAGAGATCATCCTCTAATAGACAACAAGACCATTCATCCCCTGACCCAGGCATCAGCAGGTGGATGCCTAGGTATCTTTGTCATTCCTAGGATCTATTATGATGCTTTGTGCATGGTATTCAGCCTCTTCTTTTTCGTGATTCTACTTTTTGAAAACAGAAAAGAAGTCCTTTTGTAACTGGAAGACAGTATAATTTTGTTTGATTCTTATTATTTTTTGATTAGGTTAAATTGATCAATTTGATTTTTTTGTTGTTGCTGGTCATGGGGTTTGAACTCTGGGCCTGGGTGCTGTCCCTCAGCTCTTCAGCTCAAAGCGAGTGCTCTACCATTTGAACCACAGTGCCACTTCGTTTTCTCATGGTTTATAATAGATAAGAGTTTCATGGATTTTCCTGTCTGGACTAGCTTTGAACTGTGGTCTTCAGAACTCAGCCTCCTGAGTAACTAGGATTACATGAGCCACCAGTGCCTGGCTTGATTTGACAATTTTAACTTAGGTAAATGGCTATTTCATAAAACTCAATCTCTACTTGTAACTATTCCTTAGAGGGCAGGCAGTAAATCCAAGTGTCTACTAGGCCAGGAAAGAAATATAATAGGACTGCTGGGTGCATTTTCATACCAGGGAGCATGAGGTTTAGTTAACAGTCTAGTAGAAACCAAGTAAGGCTTTCCTTCTCAAGACATGTGAGCCACAGCAATAGAGGACTAGGTAAATTAACATCTGGTTATATGAGGCTATGTTTGACTCTGAGGCTGTCAATTTTTTTGTTGGACCAAATATCTTTTGATCTGTTCAGTGAATGTTAAAGGCAATTAAAATAAGACATATGCCAATAGGGCAGAGATGACCAATGAATTTTAACATTAACATCAATTTCTTCTTATTGCTAATGACTTCTGGGCATTTGTGTGGAGAAAGACCTTGAACTATGCTAGTGACTAATCTTGATATCTGCACTGGGTACAAGACAGAAAAAGGAGACATATAAGCTACAAAGGTTATTCTCCAATGAAGATACTTCAGTTCAGTTCAAGGTATAATTATTTTCCACATGCTGAAGAATGTATCAAAGTTTACTTAATCTATTAATGAGAAAACTAGGAAGATTACAAAACCAGTTCAAAGGTGCTATGAGACAACACATACACACACACATTCTTTTCTTGGTTTTTGTTATTGAGACATCTGATAAATATGTTCTTGCACATACTAAACAAGTATTCTATGATTGAGTTATGTTGTCTGCATCTATGTATGGACTTTTTCCCACAAATAAAACAAAAATTAGACAATATTGCGAAGTTATATACAAAGTTGGATAGTGTGCTATCTGCAAATAAACTACAAATGCTCAGGCTACCTTCTCTACTTTATTATTTCATAGAAATCGAAAATTTTTAACTCTGTGTGTGCATGTGCATGTGCATTAACACGTGTGTATATGTGTATGTCTGTGCTGGAGATTAAACCTAGGAACTTACGTATGTGAAGGAGGCATTCTACCCTTAGCTACACTTCTAGATCCTTCATATAATATTTATCATAGATAGAAATTAGTTAAAGAGCAAGAGTAATATGGGTTAGTGTTCTTGGTTATTATTACATTAAATATGTTTTGAAATGTAGTGAAGAAATTTATCTAACTTTGAATATGAACAATGAATAAACCTGAAGAGTAGCTCACAGAGCAGTTCAGACACCAAGCAGACACCAGACATCAACCTCTCAGCCCTAAAGCTTGCTCTGCTCTTGGTTCTGTGCTTACTGAGTAGGTATGCTAGAGTTTGAGACAATATACCAATCTCTCCTCCTTTTTTATTTCTCCCATTGGTTATTTTGAAGATAGTATTTTGCTTTTTGTCTAGGTTAGACTAGATTATTATCCTCTTTTGTTTCTGGAATGACAAATGTGTGGCACCTGCACCCAGCCATTGGTTGAGATAAAAGAATTTCACAAACTTATAATGCCTGGGTTGACCTTGAACTCTGATCCCTCAATCTCTACCTCCCAAGTAGCTAAAATTACAGGCTTGAGACACTATATTTGGCTTTCAAGACATCTGAGGAATCAAATGATAGGCAGAGATATGTCAAAATAAGAAAAAAAAGTAAAAATAAAGATATATAGTCAGTGTATAATTTAATAAGCATTAGCTAAGGGCCAGGAGTTCAATTTCATTAACACAAATCATTTGGAGAAACAAATTAGCTAAAAAAAACAGAGCAAAAGGGCTCAAAGCATGGCTTACATTGTAAAGCACCTGCCTAGCAAGTATGGGACTCTGAGTTCAAACTCTAGCATCAGTAAAAAAAAAGTTCATGTACTTCGTTACATTGTATGTGGGTAGCTATTGCTCCATCAATACTCATTTCTCCTCTTTGGTATAGCTTTGGAAGTATTTCCTATTATCAATCCTAAGTAAAACAATAGTACAGACTAGTACAGAATTGGATACTGATAATATCGTTCAGACTATTTTCCTTAGATTGCTGGGCATTGGCTCAAATGCATCAGTCTTTATTTTTAAAAATAAATCTCAAATCATTTGCAAGATTGCTCATGATATTTTTCAAGAGTTAGTTGATACTTTTAAAAGAGATAGCTGATGACACACTAGAGCAAAACTTCTTGACCACAAAGATAAGATGGGGCTGGGAATGAAGCTCAGTGGAAAAGGGTTTGTCTTGAATGTTCAAGGTCCTAGGTGAAATCCTTATAGTGCAAAAAAACAAAAAGTTGGAGAACGTATTTCATTTCTAAATAGCACAAGAAATCCAGGTTCCACTCTGTCAGCAGTAACTTGTCAGGGAAAAATTCCCTTATCATGATTAAACTCTATGATTAAATTTCCTTTCAATTTCTGATTATATGAATTAAAGTGAGCCAGTAGGTTAGTTGTTAGTTAAATAAAAACAGAATGTCCTGGGATAGAAATGTGGCTTAGTGGTAGGGTATTTGTCTGGCATGCATGAAACCCTGGGTTCGATTCCTCAGTACCACATAAACAGACAAAGCTGGAAATGGCGCTGTGACTCATGGTAGAGTGCTAGACTTGAACGTAGAGAGGCCCAGGGACAGTCCAGGCTCTGAGTTCAAGCTCCAGGACTGGTAAAAAACAAAAATAGAATGTTGCATATTAGAATGAACTCATGAAACACCAAATCACACTAGGAAATAACTTGATCCTATTCTAGAAAATCATAGTTATATTTTCTATTGTAAGTTCAGAGGGATAAGTTCAATTGGCAAGGTCTGAAAATACAATGGCTTACATGTTTTCTTCAGAAAGACTGGTATACTTTCAACTGGACCTGTCACTCGGATAATGACATCTAAAGATCTTAATAAACATGTATAATATTTAACTCACAATCAAGTAGGAAAATTTATATTCCTCAAAGAATGGAAAAAAATCCTTGTTGATCTATGAGACTATTTGAAAGAAATTCTGGTGTTCAATGAAGAAGGTGGTAGGTGCTGTGAAATGGGAACAGAGCTGATTTAATTACAGAGCAATCTTGAAAGAGCATAAGACTAGAAATGCCTTGACTAGAATAATGGTCCTGACAGGCCATTTAGGTATCTTGTCACTTATTTTTTCTTTTTTTGCTATACTTTTGTTGCAGAGAAACTCTCAAATGTCATATAACTTTTGCACAAATGTTCTGGCCATCCACCAAACCTTCCTTCCATCTGACCCTGTCCAGAATTCTTTGGGCTGATGAGTGGGACTCAGCTGATACTCTTCTAAAAATAACAGGAAAATAGAAATTCAAAGCTCTGTTTGACAGAACAATACCTTCCAGAGAGGTTAATTGATTGATTGAGTGATTGATTAATAATGTTAAGGGTCAAATCCAGGACCTTGAGCAAGCTAGGCAAGTTCTTTGCTACTGAGCTACTTTCACAGAACACAAAGATGCTTTAAAAGTTCAGTGACATGTAGCTTCAGAGATTCATGTTTACAAGTGCATGCAAAGGGTCTTGAATATTTGCTGGGGTAAGGGCTACTCTGAAGTATCTTCTAAACCCAGGGCCATCCCATGGGCCTTAAAGGGAAATTAGAAATGAAGAGAAAGTCTGGAGAAGAGAACAAAGAATGGTATAGAACTTTTCTGGACTGGTTAACCAATCTTGGAAACATTTTCATCAATCATTTCTATAATGATTTCCTCTGTTCCGTTTTGCTTGAGTTATTTAGGGTTTTGTTTTTACTGTTTTTTTAAAATTCTTAAGGCCCAATTTATTTTTTCTAATATTCCTTTTTAAAAATATAGTATTCTATTCTTTTCTCACTGATGCAACTAATGTTTTCCCTTAATGATATTAATAGTGTATGTAAAGAATTGTCAGTACAGTCATTTTTTTCTGCAAAGTGATTTTTTTCTTGCTTATTTCCACTTTTTAAGCAAGTTTTCCTCATCTGTCTAGTAATTTAATTATCTGTTGTAAATTGACTGAGTGAAAGCTGATTGGATTTTTTAAAAAACGCATTTGGTGGCTTTAAAAAGCATCAGACTAGTTAAGTAGGAACTATCTTTAACTCTTTTGGAGTAACCCTTAATGCCGATATTTTTAGATACCTCTTCTTGGACTAATCAGAATCCCTAGAGAAATTCTATCTACTGTTTTGCCAGGAGAGTAAAACTCTGTCTGCTACCATCCATTCTAGTGCCAAATGTTGGAAAAGACTAGGACTATCCTCATGTCATATGCCATGATCTCCTTACTTTCAAAATAGCAGCCCTGCCTTTATTACTTTGGTTTCTCTGTCTGCAGAGAATTAAACACTTGTGCCCTCAGGTAGAGCTCTGACAATTCCCTCGACAGCTGCCAAGCCTCTTTCGTATTCCTTAAACTCTAAACCCATTTCCAGAGAAATAGAGCCATCCGTTGTTGAGATTTCCAAAGGTTTTCTGGTGTAACTCATGGTGAATCTCAGTTCTTCAGATCTGTTATCAGTAGAAACATATATCTGGTTGTTTGAATTAAAGTTCTTTATCCCCCTTGTCCTAGATCATCCCTCTAAGATACCTTTTAATGCACTTTTGCTGAAGACTCAAGAATTTAGCTTCATGAAATACATTCAACCCATGGACTATAGCCTGAAGTTCCATGCTTTTTCTTCTAAGATATACCATTGTTGTTTCTGCTGATTAATCTTAAGAAGTAAGATTTTGTGAAGAGCATGCAATACTACTATCTCACTACAGATGGCACTATGTGGACAATGAATTTGTTAGTCAGCTTGTCTCAGGTAGAATGCAACCAGAGTCACAAAGGCAGCTTGAACTCTCAAGTATTTAGCAGGTGGGACATTGCTTGAAGTCCTCAGTGGAACAGAAGCATATGGTAAAGTATGAAAAGAATGCCAACTACCTGAGTTTCTATAGGAGTGATAATGGAATTGATTTGGCCTTCAGTGACTTGAGTGTTGGTGACTTAGGTACTTCCCTTCAGAGTGGCCCTGAGATGGATCTATTGTGACTTCAAGCAATAGAAAATCCTTGTTGCAATTATAATCTATTTCCTCAGTGTCTTGTGAAACTTTAGTTTCAATCTGAGTTCAAAATGCTGCTGGAGATATTATCCAATGAATCTAATAAAAGAAAAGAACAAAAACAAAACAAAACAAAAAACGCCGGGCGCCGGTGGCTCATGCCTGTAATCTTAGCTACTTAGCAGGCTGAGATCTGGGGATCACGGTTCAAAGCCAGCCTGGGCTCGAAAGTCCATGAGACTCTTATCTCCACTCAGAAAACAGGAAGTGGTGCTGTGGCTCAAGTGGTAGAGCACTAGCCTTGAGCTGAAGAGCTGAGGTTCAGCACCCAGGCCCAGAGTTCAAGCCCCTGACCAACAAAAAACAAAAACAAAACCAAAAAAAATCTAAAGAGACTTCTAAAACTAAGCTATAAGGCACTGAAATAAAATGTATGCACAATCCTGTAATAGTTATATCTTTTTAAAAAGTTAACATTTCTCTCTTATCTTCCTAAAGCTGTCTCTCTGATTTTTTTCTCTCTGAAACAGGCAGAAATGAAGTCTTGTACTCTTGACTCAGGGAAGGGAGTGATAGAGGAAAGAGGTTTCAATGGGAGATCCAAAAAGTCCTTTTTCTGGTTGCTTCTGAGGGCACTCTTAGAACAGACCTTTCTTGTTTTTGGAGTCTAGGTAGAGGGAAAGCCCAGAAAAGTTTTATATATAAAACCACTGATGTAATATTCCCCATCTCAACAGGGAAATCTGGGCATGATGGGTTCATACTTATTATCCTAGCTAAGACAGGAAGAGCAGATAAGAGGATCACTATCTAGGCCCACCTAAGCAAAACAGAAGATTCTGCCTCAGGAAGAAAAACAGCAAAAGGGCTTGAAGCATGATTTAAGGAGTAAAGCACCTACCTATGGGACTCTGAGTACTAATAAAAATAAAATGTGCATGTTCTTCATTTCATTGTATGTAGGAAGTTGTTATTCATCAATATTTATTCCTCCTCTTTGGGTTAGGTCTGGAAGAATTTTCTATTATAATTTCTAAGTAAAAATACATTCGAAATGAAGCCACAGCGCATCGTTTTTCTACCTAACAACCCATATACAAAGGCCATGTTCACAGGGTTTCATGATGCATTCCTAGAATCTCAGTTACTTGATACTGGCCTTTGAGGCCAGTCTAGGCAAAGGTGTGAGAAAAGCAAACCAAAACCAAAGAAAACTGGGGTGTGGCTCAACTATCAGAGTGCTTGCCTAGCAAATGCAAGTCCCCAGCCCTGTAAACAACTAAACAAATGAAAACTCCAAAGGCCAGGAAATACAAGTGGTGCTTCACATTAATGCTTAAATTTCTGAACCCACTGTTGAGTCCCAAACTCCATTCTCTCATTATATTTTATATCAGCTCCCAAATTCAAGGAAAAGAAAACCAAAAATCAAATCCCTAAGCAGATTTCATATGCAGTCCCCAGTCAGATTCTCTTCTGTTCAGTATGCTCTTTTCTTTACTGGGATGGTTACCTAGGAGATGCCCCTAACATGGCATCATGAAGCTGCTCCTAAGCTAGTCCTAAAATCAGATGTGAGGCAGCAGCAGTGGAGTTCCACTAAAAAAGTATATGGTTTTAAAGAAAGAAAATGTGGTTGGCTGTGTTTACACACAAGACTTTTTCAGTAATGGATTTGGACTTAAAGGAAACAATATATGCTTGTTTCAGGAGCACAGATACTAAAATTGGGAGGATTAGCATAACCTCTGTACAAAGATGGCGGGCAAAATCACAAAGTGTTCTGTATTTTAAAAAGCAGAAAAACAACATGTAAGTGCATGCAAGATTGGAAAGGAAGAAAAAGGGGGAGACAGAGAGAGAGAGAAAGAGAGAGAGAGTATGTTTGAGTAGGCTCATCAATTATATCAATTTCCAGTACATTGCTTACTAAATACAAAATCCACTCATTTCAGTCTCCGCATAACTCTGGGACTGGGAACTACTTTGATACTGATTCCATACATAAGAAACCTGTAGGAACTACCTTGCTCGGGTCACATAAATCAAAACAGGTATTAGGTTTTGAGCTCATGAGGTGGGACTTTTATGTTCCCTAGGGTTAATCACCATGGTGTAAGTGATGCTGTACAAGGCAGCATACATCATCTGGTCCGAAGATAAGGTTAAAAAAAAGTAATAGTCATAATTGAAGCTACCTTGGCTGATGGGATAAGCATAGAGAGTCTAGGAGAAAGAGAGAGAAGAAAATGTTAGCTTTCTCTCTCTTTCTGTCATACTAGTATTTAAACTTAGGACCTTGTACTTGCTAGTCTGGCACTTGAGCCATGTCTCCAGTCCTACCTTTTTGCTGATTATTGTTGGAAATGGAGTCTCATAGGCTTTTTTGCCCAGGCTGTCTTCAAATTGTGATCTTCCAGACTCCTGAGTAGCTAGGAAGGTAGGCATGAGCCACCAGTGTCCACTTCAATTGCCCTTTTCAATTGAGTAAATTGTGATGGGCACAAGCGGACCTAGTATGGAAGCTGGACCAGGAGAGCATGTGGGGACAATGGAAAGACAGATGGTGCTGAGTGCAACGGATCCTGTTTCTCTACATAACTCTCAGCACTGGCCTGGATAAAGGCTGCTGGTGATGGAGAGGGAAGGGTTCTGCTTCATTGACAGTTGGTTTCAATCTGGCCACTGTGCATTAGTCCTAAAAATAGCCCTGAATGTGACCAAGGGAGAGATTTTTTTTCCCCATGAGTTACTTATCTCCCGAAAATGTGCTACTTTAATCTTTGTGAAAAGAAGCTGAGCTCTGGCAGACAAATGACCCATCTGGCAGAGGCGTGAGGATTAGCTCTTTGATTTGAATTTGTCTATCAAGGTCCAAAATTCTTTTCCAGACTTAATTTGCATTCTAATCTCTGTATGTAATTTAAAGATATCCACCAGCATTTTTCTTCCACAACCCATGGGTTTCATATTATAGAAGGAACAAAATGAAATACAATTGAGAACTTGTTACACCAATCTAAGGACAAGGAAATGTTAAACAGAAGAAGTGACATAGATTTACAACAACAACAACAACAAATCCAAAACCTAGCAGGTTAGCTTGAAAAAATTAGACAAACAAATGCAAATATCTCCAGAGCCTGATACAAAGAGAACTCTTCCTTTGGAAAACAGATGGGCCATAAATCCACACAGAATCATCACACAGTTGAAATGGGCAAACGGGACAATGTCTGCCAGCTAGCATGGCACCAGTTTCGTTTTATTGTGCCAGGTGCCAATTAGGCAAGATCTGGTATTCTTAAGCGGGGATGTCACTGCGATTAGGTGGTTGAGAATCCATTCATCATCCTTCAGTTCTCACTCTTCTGGTAATAATACGAGAAAACACTAGAACACTACTGGCTCAGTGGCTTTGGACCTCCTTCAATTACTGACAAGCATGACAATGAGAAGCTCTTTCTTGGCTTGTGTTTATTCCTGGGGACTCTGATGAGTTGTGTGGGTTCTTGTTAACAGCTGAGTAACTGCAGATGGCACCAATATCTCATGGCTCACCAGTATCCGTTGCCTGCTTTCAGCAATCATCTACTAAGTATTCCCCTTTCAATTATGGTTGTGTGGGTACTACATTTCCCATTGCATATGCCAAGGGACTGCGTTTGGTCTAGTAGGAACCAGTTTTGCTGGTTAATTTCTTTTTTTTTATTTTCTGATCAGTATTTTTTAATACTGGAGTCAGGGTGTCCCATACAAATTTTCATACATCATTTCATCTTAAATTGAAAAGGATGCTTACTTTATGTAGACTGCAAAAAATTCTGCTATGATCGTAACTGGATAGACACAGGATTTGAGTATGATGTGGTTATGTTCATTCTTGGCTCTGGGTTCTTCTCCAAAGGCTATGCAGACTAGCCCCTTGCCCTCATCACAGCTTTCCTTGTACAGTATAAATTGTACTTGTTGATGTGGTTTGTGTGAAAGTGCTTAATAAAAACACGTAACTTCACAATAAAAAAAACACGTAAGTTTGGTCTAACACTTTGCTTTTTGAAAAATATTCTCACATCTGTGAATTTATTTACTCTTCTTTGTTCTGTTTGGTAGGCCAAAGAATGCTTTGTTGTTAGACCTGACAGAGAAATAAACTTTGACTCAAACAAAGTTCAATTTAAACTGACATGGAGAGGTAAAGGCAGAATCTGCATTAGAACTTCTTTCTTCAATAAAGCTTTAGTGCTGTATTTGGACACTAGAACTGCATAAGTACTGATTCATCCTTTAAAGTCAGCGATTCTCAGAGGGTAGGAAACAGTTCCACAGCATTTTGTTTTGGCACTGCTATATTGTTTTAGGAGAACAGACTCTCTGCCATAGTTCCTAACCATAATGCAAAGAAGACAAAAATGATAGATTCTTAATCAGAATGTCATTGTCTTTGGTGAAAATGGGCATTGACTTTCTAAGGGTAAGGACCAGGACATCACCCCCCCCCCCCATACACACCCATTTAAATTACATTTCTTCAAGTATCTAGCACAAAAGCTAAAAAAGTGTTCATTCATGCTTAGTGTAAGCTCCTTAGAAAGTGTTATTTTTTGGTTCCTTAAATGCCACCTGACTCTATTCTGTATGCCATCAGAATTTCTGCTGTGCTCCATTCATGAAGCACAGTATAAAATACTACTTTTCTGTTCAGAAAAGCCTTTGGTTCCTTCTTATCCCTGAACAGACTGCACAGGCAGTTTTTAATACATTGAACCTAGGAGATGAAGGATGGCATCTTCCATTGTTTAGCTTAAGGATTGATGCAGACAAGAAGGCTCTAAAAAATGTCTATTGAGTGCAAGGAGGGTGGTTCACTCCTATAATTCCAGTTATTTGGGAGGCTGAAGTAGGAGAATTGTGACTTTCTGCAGATAAGAGTCTCATGGATTTTTCCGCTCTGGCTGGCTTTGAACTTCAAACCTCAGACTTCAGCCTCCTGAGTAGCTAGGAATACAGGCATGAGCCACCAGCTCCTGGCTAATCATGGGTGATTGCCTTTCTGTATTTAACATTTTCCCCCTCTTATTATTACCAAGACTCTAGGTACTACAGGGTTGGGGAATCAAATGCCTGTGGCCTCAAGTAGGTTGGCTTTCTCAGCATAGGGCCTCATGCTTAGCTGTTCCTCTTGATAGAGCCAGCATCCAACCGGACCCCCTACTGTGAAGTCTAAGTATGCTATAGTCACCCATTGTGAAAGCCATGTTCTGCTAGGAGGTCCATGGAAGGGGTTAGAGCCATGCTCTGCTTTGTGCCAATTGCTCACATCAGAAATGGCAAGATGCTCCGGGAAGGTCTCATTTGATGGATGGAAGAGGCTTGAACGATGTCTAGCAGACTATGAGGTGGCTAAACCTACCAACGCCCTTCCTTATCCCTTGGGCAATGGCATTTGACTTGGCTTTTAACTATTTATATTTTTCCTCTCTAGCTATTTTTCTGAACAAAGGCATTTCAACTATGATTTTGTGGGTAGAGGGAAGTGGCTTTGCAGACATTGAGATCACTCAAAGAAAAGGAAAAGATTCTTGGGTCAGAACTTTGCTTCCTCTCAAGGCCCAGTCCCTGACTCTTGAGAATGAAGAAAATCAATAAGAGGAGAGAAAGTAGTGGAGGTTATCAGGCCAACCAAGGAATAATGGATCCATAATGGCTACTCTCAGACTTTAGAGAAATCCAGGAACACAAGAAACATGGAGTTAAGAGGAGCTTGTAGACACTGAGGGATGATAATGCCATTCTTCTGTGACCTTCCTTATAAGCTACAAAATCAATAAATGGAATTTAAATGGGATCTTAATCAATAGAATACTACCGTGGCTTTCAGCTGTTTTCGGCACAGTAAATCAAAGCATGCAGAGAATCGGTGATGACACCTAGTTTCCATCTGTCTTTGGGGAAGAAGATCTATCTCATTCGAGTTGACTGTTCATTCACTTCAGTTCTTTCATTTCTCGATTGCTAAGCAAGTGATCTATACAAACATGTTTAAATGGCTGCCACTTTAATTGTGAGACTAATCTTTCAGCCGGTCAATATTTCCTCTAGATGAGTGTATTTTTTTTTCCTTCAACTGTGCATCCTGCATCTCCTGGGATTGAGGGTAAAATGCCAACCCAGTGTGGCATGGTACTGGAGAAGGGCTGCTTTCCAGGCTCCTGATTACTTAACCAGAAGAGTGTTGTGGAAGGTTTTCCTTGACATCCTAATCTGTCTCACAAGACTTTCTTAGAAGAAGCAAATGTAAAACAAGGAAACACATTTGAGAAATGTAGCTACAGACCTCAATTTCTAACTTCCAAGTCAGGACTGCATTTCTTTTCTAAACCAGTGCTGGTGGAGAACCTTGTGTGGGAATCAAGAGTGGATGTTATTTCCCTCTTTAGCTGCCTCTTCTGGGATGTGAAAGATCGGTTTAATGGCTATGTCCTTGGCAGAGAGGAAATACCATGATTTGAAGCCACTAATCAGGACTTTATGAATATTAATAACTAAGACAATTTTTGTGTAATGTATTGGAAGGAATGAGCTATGAGTCCCAGTTCCACTCCATTTTTTTCTATGCTCAGCTCCTCTCCTCCATCTTTTCCTATTTATTTTGAATTATGACATATTATAATTATAATTCCTGGCAATTTATCAGCAAAGCTTAATCCTCCCAGCAAACTGAAATTATGTACCCTTTCAGCAGAATCTTTCTCATCTCTTCTGCCTCCTCCTACCTCTGGTAAGCTCTATGAGTTTATTTTTAGATTTCATATATATAGGAACTCATGCATGTTTGTCTTGACGATGTCCTTCAAGTCCTGGATATGGTCACGACTATGGCTAATCACATTTCAGATTTTGCTGGTGGTACTTTTCTGTACTTCAGGTTATGTTACGTTTCTATCTTTTTCAAATAAAGGAGTCCTGTCTAACACTACAGATTGCAAAGTTTCCAAAATTCAAAGCTTTATCTTCCTCCTCCTACTTCTTAATGCTACAATACTTGGCGCAGGAGGGGGCTGTGGAGAAGACTGAGAGAATGGGGGAGGGGGTGACACTGTTCAAAAGGAAATGTACTGCCAGGCCCCAGTTGCTCACACCTCTAATCCTAGTTACTCAGGTGGATCTGAGGATCACAGTTCAAAGTCAGACCAGGCAGGAAAGGCCATGAGACTCTTATCTCCAATTAACCACCAGAAAACCAGAAGTGGCACTATGGCTCAAGTGGTAGAGTGCTCCCCTTGATCTGAAGAGCTCAGGCCCAGAGTTCAAGCCCATGACCAACTCATTGTATTTGGTGTTGGTATAATTTGTGGAGTGGAAGGGAAAAAACAAATCATTTAAATTGGGATACAGGTGGACCCATTGCAACAATGAGATGTGCAAGTCGTTATGTTGAAATACGAACTTTACAACTTTGGCGGGAGGCGGGGGTTGGAGGGGGTTGGAAGGGATACAAAAGGGAAACAAAGGAGGAGGTAACAATGCTTGCTAAGAAATGTACTCATTACCTTGCCCATGTAATTGTAACCTCTCTGTACAGTATTTTCACAGTAAAAAAAGAAAAAGGAAATGTACTTATTACCTGACTTATGTAACTGTAACCCCTTTGTACATCACCACAATAAAGTTATTTTTAGTGATAGAATTATTGTTAGCATAGGTCTGTTTGGAAGGAAAAATGTTTGTTAAAGCTGAACTTCTACTATTTTGCTTAAAGCCCAATTTTGTCTCATTTGAATTACTAACCAAAGACTTTATAAAAGGGATAATATAGCTTCCCTTTTCTTTTTTTTTTCTAAGGAGCATTTCAACACAATACACCTTATAAAAATGTAAGAGGAAGGACCACAATAACAAAGAAATGGAGCATGAAACACCTGCTATTATTCTAATCTGCTACATTAATTCAATGATTTAATAAATACTCATGTACACCTGCTCTTTCCTGGCAAATGAAAGCAAGAACAAATTCAGTTGATGGATGGTGATTTAAGCAAAATTTTGTTTTAAGTAAATTTTGGTTTTATTCACAGACATACTAGGGAAATTTTTGAGGTCAGTATTCTTTTGCTGTTGTTGTTGCTTTTTAGTGCCAATCCTGAGGCTTGAACTTAGGGCCATAGGTGCTGTCTGTGATGTGTTTTTTTGTGAGTTTTGTTTTATTTTTTTCTCAATGTTACCACTCTGCCACTTGAGACAGAGCTCCACTTGTAGATTTTATTACTTTTATTTATTTATTTGTAGTTTAGTAGAGATGATTGTCTCATGGGCTTTCCTGCCCAAGCTAACTCTGAACCATGATTCTTAAATCTTAGCCTCCTGAGTAGCTAGTATGACAGGCATGAGACCTCAGTGTCCATCAGATGCTAATAAAAGCATCAATATATCTAAATTTTTTGCCCTGTCATTTCTTTCGTGATGAATTTAGGAGATTCATAAAATAACTCTTTAAGAGACATTAGTCTCTCAGAGAATACGACATCTGTGGTCTTTTTGTTTGGAAGAGTCAGGGGTCATTGTGTGTTCCTGTGTCAAGCATATTTAGGTACAAACAACTTGGCATATTTAGTACATATTTGGCACAAACAACTTGGCAAGAAAGAAATCTTGGCTGACCAGGAGGCTGCAGCATTTTTAAATGGATGATTTAATGATGTAAAAATAAGCCAAATTCCCTTGAGAATGGAATCTTCTGTGACAAGACTCAAATACCCTCTTTGTGGAACTCAAATATATGAATATATGGCTTACAATGCACAGAAATCATTGGGTCATTTATAACTCTAATGTACACATCTCCTCAAATAGAAATTCCAGGGTGGACACGTGGTCTACATACTAAATACAGCACCAACAAAGCACCAAAGGCCATCATCTTTTCTGGGATTTCCTTTCTCATTTTTGTGTGTTGTACATGTACTCTGTTAGCCTAGGGTTAGCATTAATATTTAAGCTCTTGGCATACTGAAAATGTTTTATTTAATTTAAAAAGTTATCTGAAATGTGTATAAAAACAAAGCACTAACAAAAGTCAGCTTGATGTATTAAGTTTACTGATAACTCTGCTTTTTTTCTTTTGTAAATTATTTGTAAAGGTGATATACAGTTACATAAGTCAGGTAATGAGCACATTTCTTTCTGCGCAGTGTTACCTCTTCCCTTGCTTTCTTCCCAGTTTTTTCCTCCCAACAGCCCTCCCCAGAAAAAACCCCTCTATTTTAAAATTTATTTTCTGATATCAGAAAATACATCTAGATAGGCAGGCACAGAGAGGTTAAGCACCAAGACAGTGTGAGCAACAATGCCAGCCTCAGCTTTTAAACCCTTAGTAGAAACAATGGTGTGTGTCACTGCTGTATAATACTGATTAAGTGGGTATTGCAGGAAATTCATGGGAAAAAAAGAGAATTTTAAAAATGTATGTGAATTTTGTGTTCCTGTTGTGCTCATGGAATTCTTCAAATATGACAATGTGGCACCAAATCATCTTGCAAGTGCTAAGAGTCCTTATATTAATTTCCATCAGAGTTGAAATTGTTTTCTCCAGCATCACAGCATTTTCACAATAACCCATCATAGTTTTTCCTTTGTACCTTCCACTCCCTTGAGACATCAGGGGTTGATGGATGGAGGTATCTGGCACCAGCCTGGGCCAAAAGCAGTGTGGTATGAGGGGAGGCAAAAGCTTCTCCCACAAAGTTGTTGTTAAGAAGATAAGGTGTTAGCCGCGCGCTGGTGGCTCACGCCTGTAATCCTAGCTACTCAGTAGGCTGAGATCTGAGGATCGTGGTTCAAAGCCAGCCCTGGCAGGAGAGACTGTGAGACTCCTATCTCCAATAAACCATCAGAAAACTGGAAGTGGCGCTGTAGCTCAAGTGGTAGAGTGCTAGCCTTGAGCTGAAGAGCTGAGGGACAGCGCTCAGGCCCAGAGTTCAAGCCCCACGACCGACAAAAAAAAACAAAAAAAGAAGATAAGGTGATGACAGGAAGAAATTAAAGTAACATTGGGAAGACTAGGTAGCATATCTAATTAGGCTTGGTGGGCAGGTCTGGCAATTCTAAGACACACTGTTAGGTCATTTGCTTCTTTTTCCTTTTTCCTGGCAGTTGTGGCGTTTGAACTCAGGGCCTAGAGCCTCTTTGTGCTCAAGGCTAGCACTCTACCACTTGAGCCACAGTGTCACTTTCACTTTTTGAATGGTTAATTGGAGATAAGAGTCTCACAGGGATTTTTTGGCCTAGGATAGCATTGAACCGCAATCCTGAGATCTGAGCCTGCTGAGGGGTTAGGATAAGAGGTGAGAGCCAGCTACTGGTGCTGGCTTAATTTTCTTCTTTTGACCAACTTCTCCTCCACAGAAATGGTAAGAACAATAATAGTAAGAAAGCAAAGGCATTGATCAAGAAAATAAATTAGAAACTAAAAAAAGTATCACCTATAAAAATTACATTCAAAAGCCAGGCACTAGTGGTTCATGCCTGTAATCCTAGCTATTCGTGAGGCTGAGCTCTCAGGATCGTGGTTCAAAGCAGACTGTGCAGGAAAGTCCATGAGACTCTTTTTTAAAATAAAAATGCTGTGCAGAGGAGTTAGTTACATGAGTAAGGTAATGAGTATATTTCTTTTTATTGTTTTATTTATTGTAAAGATACTGTACAGAGGGGTTACAGTTACATGAATAAGGTAATGAGTACATTTCCTATGGAGCATTGTTATCCCCTCCTTTGTTTTTCCCCTAGTATCCCTTCCCTCCCCACCTCCACACTCCTCCCTCCCTGAAGTTGTAAAATTCTTTTTTTTAACATAGTATGAGTACCTTTCTTATTGAGCATTGTTACCCCCTCCTTTGTTTTTCTCCTACTATCCCTTCCCTTATCAGCAATTAACTACCAGAAGCCTAGAAGTGCAGCTGTGGCTCAAAGTGATAGACCACTAGCACTAGAGCACTAGCCTTGGGCACAAAAGCTCAAGGACAGTGCCTAGGCCCTGAGTTCAAACCCCGTAACCAACAAAATAAATAAATAAAATAAAATTCATCACATGGAGAAAACAAGAAGATTTTATATGATATGTAATACATACATTGATTTTCATCTTAGAAGACCAATTCTAGAATAAAGACAGGGTCAAAAGATTTTAAAATTTACTTTTTATGACAACTATTCTCACTTGTAACTATAAGTTTGATTGAATTATTTGTGATTCTATAAAAAAACCTGCTCATATATTAACACACATTTTTTTGTTGTTGTTGGTGGTGGTGGTGATGATTGTGGGGCTTGAATGTGGGGCCTGGGCACTGTCTCTGAGTTCTTTTGTTCAAGGCTAGTACGCTACCACTTTGAGCCACAGTGTCACTTCTGGTGTTCTGGTGGTTAATTGGAGATAAGAGTCTCATGGATTTTCTTGACCAAGCTGGCTTTGAACCACAATCCTCACATCTTAGCCCTCTGAGTAGCTAGGATTACAGGTGTTAGCCACTGGTGCCTGGCTTAATATGCAATTTATTTCTTTTGTAAAATTGGTTAAATGTATTCAGTTTACTTTCTTATGGAACATCATGATCACTTTCAACTATATTAGTAATAACACAGCAATTTTGAAGATATTTCAACTCAAATGAGACTTAATTGTAATAGCTGAGAAAATGCTAAAGATCTTGTCTGGGAACAATGGTATCACATATAATTAAAACTCAGAAATTAACTCTCATAATCTTATTTTGGTGACATTTCTCTAGACAAGAAAATATAGGCCATGTGTTGTGGTTTATGCCTAAAACCTATATATTTGTAATGTATAGGTCAGGAAGACCAAATTTGATTTCAGTTCATGATAAAACTTATTAAGACCTCATCTCATTAAGTCAACTGGGTGTAATGAGATATACCTCATATCCCAGTCATAGGGAAAGCCAAAATAGGAGGATCACAGTTTAGGCAGTTCAGGCCTACCTGGAAAAATACACAAAACCTCACTCAAAAAATAAAGAAGTAAGGGCATGATTCAAGTAGTAAAGCACCTGCCTAGCAAGCCTGACTCCCGTTTATGCTCCAGTACTACCAAAAAAATTAAAATGAAAAGTTTTATATAGTCTCAATAAACAACTTTGAACTGTCTAGTGTCAATTTTTATGCTTGATTATTTTTGTGTTAATACTCAATCCCACCCTTTCTCTCGATATATTATATATAATATATATTATATATAAAACCAAATGTCATAATATTTCCTCAAATGGAACTATTTATTGATAGTGTACGTTGAAGAAGAAAAGTCTAGTAGACTGAATATTCTCTTCAATTTCAGAGACTTAGAAAAAGAATAACTGAGTGTTACTCTACAAAACTTCCTAGAAAGAGACCCAAAAGAGAAAATTTTAAGTTACTGAATCTCCTGTATGAGAAAAATTGTACATAAATTTGAAAAAACATATTCAAATAATAAGACAAAGGATTATACTCATGACCTGATTTATGTAACTGTAACCCCTTTACAATAAAAAGTTAAAAGCCCATAAACTTAAAAACCTTGTCATAGGTATACATACACATAACAGCCAAAAACAAGTCGCTCATTAAAGTGAATAAAATCTGCTTTGGCTTGAGTCCCCAGTGATTTCAGTTCATCAGGCAATCAGGCAGAGGAAAGAGGAAAAGTGAATGTTGCCAGCCCTAACTCCTACACTGAGATACACACCCCAATCTGCCTCCCCTGAGAAGGGAATCAGGCCTTCTCTGCAGTGTGGAACGAGCATACTGACCTTTTTTGGCGAGACTATCATTAGGTTCATACTTTTCAATCAATACTTGGACTTGCTCTTGTTTCAGAGGTGGGTAGAGTATTTCATTTAGCCGGGGATCTCGCTGCTTAAGGTTGATAAAATCCATCATCTGGTCAACAGTAAGGTATGGTTTGCTTTTGGCACCACTAAAACAATTAGAAAGAAAAATCAAGAAATGGTAATGTTTTTTCACCAAGTCTTTTTAGTATTTACTTATTAATTAATTTCAATTTTTGTGTGCATATTAGTATGAGGGTTTTAACTCAGTGCCTGGGTACTGTCTGAGGTTTTTCTTTTCTTTTTCTTTTCTTTCTTGTTTTCTCTTTTCTTTTCTTTCTTGTTTCTCTTTTCTTTTGCTTTTCTTCTTCTTCTTGTTTTTTTTTTTTTGTTCAAGGCTAGTGCTCTACCACTTGAACCACAGCTCTACTTCTTGGCTTTTTGGTGTTAATTGGAAATAAGAATCTGATGGGTTTTCCGTCTAGATTGACTTCAAACCATAATCCTCATATCTCAGCATTCTAAGTAGCTTGGATTACAGGTGTGAGCTCTCAGCAATGGGCTCACCAAGTCTATTTATGTATCTTACTACAGGGAAACAAAATCTGGCCGTACTTGAGAGTATATATTATATTGAAATTCCTACTTTTCCCTAAAACATGGTACTACTACATCATACTTTCTGGATCCTTAGGGCCACACACTATCTTTGGTAATCACCATCATAAAAACCCAATGCCCTTTTTTTGACAAATCAAATACCCAGAAAAAGATCTACAATTGGTAAACACTGTATGGAAGGTATTGAAGATGAACTTTGAACACAGTGGTCTGAATTGAATTTTTATTATAATAACACTAAAATTATGGTTTAGTCATCAACATATTATCTCCTAATTAATCATTTGAAAATGTATTTATTATTCATTTATTTTAATAATGTAAACTTTCTTCATTACATTTATAGTTTTACAAGAGTGTAACTTCGAAACTTCAAGGACCAGTAGAAGAGTATAAATATTGCAGATGTGAAGTAACTATTTCATGGCAGTGAATATCACAGAACAAAATGACACAAAGTACAAAGTTACTTTCAGTAGTTTCTTGTCTTTCTCTTTTTTTAAATTAATTTTGGATTGCTTTTCTATTGTTGGGTAGATATAGGTACATCAATTTAGGCAAAGTGCTACTTTCTCACAAATGGCTTGGTTCAATTCACAAATGTTTTTTGTTCAATATATTTCTAGGCTTAAAAAAGTATTGTCCATCTGTGCACATGTACAATTTCTTTTGTCTGTCTGTCTTTCGTTGTTTCTAGGCTCTAAACTCAGGACCTCAGGCAGGTGAGGCAGGCATTCTACAAATTTACCTATCCCCCAACTCTTTTTTGCTGTATTTTAAAATATTTTTTTTTATTGTGAAAGTACTGTTACAATTACATGGGCAAGATAACAAGTGCATTTCTTATCAAGCATTGTTGCCTCCTCTTTGTTTCCCCTTCCCATCCCTTCCCATACTCCCCCAACCTTCCCCTAACCAATCCTTTCCCCCCACCACCAAAGTTATAAAGTTCGTTTTTCGACATGCTTTCTGCCCAGGGTCATCTCTCAGATGATGACACTCCTGACTTTAATCTTCCATACCGCTGGCGTTACAGGAATGCATATTGCTATTGGTTGGGGTGAGGAATTACATTTTTAGCCCAGGCTTGCCTTGAATCACCATCCTCCCTATCTCTGCCTCCTGAGCAGTGACCATTATAGGTATGTACCAGAAATGGACGCAATCCTATGATTTCTAATATTAAATAACATAACTTGCCTTTTATGCTGGCAAGATTCTTAGTAAGACAAAGTTCTCATCTCACTAATGCTTCAGAGCAGTTCCCAGACAATCTTTTGACAATCAGAGCCTGCTGTCTCTTTGCCCAGACACCTTTCTGTACAACATTGTGATCTTTAAACACATAGAGCCCTCGGGGCATACATAAACAATAATATCCAGTGATAGATCACAGAAAGCACCAGTCCATTAATGCAGAGGTTGTACCCCAGGGCCAGGAGTGCGTGACCATGCCCAACAAATCTCCCAGATGCCTAGATTTTCAGATACATTGTACAACATCTGCCCAGTTTCCTCTCATCTGCTCAAAATTCAGCCCTAGCTATCCCCAGTGTTAATGAAAGTTGTGAAAGAAAGCAGATAAAATGAATCCTCTTACAATTCAGAAAAGATGTTATCAATTTCAGGTCGGGGGCAAAGATTGTTCAGGAAAACTCTGTACACATCTGGAGTGAAATCCTCTTGAGGTATTGAATCGTTCTGGGAAATAAAAAACAATGAGGTAAGCAAATGGTCTATTTTTTTTTTTCGGTCTTGGGGTTTGAACTCTGGGCTTGGGAGCCATCCCTGTGATCTTCAGCTCAAGGCAAGCGCTCTATCATTGAGCCACAGCGCCACTATTGGTTTCCTAGTGGTTAATTGGGAAAGAGTTCTGCCCGGGCTGGCTTTGAACCGTGAACCTCAGATCTCAGCCTCCTCAGTAGCTAGGATTAGAGGCCTGAGCCACCAGTGCCCAGCTTCCAATGGTCTATTTCTTTCCCTACCTTCTTCCATCCCAGTTTTTTTTTTCTGCTTGTTTCTTTCTATCTTCTCTTCCTTCTTCTTTCCCTCCTCCCCTCCCTCTGTTCTTCTCCCTCATTCCCGGCTCCTCTAGGAGGTCAGGGTAAACATAGAACAGATTTTTGAAGCCAACTGTAATAATTATTTGGACATTGACTTGATGGTATCCAAACCTTTATTTTCTGTTGCTTTTTAGTTTTAAGTTTAAAAGCATTCTCTTGGTAAGGGATGTTAAGGAAATTCCTAAGAACATTTACTAAAATAAATTAGACCCAGAAAGACAGGATCTGGATGGCAGAAATGCTTTGCGTTCAGATTTCTTTTTTCCTAGTGCACCTCTTTGGCTTTTTAAATTTTTTATTCATTTTTATTATTATAAAAAATCTTTATTAACCAATGTGTTACAGTTATGTAAGTCAGCTGAAGAGTACATTTCCTTTTGGACAATGTCATCCCTTTTGCTTTTTAAAGATAAGATATACCTAAACTAGTATTTTAGCCATTATTAGTATTTTATCCATTTTAAAGTGTACAGTGGCATGAAGTATATGCGTGTTGTTGTAATTTGGATTTTTTTGGCATTATTAGGGCTTAAACTCAAGGATTCAATCTTGTTAGGTTGGTGTGATACTGCTGAGCAATTCCTCCAGCACTGTTTTTCACTCTAGTTTTTTAAGTTAGGGTCTCACTTCTTGGCCAGGAAATTGTATGAGCTATGATCTGCCTACTTTAGGTTTCCGGTTATTGCCGGGATCACAGGCATGTACCACCACATTTAGTTTTCACCTGTGAAGGCAAAGTCTTCTAGAATTTTCTTTCCAGGCTGTCCTGGAATTGCAATCCTACCATTCTCAGTCTTTCAAGTAGCTAGAATCACGTGAGTGAGCCACAGGTTTAGTGTGCTATGCGAAATCAGGTTTTTTAAATAAGTCATTTTTTTGAAAAGTGATGACCTTAGAACTAGGCATTGTCTAAAGGAAAACATACATTCCAATTTTGTGTCATTTTTTTTCAGACCATATTCCATCTGTTTTACATTGTAAGTTGTAAAGCAGTTTTCCTAAGTAGAATAGCGCATGTGATTATTTGTCACCCATTGCTCCTGGTCCTATTGTTTAGGAAGCAAATCATTAATATAAAAGGCTATTTTTCTGGCTTAGCTCTTCTGTTTGGTTGGGCTGCCATGGAAACCGGAAGCACTTATTCAAGTTTTTGTTAGCAGGAAGGACGTATTGCACAGAGCTTTCCTATTTTAGATATGCGTTTCTAGGATATGTTTACTTATAAGCCACTAAACCCAGGAAAACACCCTTCATTTGAAAATATTCATAGGTTATGAGGTGTACTTTTATAGACATTTCTAAAAGTCACTGAAATTTTGTCTGAAATTGGACATTGCTTGCTAATAGATTAGAAAATTTAGCTCAGCACTTGGCAGGCAATAGGAGAGACCCATTTGGGGGAATGAATGAGTGAAGTAATAATTCCTTTACTAAATCTGTTTACATTTTATTGAATCTATTCTCATTTTGCAAATGAGAATTTTTAGAAAACCAAGCAACACATTAAGTCATTTTACTTAGATGCTTAATACTACTAGCGTCAGACCACTTGGATTTGTCCACATGTGAAACCTACTACAGATTTGTTAAAGGCAGGAGAGGAGACAAAAGTGGACAATGGAGGGGGTGAATTTAACTGAAGTATCTTATATACGTGAGTGGAAATAGCACAACAAAATTCTTATGTATAATTAACATATAGTAATGAACAAAAGACTTGGGCTGTTTACAAATCATGAGCACAATGAGTCAAATCCAAGAGCACTAGGAAATTCTCAAGCATTGTTTTACTGATGTTTTGACACAAATGGGTACAAATACAATCTGTAAATAGGTTTTGAAAGTTCCATTTTATTTATAAACAGAATAAAACCCCTTTCTCTGCACACTCTCTCCCTCTTTCTCTCTTACACACACACACACACACACACACACACACACACACACACACACACTTTTAAAATTAGTTTTCTAGACAGCAGAAAAGACTATCTACTCTCCACTCTTTGGATATGAGACACAGAGAAGAGGATGATTTAAAATCAATTGCAGAAAAACACTCAGTGGTACCGCTGGCCAACTCAAGTGTTCCCAACTTGATTGAATCTTATGAATCCCAAGTGTGTTCTCTCTCTCATTTTCTCTACTAAGTCTAGGTCATTCCTAGCCACTTTTATCTCTCCCAGCACACACATAAATTGATTTTATCTGAGGATATCAATAATGGTCTTCCTCCTCTTAACTGCTCTCTTGTTTCTTCCTTCACTTGTTAGGTTAGATAGCCTTGTGTTCCCCCTGACTGGGTTTTATCTTGAACCTATTCTCATATCACACCTTGCCAGTCTCATATTTCAACAACTACTTAAGGATATTGTCCACTCCTTTGTGGAGAATCATTCTATTTCTTGCTAACCTAAAGATGTATGCAAGGTGCACTATGTGTCACTCTTAAATGCTGCATTTCCAATGTATAACATTTAATAAGTATATGATTTGCATTTATTACATGAATAAATACACTATATGAGAATGGTTTGTGACATGTAGAAGCTGCGTTGCTCTATTCTACAACTCCTACCATAAACTACTTTTAATTTTAGGAAGATGGCTTGAACTTTCCCCTTTATATATTCCTAGATTTAAAGCAATAATTCTATTATGAGCAGGTATTTAGCATTCACAACTGTGATTTATAGCTATTCATTTATTAAAGATGACTCTAATGAATAAAGTCTACATATAGATCTTATTTCTTGATAAGCCAAGGGATTGTTCCCCAGTAAATTAAACAAAAAGATTAACTCATTTTCAATATTTTATACTCTAAAACTATAAATCAAAGTTGAATTAGCAACAGTCTAGGAAATAATTACAAATACCTCACTTCTAATGTGCCATTCTCAAGCTGGCTTTAAAACAGAAATTTGATACTTGTAATTTTCAAGCATCACAGCACAAAACTGATCTTTTCTGACTGATGGATGTAAAGTGTAGAAAAAGAGCAACAAACTGCGGCTATTAAGAGAAGTTGCTTAGTAAATTTTATTCACCTTATTCATTAGTAAGATGTATAATAGCTTTAAATCAAAAATAGTTCTGCTCTGTATTATATGTGAGCACAGACAAATTGTAGGAAATTTTGGTATTTAAAACAAATATATGCATTTCCTTCTTATCTAGTTCATTAAAATATAACCACACAAGGCCATGCTATTGCAAGTGTACAATTCCAACTGTCACTGAGTTCTGTTTAAGTTAATAAGCCTTCAGTCCGGGGAATTTAGTACAAATAAATTATTTTCAGGTCTCAGAAAGCTTGTGGGTAGAGTCATACTTTTCTGAATTTGGAAAGACTTTCAAAGGTCTCCCTGGAAAATATGTTCAGATATTAATAGAAGGACAGTAATTGCTTTATCTCTCTTTTTAGGCATAGTACTACTTTTTAACAATTAGGGTGACTTGAGGTGAGCCACAGTAATCTCCAAAGGAATATCCTCTTCAGGAATGTGTTATTGCAATGGATCATGTCAGCCAGGGTACAAGTTCAAGTATATTAATTATCTCCAACAATGTGCACAAAGATAATGTTCAAAAAATTTCAACAGGATATCCACTGTGTTTCTGGTAAAGTATCTATTTACAGAACACAATAAAACTGTAGTTAGAATGATGGCTGGCTATAACACAGATTCCTATTTATACAGAATCCGTTACCATTATCTGTGGAATACATCTTCTTAATTCTTCTGGGAACTTTCAGCTAGTTCATGACTATTTCTGCCATTTTGTAGATATGAAATTATCAAAGGACTTAAAATATAATGTTGATATACTATTGTCTGTTCACAAAAACATTTATTTTCTGGCTCTAAAACTGTCTTTGGTTTTTGGAATTAAATTCTACCAAGACCTCTGATAAATTATTCTTTACTGTGAATAATGATCTTTCTAAACTATAATAAAGGTTTATTATATTTTAAAAACATCTTCAGTTCATTTTCAAAAGTCATTATACTTAGTTTTCTAAAGACAGTGTTCTTTCTAATTTAAACTTAATTCTTGTTATTTCAATTTCATTTTCTTTCTAATGTGTCTCTGGTTGAAACTGAATTGAAAGTTTGAACCTATAATAGATATAGTAGATTCCCAAGATTCAATTTATGTTTATTGACTATATCATCAGAATTCAGTTGTTTATAAAAATGTAATTTACTGAGCATGAATAGGTGGCTTTGATTTTCTTGTCAGCTTCATTTTCTATTCCTTCTTTCCTTTAGCTAGGTGTGTAAGTTAAAATTTTATATCCCTGCATTGTACACAATATGATTCCAGAAAAGATAAAATAAGAAGTGATTACAAATCCAACCCTCTCTGCACGTCTTAGTAATCCCATCTCATACCTTTCCTTTATAATTAAATATAATGGTCTTTTCTCAGTTGCTCCCATCCAGTAAATTCTCTGCCTTGGAGTTTTGTGTACTGACTTCTTTCTGGAATGATTCTCAGTGTCAGCATTTCATTATTTAATAGTGCTCCTCCTAACTTAAAAATGCAGTTGATGATGTATTTACTGATTGATTTCCTTGGAAGACTATGAAGTTCTTGACACCCTGGACTTCATTTGATGCACCACCACATGCTCAGTGTCTCTAGGCAGGTAGTCAGGGCTCCAGGAACAGTTATTGAATCCGTGACAGGGCTTTCATTGTTAAAGCTTTTCCATGCCAACAACGAACAGAAGCACAAAAGCAAGCACATTCAAGCACTTCATTTTTCTTATTAAAATGAAAGGAAAGGGCTGGGGATTCAACTCAGTGGCAGAAGGCTTATCTAGCATATATAAAGGCTTTAGGTTCAATTCCTAGAAATGCCAATAAAAAAGGAAGGAAGAGAGGAAGAAAAGAAGGAAGGGTAAGAAGGATAGAAGCAAAGGAAGGATGGAAGGGAAGTGATAGAGAAAGAGAGAGAGAGAAGAAAGAGAGAGACAGACAGAAAGACAGAATGACTGAATGACAGAAAGGTACAGAAACAGCACTTTGCCCAGCTGTGTCTAGTCTTAAATAACACCAAAGGAAAAGTGTCATTAGAGAATTTTTTCCTGTGGCCTTATCAAAGTTTTTATTAAACTTTTATTTTTTGAAAAATATTCACAAGAATTGGCTGATAAATGTTATAAATGGCTCTCAGAACCTTTTCCTCTTGAATAATTCAAGAGGATTCACAATTGCATTATTGCAACTTGAACGTACGTAGTGTGTTTCCAGGGGCTCAGAGCCTTTCTATAAAGTTGGTGTTGTCCTCAGGCAAGTGCTTACTTGTTGCTTAGATACTGGGAACTGGGATAAAAATAATTTGAGGGAGAAAGGAGAGTTCTGCATATAGCATGAAAAAAATGAAGTTTATGCAATGGACTCTGTTCTCTTCGATGCGATGGGAACAAATCCTTTCAATCCAGTTGTGAAGATATGTGTTGAAATAAAGGCAGGTGACCATATTCTAGGTGTTTAATATATATGGAGTGCCTTTACTATATATGGAGTGAGGCCAGGAAGGAGGATTCCCTACTTGACCACCTAAGAGGAAAATGGGAAATCTCCAAAATGCATTGCTTCAGCATCTCTCCCAGTGACACCTTTGACTAGAGCTCTGCAGACCATGTGCTTTCTACTTATTTGCGAATATGCATGGCCATACTAATTGTGTATGCAACTTCCACATCCTAAAACTAGAAAATTTAAAAGTAGAAAGTAAATTTAGTATTTCTCTTTCTAACCATAAAAGCTTTACACTATCTTTGGCTAAAAATCACAAGCGACATAAAGAAAAGGCTTTTTGTTAATGATAGATGTGAATTGTCTTAACAAATGGTTTTCTTGATAATAGTGAACTTTTGGCATTGCTGACTTCCTTCCTCTCTCCCTTCCTTGCTCCCTTCTTCACATCCTACTTCCGTCTCTGCTCCCCACTTCTCTCTCTCTCTTTCTTCCTCCCTTCCCGCAGTCCCAGTGCTAGGAATCAAACTGAGGCCTATTACATCCTAACCATGTGCCCTAACACTGAGACTCACCTCAGCCCCAATTATTGATTTAAGTCTATGGAAAGAGAGGGGAATTTTAGGTTGAATTATTGGCGTTATGGGAATGAAAGAATCTAACAGTCATCTTGTACACTGCAGATGTTAACAAATATTTGCAGTTTCTCAGTGGCAGAATATTATGTCAGGTACTGCTGGGACAATGGGCCTCTGTGTGTTTAGTGTGACTTATTAAAAGCTATTGTGCAGTGGGGTCCTTCTTAAGCAACACACTCACCCTTGAAGATGGAAGACTACACGCCTCTAATGCAGTTTCAACTCGCTTCCGGTCGGCAGAAAATAAGCGATATATGCTGTGAAGTGAAAACACACAGGGGAGAGCTGGTTAAAAGGCAACATTCCAGCACACTGACCGAAGATGCCAACTTAAGATACTACACTGTATCAAACCTATTTGATAAGTATGAGTACATGCCCTTTTTGTCATGTCTGCATCTGTGTTCTCCAAGACCAGTGTGTATGCTTTTTAAACATTAGTGTCCAATGGAATATCAACATGTTGAGACTATCAGTATTATTCAGTTAAAAACTTTGGCATTAAGGGACATCTCATGCTAAACATTGAACTAAGAATCTTTCACATCTTTGCCCTAAGGTACCCCCCAAAGTGTTATATTACTGATAATTTAACATTTTTTTTAATTCACAGAAACTCACATGGAGCTTTTAAGCTTTTTAGCTAACATTGTCTTCACATATACTTTCTTTGGTTACTAAATTTTTTTAAATTAAAAATAAAACAGAACTTACGTTCTGGATAATTTAATACAATGGTTTGAATTTATCTATGTTTTATTGAAACATTAGAAAATCCTATGTCCCAAACTCACTAGTTTTAACATGTACGTGGTGGAGGTGAGCTGATAGCTCCCTTGGACTGGTTTTGCTCTTTCGTTTCCTTCTTGTTTCTGCCCCTGCTGTTGCCTCTTAGATTTCCTGTCTGGCTCCTAGGAGCATCAGGCTTGCAAACCCATTCTGAAGGCCCAAGCCATGAGGACAACAAGAGGCACTGAAGGCCCTCAGTTTGTACTCCTAAAATAGATGCGAATCTCAAGTGGTTTCTGGGTTTAGCAATGAGGTTCCCTTCCTACTCTCCCCACCCACTTTCTGCCTTGGTATTTCTTGAAAATGATACCACAGGAAATGTGTTGAGGGGGCCAGCTGCTCTGATGTGAGACATGACTGCAGAAGAATAGAATTCCCACACGTTTCCATGCTTCCACTTCAGAGGGTGGAGATGCCAAACAGAGCATGGCACACACTCAAATCTCGGAGAAAAAGCAAATGAATCATGGGACATGCTTGTGAAACTTACTTTTTGAGAGGGATACGCCCTTCTGGAGTGACTTGTAGTTTTAGTTTTGTGTATCTGTTGAAGGAGCAGAAAGGCAAGGGTTTCACTCTTTAAGCAGAGTTTTATCGCAAAATACAACACACAGAATAAAAAAAAAGTCTATGTGAATGGGCAGTTGCTGAATTTTTGCAAACTGTCTGAATCTACAAATTGATACCCCAAACAAGAACTAGACAAGAGTCACCTTAACAGCAACTCTGAATCTCCTCTCAGACCCCCCCTCCTGTCCATCAAAGGAACTGTTTTCCTGATGTGAAGAATCATAGATAATTTTGGCCTATTTATCACCTTTCAAAAATGATAATCATATTCCTTTGTATTTGGCTTTCTTTCTTTCCACTCAGCTTTATATCTTGGGGCATTTATATTTTATATCAGCTTTATATTTTAGAGTGTTCATTCTCATTAGTGGATGTAATCTACCAACTATATTGATCTCTTGAACTACTTATGGAAACACAGGTAGGAAAATGGGACAACAGAGCTCTCCCTCCCTGCTGATGGGTATGCAAATGTGGAATACTGTATACACCCTGAGACCCATTTATCCCATTTCTAAGTATATACAGGGCTGAAATGTTTATGTCCTACTTCTCTTTGTTTCCTTCCGTTCACTTTGCCTGGAAGAATGGACACGTTGGAAATGTCTGTTGGATGAAGGGTGCTTGAATCAGAGACAGGAAAAAAAGAAAGGAAAAGCAAGGATGGAAGGAATCTTAAGGTAACTCATTTAGGAGAAATGGTCCCTCAAAGAAGCATTTTAAATGAAGTGCTGGAGCTAAAAGGAAAAAGGAATTGGTAGAAAAGCAAAAAAAGTGTGGCCAAGCTATGAGGTCTGGAATGCTCATTGTTTTGATGTAAAGACTTTCCAACCTCCTTGATGACCATGGCTTCCAAAAGGAACAACAACCAACTTTCCTTGCTGCTCATGTGGTTTCTTTGAGCAGACGATTTTTTTTTAGAAAAGTGGTTTCAATTCCAAAATAATTTGCTAATTTATTTTGCATTACTTTCCCTCTCCCTTTCCTTTCTGTTTTCCCTCTGTATCCTTTCTCTGCTCTTTTCTTGCTCATCTGTGATGGACAGCAGTCTACTGATTAAAGTAGGCAGAAAATTACTGAGGCCTTCATCAGAGATCTGACCTGAGAAACAAGAAGCATGAATGCTACTCATTGTCTTCCTCAGATTCATAACTAAGAAGACACAGGCAGGTAAAGGCAGCAGCCGAGAGTCTCTGAAATTCACCATTTCTAGTTGTGAACACAGCTGCCTGGATTTGAACATAGCTTCTCATGGTATGTCAAAGGCATTCATATTAAGTCTCAGCTCAGGCCTAACACAATGCGCAGCCTAGAGGAAAATAAGAGCCATCTTTCTTGGAAGTCTTCCAATTCCAAACAGTGAGGGTATCCATTCTCTAACAGGAGGAAAATTTATGTTTGTTAATGTGAGAAGCTGGGGCCACCTAAACAAAAGGCTCACAAAGGGGAAAGGAACTGGACTCAGAAGTAGCAACACCCTTAGCAATAAAATTAGAAGGACTTACGCTTTTTCCAGAAAGGCATCCCTGGACATGTTTTGGGCCAGCAGGTTTGTTGCCAAACTGAAGACCTCATTTGTCCATTCCTGAAAAATGTAAATCCCACCTGCATTAGCTTAAATACTGCTCAGTCATGAGATAGGCTTTTAGCTCAGCTTCCAGGAAGACAAATTGGCTCCATTTGGATGGCCTTAGGTCTCCCTCCATGCTATTGGTAAAAGTGATACAATTAAAGTCAAATCCCCAGGGACTCCTCCTAAGGAAAGGTTCTTTACATGTAAATAAAGGTTTTATTTCCCTTGCTTTGATAGGAAACTGCTACACTACCTTCAGTAACTGAACACATTTTACTATTTTCCTTACATTATAAATACAAAAGGAGTCACAGAAAAGTTTCCAATATGGTAAATATATTTTGAACAGAACAATATGTATTCATCTTTCTACTTTGCTAGCCAGGCCAAAGTGGCTAAATTAGGCAATTTTAAATGATAAACACAGCTCTAGTAGTTGTTTGTGCTAAATTCTCTCACTAAGGGTCTTCTTTGGCTTCAAAGAAAATGAAAACTGGCCAGCCTACAATGAAGGGTGATTCCTCATTCTCTGTGTACTCATATGTGCTCAGCTTTAATTACTCACAGCTACTGCTCTACTACCTGAGCCACATCTCTAGTCTAGCTGTTTGCTGTTGAGTTTGGAGATAGACTTCAGACTTTTCTGCTCTAGTTTACATTGAACTGTGCTCCTCAGGAAGTCTTAGTCTCCTAAGTAAGTGGCTAGGATTACGCCATTACAACCATTCTCTTTTAAAAATTTCAGTTTTCTCCTGATTTCTATGTTTATTTATTCTTTTAAAAAATTACTAACATAAGTCACTGATCAAAGGCACTCCATTGTGATATTGGCAACATGCATGTGATATACTTGGATCAAATTTGTCCCATCCTTATTACTCTTCCTTAATGGCTGTCCATTTTTTGTTGTTATTGTGGTGCCCATCCTGGGGCTTGAACTCAGTCTAGGTGCAGTTCCTAGTGTTTTTGCTCAAGGCTAGCCCTCTACCACTTGACTACATTTCCACTTGTGCCTTTTTTCCCCTTTGGTTAATTGGAGATAAGAGTCTCATGGACATTCCTGTCCACATTGTCTTTGAACCATGATCCTCATATCTCAAGTTTCCTAAGTAACTAGGATTGCAAGCATGAGACATCAACATTCAGATTCTCCTATCTTTCTAACTTTGCTTTATTTCTCTCACTCTGTTTTTCAGAGCTGAGTATTGAGCTCAGGGCTTTCTCTTTCGCTGAGCTAAATCATCAACTTCCTATCCATTCTTAATGACAGTTTTCAACACATCATAAATACTATGAGCCAAAGTTTGTTTCTATGTGAAAATGACATGAGACAATCAATCATGTAGTATTGTTGTAGTGGATTTCTCAGTGCAATAACATCTTCAGGTACCATAATATTAAATATCACATTTTATTGTTTCTTGGGCCTATTAATATTTTCTTTTCTATAGTTAGGTCCTACAAGGTTAGGTCCATATATATTTGAAATCATTATATCATCTTGATGACTTTACCTTTTTCATGCATAATGACCATCTTTATAGTTTTTGACTTAGTCTATTTGTCTGATTAATATTGGACTAATATTTGTTGTGGAAGTAGGACTAGACTGTGTTTGTTTTGTGACTCAGTCCTAGGCCACAGCTTTTGACTGGCTACTTTATTTTTATTTTTTGTTATTATCTTTAGGTAATTGCACAAAGGAGTTTCCATTTGACAAGGCAGTTTATGAATACTATGTATCTTGATCAGTGTCACCCCTTTCAACATTCTCACCCATCACTCCCCTATCTATACCTTCTCTCATTCTTCTTAATTTTGTAGGCTATACATTGCTTTCTTGCATTTTCCCCTTTTTCTCCTCTTAAAATGGATGGTAGGCTAGATTTAGCCCTCAGGCCTTAGTCGCTATCCCCTAATCATGTAAAAATAGATACACTATTACTATTTACCCCTCAAAGTAGAACTTGCTTTTTGTGAAAAATGTAATGAGATCAGTAAGAATCACAGCCTAGACTGATTTAATCTCCACTGAAAAGCAATGTAATCTTTTAAATGTATATATATGTTTAAAAGTAATAAATTATATCATAATATCAACATTTGTTAAATTTGAAGTATGTGTTAGTCACACACATAATGTATATGTGTAGAACATATATGTGGGTATAACATACATGTGTGTGCATCGTAAACATATATGTATATATGTGATAGATATAGATAGATAGCAAATAGTTATAAATAGGTAGGTAGATGTACATGGACCCACATTTTTGAATCACTGTTGAAATGTGGGAGATATAGTAGGTCCTAGTCCTGGTAACACTTGTTCTTCTGCCAAATGAGGGAAACATCAATGAAGTGAAGCCAAATTAAAATGAAGGCTAAGAGAACTGTTGAATAGAAAAAAGGAAAGCCCCTGGCTGTGATTTGGATATATTTTTTCCCTCTGAAATTCATGCTGGAATTTAATTGCCATTGTGATGGTGTTGGGGAATGGGTTCATTAATTAAGTCATTAAGAAAGGTTAGTGTTGCTTTGGGAGGAGGATCTGGGAGGACTGGGTTAATTTTCCCAGGAGTAAGAGAGGTCTCATTCACATGGGACCGGATTAGTTACTATGAGAGTGAGTTTTGATAATGAAGACTCTCTTTATGTCTCTCTGTATGCACCTGCTGGTCCACCAGGTTTTCTATCATGTTTTCAGCTCTGGACGTCCTTCCTAGATATGATTTCTAATCTTGTACTTCTGGTCTCTAGAAAGTGTTAATATAAACTTCTTTAAAAAAACATTTTAGTAAATTATTTTGTTTCAGGTATTCTATGGTTGCAGTTTCAGGTAAAGATCATCCAAAAGAATATTCTTGTCAGAGTTGAAGAGAAAGACACTTACTTGAAGTTTTCACAATGAGAAGTTTATGAGGTTTACATTTATGTCATTGTGAGGCTCAAATATAATATTTTATAATAAATATAACTAATACATTTATGATATGCATATATGTGCATACCATCTACTGATCATCTATATATTTTGCAATATCTAAGGAGACCTCCTCCTCTCATCTCAGTTTCCTGCATCATTGCTTCTTTGTATAGCTTAGCAATGTTTAATTCAATGTTCAAATGTGGAACCCTCTAGAACTTTCATGCCAATCTGTAACATTCCTGGAATGGTGACTTCCAACCACACCATTTTATGATAACACTTGTTTTTATGCCTTCTAATCCTTCCAATCCCAGTGTTAATTATTTCTTTGTAGCTGCCTCAGTACTGTGTACTATAAACTATAAACTATATTACAAGTAGGTTCTGTAATTATAGTTGATATTGCTGCTTATGTTTAAATAATAATTCCATTTGAGGAGACCAAATTAAAATAAGAGATTTATTTTATAAATGTATTCACTTAGTAAGATTTGTTTCTCCTTAGTGAGATTTGTATATCCTTAGTGAGATGTGTATCAATCAGACACAGAAAGGGAAGAAATCATTTTCTAGGAAGTTAAGTGACATTGCTTATTTCCTAAGTGAAAGCTGACTAAATTAGAACTTCATTCCTTTAAATTGAGTTGTGAACTAGGTACAGGTAGCACCTCATTAACTTATTATGTAATGACTGAATTCTGCTAAAACATCATTTTCTCATTTGGAAATGGATTCATTTTAAATTACCTTAATTATACCTCCCAATTTTACTTTAAACCCTTGGCAAGTGAAATTCTTCCTCTTAAAATGAAGGGGTGTTTGACATTAACTGATCCTATTAGTCCCTCTTCTGCTCCAAGAATCATTCTTTGTCTTTGCTTTTGAGGATTTCACTTCATCACTGTCCTTGCCTGTGGAAATCATAGAATAGAGACTTGATGTATACAGGTATCTGGGGCTTGAACTCAGCACCTGCTCTCCCTTGGCATTGTAAGAAACATAAGAGGTCTTACTTGTGCTCATAATTCTGTGATCTAAACCTAACTTTGGATTTTGCTACCCTAACTGGCTTACCATCTCAATGAATACACATTCCAAAGAAATCTTTTTTTTTTTTTTTTTGGGTCTGGTCATGGGGTCTGAACTCTGGGCCTGGGTGTGTCCCTCATCTCTTCAGCTCAAGGCTAGCGCTCTACCACTTGAGCCACAGCGCCAATTCTGGCTTTTTTCTTTTTGCTTATGTGGTGCTAAGGAATCGAACCCAGGGCCTCTTGCATGCAAGGCAAGCACTCTACCCCTGAGCCACCTTCCCAGCCCCCCAAAAGAAATCTTAAAGTCAATATTAGCTCTCATCTCTGTCTCATGACATGAATTGCATCCAACAGCAAATAGTTTTACTTTTTTAAAAATTCAAAACAGATTCAGAATCCAACCACTTTCCCACCCCTCTAACCTCAAATACTCCAGCCTCTGTCTTCCTTCAGCTAGGGTAATGCTGTTAAAATATGGCTGAACAACTCAGTCTCAAAATAGTACCGTGTCACTCAGAATGATCAAGGTCTTATAGTGACCATATAATTAATTGGTTCAACCATCAACCTTGCCTCCAGCTCATTTTTCACTATCCCTTCCTGTACATTTACCCCATTCAGCCAAACTGGACTCATGACTGTCCTTTCTACATGTTGAGCACAGAGGCCCACGCCTGTGCTATGCTTGGCTCACCCCACCCACTCTTCAACATTTTCCTCAAATTGTAACCCTTCACTATGGCCCTTTGTAACCAGCATGTTTAAAACTCCAAATCCATTCCACTGTCCAGTAGTTCCTGGGAACTTCTTTGATTATTTTTTTTCCCACTGCAGTTATTTATTGTCAGCCTACCCTTTATTCTTATGATTTTGGTTATTTCTCTGCTGTCAGCATTGAAACAGTGCATAAGCACATAGTAGGTGAATAATATTTGTTGAATGAAGAATATTACTACATAGCCATTAGGGAAATTACTAATAAGGGACTTAAAAATCCAAGCTGGGCCTTGGAGATTCATGACTGTAATCCTAGTTACTCAGGAGGCTGAGATCTGATTGTTGTTGTTTGAAGTGAGCTTGGATAGAAAAGTCCATGAGATTCTTATCTGCAATTAACTGGTGTGGCTCAGGTGGTAGAATGTCTGCCTTGAGCTGAAGAAGAGCACTCCAGCACTGAGTTCAAGCCCCAATATCAACACACACACACACACACACACACACACACACCACACATACACGCATCCTTACTAATAATTTAGTCACTGGAAGCATTTGCCTAAACTGCCTCTGCTTGATTAAACTACTATTATTGGGAGAAATCTGCGTCTCTAAAAGGATGCTATGTATTCCCCCCCCAATATTTTACCTGAAGATAAAAAATACATATGAATACATTTTTGTATTTTTTATTCTGAAAAAATAATGGAGATTTGTCTTTCTCTTCTTTTTTTCCTCACTTCTCCTCCCCTTCTTTCTTTTCTTCCTTTCTCTTTTCTTGTGTTTTTCCTTCTGCCCCTGTATGCCTGTTTCAAGGTGAGGGATAAAATAATATATACTTAGAGTATCCTCAGCAGCCACGCATGGAAAGCTAAGGAGGTACTATGTTAGGAGGTGGGTGGGTGGGTGGGTAGGGTTGATGCTGCTCATGTGATTTTCTGGGGAGTGGGCTTATACTCAGTCAGAAATCACAATCATTTCTGTATCTCAAGGTTCATATTTTCCCTTCATTTTGACCTTATTGCCTTTATGTGGCATCCTGGAATGCTGGTGTCCAAAAAAGCTCACGTTTAACAAACGCAGCAAAGATACCCAGCAGACAGAAAGCAAGAGGCACTTTCTTCCACTGTTCTCAGAGTAGCAGTGGCCGTTACTTATCTCTATCTAAGGAAGAGATTGAAGCCCAAGTCACTCTTTCTCCCTCTTTTTATTATAAATATCGCTTTTGACTTTTGAACTGTTAAACTTTCATACAGGCATTACAATGGGTGACATTTTCAACAGATGAAAGTTTGCAGCATGCATACCCTTCACCTGCCTGACACTCATCTAAAATTCAAGTACAGAACGTGGGGATGAATCTCATTTGCCAATAAATTTCATCCACTATGACAGGCATACTGTAAAGCAATATATTGGCATAGGAAGAATTTGGCCCTTTGGGGTATGTTATATTTCACTAAAACACCCAAATCCCTAGCTCACTTTTGGTCAGCAAGACGGCACAAAAAGAATGAATATTTTTTATTGTTACTAAGGGCTTAAGAGAATTGAGTGTTTTGAGAAGGAAGGACTGAAAACAATTGTGTCTGCAGATACTCACATAGATTTAAAAAATACAACTTTTCCTTATTCTGTCTACCAGGCAATAGGCATTTATTTCAGTTTCAACCCATTGGCACACTTACTAGTTCAATCCATACTCTGAGGAAACAACTGGATGAAATTTGACATACCGGGTGGTAATTAACAGTGGGCTCAAACTATTTAGGATTTCCTGTCAGAGCCTGAAATCTCAAATCCTTTTAGGGTGATAGACAACCTCTGTGTTAAGTTCCACTGCAGAGGGAGGGTGCATATGTGGGGGGAGGGAGAGGCGCTATGGGAGTGCAGCCACTGGGCGTCTTTATTTCTGGTCTCATCATATGTGATGTAATCTTTCTTAGAGTACTCCTTCAGGTATTCAATTTTCATCATGGATGATCAGAAATGAAATCATACCTAAAGAAAAAAACATGCTGAAGATAATTGCAATTGTCAAATGCAAAAATAAAGTAGGCTTTTACTTTTTTTTTTTTTTGCCCCTTTTGTAAACGGGTATTCCTCTGAGCTAATTTATGGGACTGATTTCAGGACTTGCCGAGATTCTCCAGATAATGAGTAGTCTCCCAACAGCTGCACCCTGGGTCCCTGAGACCTGAAGATAGATGCCAGCATATACAGCAATCCTAGGAGCTGCTGCTTTTGGCACACAGCCATCTGCCTTTCACAATTTACACACAGTCCTGCTTAGGCTGCAAGACTTCAAGGAGTAGGCTAGAGAACTAAAAGTCTATTTCCACGCGAATCATCCCTAAACCAACAGCAGATAGGACACAATCTGAAACTCAGCAAGCAACAGAAAACTATTGTGTCTTCAAATGCATTGGCTAGGGAAAATTTGATCTGATGAATCAGTTACTTAGCTTGCTCAAAATAACACCAATTTTGTGGATAGGTGTAAATGACCTATCTTTTGTAGTTCATGTTAACCTTCCCAGTCAGATCTCTAAAGCAATTCAGTAACTAGTGCTGAAAAGTGCTTGAGAAATAAACAGTCCTTAATCTTAGCGAATGGCTTCTATATTGCTGAGGAAATGGAGGCATTCTCCATACCATGGAATTATTTCTACTCCATGAGGGTAGTTTCCATCATCTCTATCAGTGGACATTTTTTAATCAAAAGCTGAAGCTCCTCTGTACAGCTATTTAATTTGAAAAATAAATATATGTATTTGGATATAGAGAGCCATATCATCTATCTATCTATCTATCTATCTATCTATCTATCTATCTATCTATCTATCTATCTATCTATCTATCTATCTATCTATCTATTTATCTATTTATCTATCTATTCCATCTGTCTGTCCATCTTGTCTTGTCTGTCCATCTGTCTGTCTTTATATATCTGTCCCCCCAAAAAAATCCCATAGTAAGTATGTTAGGCTTTTGGAGCCATATGTCTTATATAATAACTACTAAACTCTGTCATGTAAAAGCAGCCGTAACAATACAGAAACAACTTAACAGTTGGCTGAACTTGACCCTCAAGCTATAATTTAAAGTCCGGAGCGAAAGGCTATGAAATATACCTATTCAAAGACATGTTCTAGTACTTCTACTCACATCAATATTTGGTTTCCTTCTACAGGATTATTCCTAACAGCATATAAACATGTTATGGTTTCTCTGCTCATTTCCCCTTTTGACAGCATTCTCTTTTTGTGCTTGTTTCTTCTGTTTTCCTTTGTGTTCTTATGGCACTGGGCCTTTTGCTTGCCACTGAACTCTACCCTCTATCATGCCTCTATTCCTCTGCTGGGCTTTACATCATAAATTCTCAAAAAAAATCTATTCAGGTTTCTTAATTGGCCGCCTCCCACGTTCCCAGAATTCACTCCAATCAGAGATTGGACTCCATTGTTCAACTGAAGTTGTTTTAATAAGGCTACCCATGATTTTTGCATCATTAGATCGAACTGTTGAGTTTTGGCCTTCATCTTACATGAACTATGAGATCACTTTCTTGTCTTGAAATAGCATTTCTCATCTAGCTTCCAATGATACCCATTTACCTGGTTGCCACCTAACCAGCTGTTCTATCTCAGACTCCTACTTCTGAATCTTTCTTACCTCTCCATGTTAGAGTGTTCACGATTCATACCTCAGATATTTTCTGTAGCTACACCACTTTCTGGTTAATCTCTCAGTTTCATTAAGTACTAAAATGACTTTGACATATCCAATGACTTTCAAATTAATATGTTATATTTGGCATTTAACTCTTGGGCCCAGATATCCAACAATCTCAACAACTCTACTTTAATAATGATGTGATTATTTAATAATCTCAAACTGAACATGATCAAAACTCAATCCTTGCTATTTCTTCAAGCAAAAATTTACATTCTGGTTTAAATTTTTCCTATGTCAGTAATTGATATACCAATCTTCCCTGCTCCTTGGGAAAAAAATTCTAGCAGAATGTTTGATTCCTCTTTCTCTTAATATTTTCATAACATATGTTCATAATATTCTCTCTCTATATAAACATATTTGCATATGTATGTATATATATACATAAACTATTTCCATCTCCTGCAGAATTTTACCTATATCCAAATCATTGACAACTGGTTTAACATATTTTAATACTTTAAGTGATATCATGGATCCTATGATTATCCTTCTCTTCAGCTTATTATTGTTAGGTTGGACTATCGTTGTCCTTGGCTTGAAATCATCTAATGGCTTCCAACTTACTCATAAAAGAAGAATCTAGCCACAGTTTACAGCATCCTACCAGGAAGTAACCTCGGTTGCTTCCTGTCTTCTATGCTGCCACCTTCTCTCCATCTTTCTTAGTCTGCTCCTGTCACACTTGCACTGTCACACAAGGCAACCTCTAGATTTAGGACATTAGCACTTGTTGTTCCCTCCATTTGGAATAGTCTTGCTCCAGACATCCTCAGTGCCTGCTCCCTCACCTGCTTCAAATCTTTGCTCAGGCATCACTTTCTCAATGATGACTGGATTGACTAACCTAGTTCACAAGCCCTTCTGAGTCCTCCCTAGCTGGACTTCCTTTTTGTTAATATCACTTGTCTCTCTTTAAAACCTCATACAATTCACTGATTTATTGGTTTCCCTTTGTTAGAATGCTGCTAAGCATAAGAAACTGGTCTGTCTATTTTGTTTATTGCTTTACCTCCAATATATAGAACCGAGCTTTTTGTCAAAAAAAATTAGGGAGTAGATGAATCCATTCTTGACATTTTATGACTGTGGAACGTACCCATATCCTTAAGGGGTTTATGAGCTCAGGTCCTTATCGAGTACTCACTATTATTTGTGATGCTTTATCCTGCATTTCCAATCTCAGATCACATTATCAATAAGAGTTCCTTTCCTGCTTAGTTCCTTTCCACAATAAGCTAAACTTGTGGCCTGTGTGCATGGTGAATATTTAATTTGCAACAGTCTTGTTTTCCCCAGCAACCAGAACAGCTCATATTTCCCTCCCCCGGCAGCAATTTCCCAATTGCTTGGTTTTCATTTGCTTAATTAATGGGCTGAATGTCGAAAGGTGAGTTTGTAGAACATTGTGTCTTGTTTGTACTCTTCCTGACTTTTAATTTTGCCTTAGTAATGATCTGTCTCCTTTATTATTATTATTACTATTATAATTATTATTTTAATTTTCCAGTCACAGACAGAAATGGAGACTAGAGGCATCTGAAACATTTTCTTTCATATTATTCTCTCTTCCTTCCCTTCATAGCTCATGGAGATGCTCTATTAAGAATATGATCCACTTTGAGGCACAGATAAATCAAACTTGTAAAAAATTTCCACAATGGCCATTAAGAGGGGAGATGGATATTTCTTTTTTTTTTCAAAAAAAGTAGTTAGTAGAGAAAGGACAGTTTTCAGACACCCAGAAAATGAATGCTTTGGAAGGTAGAGAATGTCCAAATGAGTTGGGCAATGCTGATTCAAATCTTCAAAAAAATATTGTGCACTTTTCTCATTGTGCTCAGCGGCCAGGACCTAAGAATTTTATTAGTACAATGTTTTTCTTCCTTCAAATGAATCTAGATGGAAAAAAAGGCTGCCAAGTGAAGCCCCTTTGCCCATAGTTGTGCTTTGTTTGACTCATGTGATACATGAAAAGAACTTTTTGTCACTAATTAACATCTTTTGCATGCATTCTCTGGTTAATTTTGGAATGAAGTCCAAAGATCTGGCGACAGGGAACCCACACTTCTCTAAGGAAGTGATCCTTCACATGCAGTGTCCAGGCTAGTAGCATTGGCGTCATCTGCCCATCTGTTAAGACACAGAGTATCAGGCTTCATCCTGGAATTACTGGGGCCAGAATCCAATACAGTGTATTTTCACAAGCCTCCCTGGTGATCCTGATATACACACAAGTGTTTATATCCATTTCTCTAAGACAACACTTTGTAGGAACCAGAGAACAGCTATGAAAGAATACCTCAGGTAGATTTTCAGGTTGCAATTACTACCCCAAATCTTTTCTTTCTCAACTTCATGTCATATGGTTATTAATATGCTTGCTCAGATCCTGCAGAAAGCTATGCCTACAGTGCTTAAACTTGCATTAGTGATTTTTCTTGTGTCTGATGCATTTCCAGGAGTTAAGTGAGGTGACCAAAGATGAAGTATATTAGCACCTCTCCATGTTGGAGGAATCTCAAAGGAGACAGAACCAAGGCTTGGAGAGTTACAGGATCTTCCAGACGATTGGAAAAAGGCACACAGTAAGAGTCTATGTTCAAGTGATTCTGAAGACAATAGCATACATGAGAGGTGAGAGCTATGTGAGTATTTACGTCAAGGGTCTGTGCTGGGCCAAAAGGGACTGGAGCCAAGAAGAAAGTAACCATGGTGAAGAAAAACATTCCTGTGGATGAGGCAAATGCCTAGCATCTCAAAGCAGCCATGCTTTGTGAGGAGGACCTAGGCATGACTTAGTCATGAAGAGAATTGGAAGGAATCCAGAAGTTGCAGAATGTCTCTGTAGTGTGTTTGGTATAGATTTTTATTTTACCTCTGTTCTGTTTCCTGATAAGACATCCATATTTCCATTTTGATTGATGATACCTACAATGTTACTATACATCATGTAGCCATAAGTAGACAACTTAAGAGCCAAGCATAGGAGAGTACCAGAAGATGGTGACATTCACCACCTCCTTTGCAGCCTTACAGAGAACTCAGGACAACTCGGGGAGTTGGCTTGAATGTGGAAATTCCAAGTTGTAGCAGACACAAGGTTCTCATTGGTCACAGGAAAACAAGGGTGCATGAAGATTGAATTGTGTGATACAGAGAGAACATGTTAAACAAATTTCCCATTTCCAAAACCTATTCACAGGATAGACTCCTGGAAGGAAAATGACTATTAGGGTCTGAAGGGCTTGATAAGTCAAGAAGGGTAAGAAATGTATGATTGTTGTTTAATTGCAGTTTTATTTTTAATCCCAGCTCTAGAGAGAGAAGCGGAAAGATAACTTCCTCTTCATGACTCTCTCAAAGGATTCACTGAAGGAATAAATTAAAAATTCAGCTTCTGAATGGCTCCGGATGGCTCATACCTATAACCCTACCTACTTAAGATCTCACTTTGAATACATCCTGGGAAGAAAATTCCATGAGCCTCTTTTTCCAAATTATCCAACATAAAGCCAGGCTGAAAGTATGGCTCAATTGGTAAAGTGCCAGCCAAGCTAGCAAGCCAAGTTGAGTTCAAGCCATGGTAATAGGCCGAAGAATAAAATAAAATAGAATGAAATAAAATAAAAAATATTTCAAGTGCAAGTGATTTAGGGAAGACCAAAAAGCACGCATATCTAGAATTATATCTTTAAGAAGATTTAAGTCCCAGTTTAAGTTTATACTGATCCAATAGATTTCTCAGAATCTGTGAAAGAGCTGCCTCTGAGCAACTTCTTCTTAATCTGCATATTATCTGAATGATCCATACATACCATCCAGAATTAATTTCCTTTTCTTCTCACACTTACTTTCCTCTGGCTTTTTTCTTCCATATAGATCTTTACTAGAGATACAATACATTTACAACTTAATTTATTTTCTTCCTCAGACGTTGTCAGAGAAAATGTCTTTCTTTACGGCTCTGTATCTGGTACTGGGATTGTGACTATATTGAATAACTGAATGATTTGGAATCCACTGGTAAACATTCTCTCTTAGAGAAATGTAAATTTTAAAGAAGCATGGGATCCTGTTTGGTATTCCACATAAGGACAGAAATCCAGCATCACTCAAGATATCACATACATTGGCCCAAGAGATGAAATATAGGTGTGATGTTGTGAGACAGCACTAACAAGTAGAGTATGAAAAAAAGTTGTATAAGTAAAATAGTGTTTATAGATTTTTAACTCTGAGCTCTTTCAGTGGGGAGGACATACCCTACAAATTTTGCTGCTAGAAAAGATAAAAACACACTTCCTTGCTTCAGGAATTGTACCAGAGACACCAAGTGCTAACAGGTGCTAACATTTTTTATAGATATAGTCTTAATAAGGAATGTTACAAGGTCTCTGAATCAAAACCTAACAGGTGCTAACATTTTTTTTATAGATATAGTCTTAATAGGGAATGTTACAGAGTCTCTGAATTAAAACCTCTATGGAAATCAACTGGGTAGGAATCACATAGAGAAGGAAATTGCATACATTTGAAATATAGGTTTAATGCAACTTAACATAGGCAGATTGGCATGAAATAGAAGACCAGTATTCATGTTAGTAAAAAATTTCCCTGAGAGTGACTGCCATTTATTGAATATTTTAACTCGAGGTGTAATGACTATCATACATTGGTCATCTCTAAAAGAAAAAAGAATGGTTATATTTTGGGAAAGTAATAAAAAATTGCCTTTAGCATTTGTTTGTCTGTATTGATCCATTCATGCAACCATCTATCTATGTACTGAGGAACGAAATATGTTAACAATGTAACTTGTTAAAAGTGGGATGTCAGAATAATGACTGCTGCAGGCAAGAACTTAATGCTGTCACCCAAAGTTCCATTGCCCTGAAATCTTCCCACGTGTAAACTATCCTATAGAAGTAAATGGGTAACAGTTGTTAATGAGAAAATAGATTCAAGTTTTAAAATATTGGGAAAGTGTATTCTAAACAACTTAGAGAATTAAAACTGGTTGACATTTCTTTCATTCTATTGTAGGAATAGGAGTCTATTAGAAAAATATTGAACACAAATCACTACCAAAAATCATTGCCAAATTAGAGATCAGGATAAGACATTCATGATAGCTCCTAAAATTGCCAGGGCAACAAAGGTTAAAAAAAATCACAGAACTCAGAGGAAGATGGCAGAGAAGAAGCTGGAGGCTAAACAAACTCTCACGTAAAAAGCAGTTTTAGTGTTCCAGTGAACAGTCCTAGGCTAGAGAATCACACCAAGTGTGCCATCACAGTTTGGCCAGAGAGGATAAATCCAGGCAGCTTGGTCAAGGAGACAGATCTGAGCACTTTCCCGTGTCCTCGGTGGCATATGCTGCTGCTGCTGCAGCTGCCATATCAACATAGAGAGCTTGGGACAAAGGTGCCAGATGCGGTGTGTGAGCAGATTCTATTCACCACCAGCAAGAACTGACAAGGAACAGAAATCTTCATCCTGCTGATCACAGACCCCAAAACCAGAGTGAGTATACCCCAAGACATCCTTACTCCTTCTCACAGAGCAGTGGTGGGAAGGTAGCCCCTCCCCCACCATTGGAGAAGAACTCCATCTTTGATACTGACAAAGGCCTGGCTCCAGCAGCTAGCTCCAACTCAGGCCTTGGAAGAAAACAATAGGAGCCACTCAGTGGGTCACAGGAACCTAACCTGACTTGCAGGTCTCAGCTCCACCCACTGGAAAGTTGGCCTTCCCAGGCAGAGGAAGCTCTGCCCATGGAGGAGTGACTTTCTTCATTGGGTGAACCAAGCCAGAGGCTGCCCCTCCCCACTGCAGCACAGACAGGAGGGGTAAAAGACAAACAATTGAAACTCAGTAAACATAAATTCTGAGAATGGCTCCAGGATGGGCTCTGTGAGTGTCTCAGGAGCTAGCTCTTCAGGGAAAAGCTACAGATTGCTGATAGGCCTCAACCCTACTCAGAACCTAGCCTCATCACAGCAACTCCAAGCTAGAGGAAACAGCCATCTCCCTCTTTTGTGATACTCAAAGCAGATCTCCCTCCCACTGAACTAGCCTGAGAAGAGGATCACATTTTTCTGCCTGCTCAAACAAACTGACTTAAGAAACCAATCAAGGCACAGGAAAACCAAACACCACAAGCAAACCAGAGACTCCATCAAGAGACTGGTTACGGAAACAGGGGAGATACAAGATCCCGCCCCCCCAAAAAATCAATTAACTAGTTTTTCTACCTAATTTTTTTAATTAAAAAATTGTTTTCTATTTTTAATTTCTTTAAAAATTTTCACTTTAGGTGTGTGTGTGTGTGTGTGTGTGTGTGTGTGTGTGTGTGTGTGCATTTAAGATCTTTTAACCTTTTGGTCTTTTTTGTGACTTAATTGCTGTTCTGCCACCCCAGATAAATACCCATCATCAATTATTAAACCTTATCCTTCGTTGTTTCCATACTTAATTCAGAAATTTATTACTCAATTCACAAACTCTTGGGCTTATAATAGTAGTATTTTTTATACCTATAAGTATCCCATTTTTTAATTTTTAATTTTTAAATTTTTCCTTTTTATCCCTCTCTTCCTCTCATCCTATCCTTTTCTTCTATCAGTATTATTTTTTATATTTAGATAATTTTTAAGTGTTTTATTTTTCAAATTTAAATTTTTGTTTTTTCTTTTTTTTTTCTTGTTTCTTTATCTCCCTCCTTTCATTCTGTACTACCCATTTCCTCTCAGCGATTAGGAGTTGGTTAAATTCACTCTTTCCTTTCACCTCTCCATATCCCTCTAATCCTGTTTTCTCACACAATTCTCCCTAACCCTATTAATTTCTGGTCTGCTTAATCCCTCTTTGATGTTCTTAGTCCATTAATCCATAGTTGCTTGATTAAAACAATTTTTGTTTTCCCTTCCCCTCCCCAAATTATAGCAACATCAAATACAGTGAAAACAGGGGTTATACTGTAGGGAAGGGACATACAAAGCAACAAAGAAATCATCTCATAAATATGTTAGAAACAATAGCAAGAAAGAAAAACCATTTGAGTCTTTATCTTGGGGTTCATTCCACCTAACATCAAATTATTTGACTGTTTCTGCTTGTTTCAGACATATACTAGTTATTGCAAATAAGGGAAACCATGGGACCTATGTTTCTTTGGGCCTGGCTTAGTACTTTTAAATGCCAATTGAGCAGTTCTATTGGAAGCATCATCCTTGAAGTTCATTGCTTCCGGTGTGCTGGTCTGTGCCTATATTCTAGTTATTTCTGTATGAATCTGAAAAAAACCTCAATGTCTTAGAAAAATAGCAATTCCTTAATGGATAATCATATCTAATACAACATTGAAATCTATAGCTAAATAAGTATTATTATTATTTTAAATTTTAATTTAAAGATTTTAGTTTTGTTATTTCATATAATAATTGAATAACTGCTATAGGAATGGTGGTGGTCTGTAGATGGACTATTAGTGTGACTTTGTCTCAATAAACATCAATAAAAACTAAACGCGCTTAAGTTGACTTCCCTTAAACAGAGTTAAGAAATGGATAGGGAGTTGAAAATGCTCTAGACACCAAGCCAAGACAAGGGAGGATAACTTAAGATATTCAGATAAAATGAAATATGGCTTTATGTACATTTTTGTTTTACAAAGAAATTATATCAAAGGCATCATTCCTAAAGAAAAAGAAAAAAAAACATACACAATTCAAAGTAGATGTGTCTTACTTGGGAGTGTTCAAATTGCACCTATTCTTGGCAACTGAGTTATTTTTAGATAGCATTTTAACCTAGGCTAAATATGACATAAATCCAAAATCTTTCCCAAATGTTTGCACACTGTCACATGAATCCAGAAGGAAGAAAGAGCTTCTGAGATTTCCATTTACCATACCTTGGCTACTTCTTCTTGGAAAGCCACGAGATTCAAGTGGGAGATGTTCACGAGGTCAGGGCCATACACCACGGTGATCATGCGATGCTCCAGGCGCCCGATGTTCCCAACATCCAGAAGCTCTCGTAATTTGGGGTCCTGGTAACAAATATGAAAAGAAAAATTAGCCTACACAGAGGTTACAGCATAGGAGGAGAGTAACAGGAAAAGAACTGAACCTCGTAGGATTTCAAAACAGAACTGCATTTTACTGTGTGAACATGGTATATATGAAAAAAATTCCAGAAGCAAACTCAACTGCCCAAAGGCTGTGATGAGAAAATTTCTTCCTTCATCCTATTCAACAACACATCTTTATGCATCGCGATTCTCATTTTATTTCTGGTGCTCATCCCATGAGTTACATATGGCAATAAAAAAGAAAAAAAAAACTCCATACCTCTCTCCTCAATTCATGGCTATGTCAAGACAAAGAAGGCAATTTTTACAAAGTCGAAAAGGTTCTTAAGTCTTCTCTAGTTTGGTCCTGAGTGGTGGATGTGTCATAAACCTAGTCCCCAGCTTCATACTCTAGGGAGATGGCAGAAACTAAGAAGTTGGGTTTCATGGGGGATCATTCAATCAGATCACTACAGAGGGTGAGGGGAGGAGTGGGGGAGGTGCCCTTGAAGGAGATATTGGGATTTGTGCCCCTCTTTTTTCTCTTTTTCTTGCCCTTGCTTTATCTTTGCCTTTTCATTATTTGGCCACTTTGCATGGATTTGCTATGCCTTGTGATTCTACCATGAAATGCCATCTCTTACTCTACCATCAGAGTCCTGAAAGCAATAGGTCTGCTTGATCACAGTCTAAGCCCTCCCACATGGTGAGCCCCAACAGCTGATCACCTCTAGTATTGGTTAGAGTAACAGAAAGAAGACTAGCAATGCCATCTAGGCCAATGGTAGAAACACAGGCAAGGTTCTCTGTGTGGGGTTCTCTCCAACTCTGAGCACAGATATAAAGAGACAGGATGTTAAGATGGACAGAATGACAGTACCCTCCACCATTCTGCTAGTTTAAATTCTACCCTCAGAACGATCTGTTATTTGAACATACAGAATTTCTGCTATCTTCTGGAGAATAAATTGAAGGTTTTTTGTTTTGTTTTGAACACCATAAGTAAGAATCGCTTAGAGATTCAGTTTGTTATTTTTTTTTCTGGGAAAGAGAAGTGTCCAAATTTTTGGGACTCAAAATAAAACCCAAAATAGAGCTTAGTCAACTTGGCTAGGTTTCTTTTCCTCCCGTAGGACAGGCCTTGAAAGACTTCTCAGTCCAAGCAGAAAATTAGCATCAAATCAATCACTTAGCAAATTTGCTGCCAGCCTCTGAACAGGGAATAAACTTGCATTCTTATTTACTTAGCTAAATGCTGGGCCAACATGGTCTGATTACCGAGGCTGGTTATTCTGACCTCCCTTCTGAGGTTTTTATGTACACAATCCTTACAAAGAAAGAATAGACTTTGAAGAAAAGCCCAAGAAAGAAAACAAACAAAACCTTTTTTTTCCTTTTAAACTGAATTACTTTTTATTTGGTACCATTCATTCTCTCCTTAGCTAATTAAAGGTTTTATTCGGTTAGGGTGGGTGAAGAGTTACATTTCAGGTAAGTTACAAAACTAGAAAAATTCCATTTCAAAGCTTTGCCCAATGTAATTTGAAGGCTCAATTCCACTGTCAAGTAGGGAATGAAGTAGATGAGGCTGCCCAGAAAGATCAAAAGACCATAAAAACATCAAATAAAAACATCAATTTCATGACCCAGAAAAAAGAAGCATGTAATCAAAAAATTATTAAATAAATAATTACTGCAAAAGAGACATTTTTAGCAATCTGGAATTAATAAAAGATTAAAAGAGAATATCTAGGAAGAATGCATGTTTTGTGAAGTGTAATTAAACAATGATATCAGATAACAGATGTTTGGTGAAATGATTAATAGCATCACAGTATTTTTTTAAACACAATTTGGGGCAAGGTTAGAAAGTACGTTTGATCAGTTCTGGTAATTTTGTGTTTTTGGTGTCTAGTTGGAAGAGAAAAATAATTCTTAGAAACCACTCCAAGCTTGTAATTATCCATCACAAGTTCTAAATCAGTAATTAGAATCCATCAGTAGTAGAATCCAGAGGTTCCTGGTGCCTTTCAAGGGAAAATAGTAACTCCGTTTCTAAAGTTAAATCCTAGATCATCTTTGTGCCTATGATATTCATAAAATACAAACTCTTTGACTAAGTAAGTTCATTGCCTCTCAATCATCAGGATTCAAAATTGTTACTTCATGTCCATTGCAAAGGGGCATTGAGTTTCATCTAGTTAATGGCTCATTAGCAATTCTCATTTTTTAGGTCATCAGCCACTGAAAAGTAAAGACTGTTCTACACTTAAGAATGGAGAACTCAGTTCCTACCATGTGTCCTTGTAGTTACTGAAGAATGCCTACAAGCTACAAAATTAGTTTTTTGAAAAGTTGCCAGCCACGGCTGGCTCATACCTGTCATCCTAGTAAATCAGTTGGCTGAGATTTGGAGGAGTTATGAAGCTAGCCCAAGTTTTAAAAAAAGAACCAGGGGATTCCATCTACAAAATCAACAGCAAAAAGCCTGGCTGAAAGCATGGCTGAGGTTGTAGAGCCACAGCATGGGTACCCAAGCTGAGCTCGAGAGGAAAGCGCTGAGTTGAAGCTCAGAATTGGCAAAAGTTAAATGCCGGTTTGAGCCCTCACTCACTATTCAATATGTTTTATTTTCAAAGAAAAGCTATTTCATTTGTATGTTAGATACAGACAAAATAAAATGTCTTTGCAAGTCTTTATATATCATTGTTGTTACTAGCAGTATTTTTAGTGCTAAAGATGTGTCTTATTTAAGTTTTTAATCCCAGAAAATATATCGTCTGTGGCTTATTAGTCTTTTTAAAAAAATGTTTTTTGAGTTATTTCTGTTATAAGCTTTCCATGCAATATTCTCAATCTGTGTCATGGTTACAGTTTGAATCTATCAGTCATACAAATGATTAGGCATATGAAAATCTTTCTGTCAACATTCAATGCAATAACTACAAATAAAGAGATGGTTTGCTTATTCTACTTAAGTGAGATGCATAGAAATATAATGCAAATGATTCCATTGGCAGAATAAAAAAGAAATCAACTATACACCTCATCTATTTTATGAATATTTTATATAATTCATTGAAATACATATAATTAATATTTTATATAATTCATTAAAATATAAATACTCCATATGTGAAATCAAAATAGGAAAGAAAATATGATGTGATGACAACACTTGCATTCCTAGGAAAGAATGAGAGGAAACAGTATGAAATGCCACAGTGAAATTAGCATAGGCTTAAAATTAAATTAGCATAGGCTTCCAGAAATTAGCATAGGCATAAAAATTGAATGACAGGAATATAAAACAAGTCCAAGGGAAGTGTGGATACGAGCAGAAAGAGCACTAATAGGAAGGGTGAAGGAAGATGAATATGGTCAAAATACTTTTGTATGCATGTGAAAATTAAACAAGGAGGCTTGGTTTGAAAGGGAGAGATTGAAGGAGAGGATGGATTTGAGCAAAGTAAATTGCATGCATATATGGGCATACCCAAATGAAATCCCACTGGGCAACTAATTAATGCTAATTAAAAACTGTAGAAAGTAAAAGAAAAATATGGAAGCTAAAAGGTTAAGTTCAATGATCATTTTTAAAGTTATCCTTAGTGACAGTAAAAATACATCAAATATATAGCAGTTAGAAAAATACATCATTGGAAAAAGTAGTTAATTTATCTCATTAGTATTTGTCAAAGTTAAAATTTCTAGAGTATAGACAGCTTGTGATTCATCTTTTAAATACTCCTTCTTTCTCCCCCTCCTTCTTCTTGCCTTCCTAAGGCTTGAACTCAGGGCCTTGGTGTTGCTCCTTAGCTTTTATGTGTTCAAGACTAGTGCTCTATCACTTCAGTTACAGTTACATTTCCATTTATTGGAGATAAGTCTCACAGACTTTCTTGTCTAAGCTGGTTTCAAATCATGATTTTCAGATCTCAGCCTCCCGTGTAGCTAGGATTACAGGTGTGAGCCACCTATGCCCAGCTTCTTCTGCCTTCTTTAATATATGCAACCACCCAACTGCCAGCAAAATTTGAATGTATCAGAATTACTGTTGCAGTGTACATATAAAATGTTCCACAAGCACAAAGGAGTTAGGTTGTGTGAAAATTAAATAATTATGTGTAATTGTTTAAGCCCTTATAGAAAAGCTAAAATGAATTACATTCTCTTTCAACTTGTAGGAGTGAGCAGTGATTCTAGATAATTTTCAATAGGCAAATAACAAGTTTTAGAAGGATGTTGAGGCCTGTAGTTAAAATGGACAGATACTGTCAGTAAGTTTGATTCATCTTCCTGTTAATGAGTTCTTTGTTGATCATGACATGTCTCCCTATTTTGTAGAAATACCTGCTTTCTTCCATGGTTCTTTGCTACAGTTATCTGTTGTGGAGGAAGATAGTAGAAGTTCAGAATTTCATTTGAATTGAATAGATCAAAACAAAAGAACTGACAAGTCTTTGACAATGACAAACACAAACAATGATCTATCCATCTGTTTGGGAAATCCATGCAACTATATATTTACTACAGGTTTTGGATACATGGAAGGAGTTGCAGAGATCATGCATTCTCTTTGTCTGGCATTGAGCACTGGCTTTGCCTTTTAAAAGCAACCTGGCCTTCAAAAGTTTTACTAACCATTTGGTGCCTCTGTTTCTCACATGTGAAATGATAACAAAGCATTGTATGGAAAGTGTACAGAGAATGTGTAACAAGTTATAAATCAACAGCTTGAAAACATTAGACAACATGGGGAATACACTTGTAGTTTCTTACCTGGACATGAATATTTGTATTATCACTTGGACATTATCAATCAGGGTTGTCATTTATGGGTTTTGTAGCTTGTTTAAATTGGATGAGTATTTAAAACTCATTCATCTAAATTGATAATTCCCTTAATTCACTCGTTCATGGGCGGCGTACTTTAAAAAATTGTCGAAGGACAAGTCATTCTTGGAACTTTGCAGATTCTATCTCTTTCATTTCACTGGCTTTGAAAATTGGGCAACATACTATCTATGAACTTCAGCTTAGTCTCTACATGAGATAGAGGAAGGTATTAATGGCTGCTTACTCTAAAGCATTTATAATGATCAAAGTCAGAACAGTGTCACATGTATGTCACATGTATATGAAGAGTGAATAATTTTTGTGGTGACTGACATACTTAAGTATGACATGCAAAATAACCATAAAATATTTATTTTCTTATTAAAACAATAGATGTAAAAAGATGATCTAAAAGAGTAAGTCATGTTCCTGTAATAATCCAGGGCAGACCACAAAGAAGCTTGAAACTACTTGGTGTGTTTGCCTTCATTAAATAACTAGAAATTAAATTCATAATGAATAATTTTAGCAATGCAATATATAAAAATTGGTACAATATAGCTTATGAAAAAAAAAGATGTTAGTAAGATTAAAGAAATTTGTCAGCAATCCACTATAAATAACTGAAGAACTTTGAAAGAAATAGATAATTCATCTGTAAGCATCTAGAGATGTGAGTATGTGTCTTTGGAGGGCTTGAAATGTATTTAAAGAGTAATTATTACTTGAATTTCCATTCATTTCTTCATAGCCCTTTTCTACTACTATAGAATGCATTTGTTAACTCGATTCCATAATATATAAGGATCAACAGTGTATTATATCTTCCAAATCTGAGGGATATAAACTCTTTTAAAATCAAAGTCTCAAGGAGATGTGATGTTTACTATTTTTGAAAGAATAAGTAGTAGTGCCTTAAAAATCCCTCTCTTAACTACATGCTAATCCTTGACAGTAGGAAAATATCTCCTATAGTCCATTTCTATTGATCCATCAGAGCACATTACTCATGAAGGCCAAATTTACCATCTCTAAACCTTCATCTTTCCATGAGAAGAAATCATCTTGAAAGTCGAGTGATTAGGTTTATTCAGTAGGATTATGCAGGTTAATGATGTCTCCATGCCATAGAACAATCACCAGCCCTCTTAGTACAATTCTACATGGGGAATAAATAGGGAATTGAAGGCCTGTAATAACCACAGCATGTAATAAAATAACTAGAAGGTGATGGGTTTTGAATATTTATCACAGGTATTTTTCATATAATTCATATTGTTGAAAGTTTGTGTTGTTTAATTTTTAATAATGCTTGTTTTTTTTATAATCAGTGGTCTATTGCACAAATAATTTGCATCTAATATATTAGATTCAACCTCTTGGTTTGACCTAGAGGTGGTCTGTAAAAGTTAGCATATGAGCAACTCTATGCTACCAGGTCACAGAGAATGGCGTTAATTGAAGCAGCACTGCTTCAAATCTCTATTTATATAAACTTTCCCATTTTAGTCCTCCTCGGATTTTCTTGCTCCTGGAAAATTACTTCACCATTGCCTTCATTGTTCACAGCTCTCCCTCTCTCTCTCTCTCTGTCTCTCTCTTTGTCTCTCTCTCTCATGTGCAAAAGTGATATAGGCCAGTTAGGCATAGGGAAATAAAAAGGCAGACTACACAATGGCTAAAGGCTGTTACAATCACAAGGCTATATTATTAGAGCATTACGAGACATAGTAAGAAACAGTATCACCCAAACCCAATTGGGACCATTATGGCTGACCAAGAAAACCACTAACGGTCCTTTTCTTCATTATATGGACATCTCCATGATTATTTTTGTAAACATGATGTGTCCTACAACATTTAAGGTCAGAAAAATTAATTCCCCACTTTAAGTCACCCACAGTCCTTCTCTCTGTTAACATTTTCCTGTAAGACAAGCTCTCTAAAATCCCAGTAGTGATTCTCTCTTGAGAAGGCAACACTGAATTCGAATGTGTATTTTTTTTCTCTGTAATAAAATTTCCTCCCATTTCCTTACTTTGGTTTGTTTTTTAAATTCTTTCTCTGAGGGTGACAAGAAACTGAAAACATTCTGCAGAAGTCTGTCTGGCCTATATCTTTGAGATCTCTCCAGCCTTCACTATTGGCAACAAGAGGATACCATTCTGAGTACAATCAAGGATTGGTCCGGTTTGGGCAGAAGCCAGTTTCCTGGGGCTTAATCCAGTAGGGCTTCATCCTCAGTGACCAAGTTCACTTACCATACTGAAAAATGCAAAGGGAAATGTAATTAGGGAATTTCATTCTAAAGTATAATCAAGGTTTTCCTTTCATGGAAGTATGTGTTTGGGCAGGGGCACAGTTCTATGGACAGTGCTCCAAATTCTCTTCTGTAGATGAACAACTCCCCTTGTGCTTGTGGGCATCTGCCACATGGTCCTTATGCATCCACTGACAATATCTTAATTGAGCACCTCTTATTTGACCTGACATGGAGCTATTTGGTGCAGTTGCATTGGTGGATAACAATGGATATTATCATCTTGGTGATGCTAACAATCAGGTGAAGAAATAGACATTACCAAAACCATAGATTCAGCTGGGTGCAGATGGCTGACACCTATAATCCTAGCTACTCAGGTGGCTGAGATCTGAGGATCACACTTTTGAAGCCAGACAGAGCAGGAAAGTCTGTGAGACTCTTCTCTGCAATTAAATCACAGAACACCCAGAAGTAGTCCTGTGGCTCAAGTTGTAGATTGCTAGCCTTGAGCAAAAGGAGCTCAGGGACAGTGAACAGGCTCAGAATTCAAGCCTCAATACCAGGGGAAAATTGTAGATTCTCAAAAAGTGCAAAAGAATGTCGTTGGAAAATCTAACAAAATTCAGGCAATTAAAGAGGGCTACACTAAAAAAAATTGACTAACATGGAAGAGTTTTAATCAGAGAAGTTGAATCAGAAGCATTTTGGGCAGATTGGAGGCACAGCGAATATCTGTGTTAATATAGAAGCTTGAATTCGAGAAAGTTGAATGCTAGTAGAGGAAGGTCAGGAGAAAGAAGAACGAGAGATAAATAGGAAGCCATACTACACAGGATGTATGGTCTTTTCTTCTTGAACCCCTAAGCAAAGTGATGACATTGAACAATTTCAAGCCATGGATATAAGATAACATTTGCTCGAATGTGACACTCATTAGAGGAGAGGCAGCTGCAGCATTTTAGATGGCAGAGTCCAGGGGTAGTGTAGTATTATTGAACAATACTACCACATACCTAAGGCAAAAACCAGCTTGATGCTGGATTGGGTATTGAGGTTGAGGAAGTCAGTATCATAATTCTCAGTTCCTGAACTGCACTATTGAGATAATGATGCTGTTGATAAGGAAGAAAGAAAAGGTTTGGGGTTAGCAGGAGCCATGATCACAGGGTTAAGTTTTGATACGCTATGTCCAAGATGCTTTTGAGTCTATTCCTACTTGCCAAACATAAATCCAATTGGCAAGATGTTATCTAGCAGGAAGGGGCTACAAAAAAACAAACAAAGGCACTTTTATTCTGGATGCCATTGTAACTACTGCAAAAGCAATCTGCAGAGCAAGATATCAAGTAAATTAGTTATATTTTTTTCCTCCCATGAAATTCAGGTTATTGTACTTATAGCCCATAAATATTCCTTTCTTTCACTCTTTTGCTAAACTTACCTAATAGTCATCAAAATATAGCCCAGAAAATCCTAGTGAAGTGTGATCATTGGAATAATAGTTTCTAAAGGAGCTCAATGCGAGTTGACATGTCTATGGACAAGTCTCCACAGAAGACAAATGTTACAGATTTCTGTGCATTTTTATATTGCATAGTAAAAAAGAACACTGTAGCAATAAAAACACTTTATCAGGAACATTGATTTCTAAGGCTACTGTGTGTTATAAAGGCAGGTTTGAAGAGTAACTTAGAACTAAAACAGCACCAAAGTGTGATGAATTAGATGCTTTTGTACATATCACAAAAAACTATAGATCACTGCCACCTTTATGAATTTGAGTTTCTAAAATTCAAGTAATGTGCAAATTTCTTAAACATTTTTATAGAATATCCACAGTAGCAATCATTTACGTGCACAGGATAGTATTGTAAGCAACACGTACAAGTAATTTGCATGAAGAATACAAAGGAATAAGTTACTACATACACGATAAAAGCAACATTAAGAACTTGCACAGGTCTGGGGTTATAGCTTAGGAATAGAGTAGAACACATTGGGAGAACAAATAAGGCCCTGGGTTCCATCCTCAGAACAGCAAAGCAAATGAACAACAATGTGTAGATGTGATGTTATAATGTTATAATTCTATGTACCTATAAACATTCTATGCAGCTATGTATATATAAAGCAAAGATAGAAAAGAAATAAAACTTCAGTAGTGCTTGTTTATGCATGGTGTGATCATAGTTTTTTTACATTTAAGAAACTCTTGTATATGAATATACTGAATGTTCATAAAAATTCAAATAATTTAGAAAAGTATAATGACATGAAATGAACTTTAAATCCACTAGCCAGAAGCAAGCATGAAGACCATGACGGTGAACATTTTTTTCTTTTCTTTTTTTTTTTGGTCAGTTGTGGGCCCTGAACTCTGGGCCTGAGTGCTGTTCCTCAGCTCTTCAGCTCTTCAGCTCAAGGCTAGCACTCTACCACTTGAACTACAGTGCCACTTTCTGGTGGTTTATTGGAGATAAGAGTTTCATAGATTTTCCTGCCTGGGCTGGTTTTGAACCTGTATCCTCAGATCTCAGCCTCCTCAGTAGCTAGGATTACAGGCATGAGCCATCGGTGCCCAGCCAAGTGAACATCTTTTGAGACCAATGTTATCTCCAGGAAACTTTGGAGAAGACAGCCCTGTTTCTATACCTGTTCAGTATGGTTGTCACACTGAATACTTAAATGGCTACTGAATAATTAAAATGTGGCCAGTGTCATTCAGGTATTTGATTGTATTAGGTTTACATCAGACAAATTAAAATCAATTTAAAATTAAACAGCCACATAAGGCCAGTGGCTAGTTAGTTGGTAGTCCTTAGTACAGTCTCTGACGACATAAATACAAATGAAAATTTTCACACAGAACAGATCAAGCTACAAGTACTTATTTGCAGCTTGTTTATTTTAATAAATGTACTGATGAAATCATTATAAATTTATAAATTGATTGGTTCTTTGACTGTAGTGATCCCATTTTATTTTATTTTTTTATTTTTTATTTTTATTTTTTGGGTCCAGTCATGGGGCCTGAACTCTGGACCTGGGCGCTGTCCCTTAGCTCTTCAGCTCAAGGCTAGCACTGTACCACTTGAGCCACAGCGCTACTTCTGGCTTTTTGCTTATGTGGTGCTGAGGAACTGAACCCAGGGCCTCATGCATGAAAGGCAAGTGCTCTACCACTGAGCCACCTTCCCAGCCCCCAGTGATCCCATTTTATAGATGTGCCATATTTACTTAATACATCTCCCATCTGTGGATAGTTTTACTCTCATAAGAAATGTTTCAATTACCTGTGTGTGTATGTATGCACATGTGTTTGTGTTCACATGCTTAACCAACCTAGGATATACCTCCAAAGTGAAACTTCAGAGCCAAAGATAGGGCTCATGGTAACCCAATGTGTATGTTTCCTGATTTTTTTAGACGTAATTTACTCATTTATATAATTTTCATGTAATATGCAAATTGTATATGTGAATATAACTTTGGTGACTGATAAGTGTTGCACTGTTAGAAGTCCTTTGAACAAAATGGTATCTTGTACTTGTTTTTATTTGTGTTTTAAGATTTGCTAGCGGTGATAAGCATCTCTCATTTTTTGGTCATTATCATGCTTTTTATTGTAGGAACTATTCTAGTAGGACAGATTTCTTCTTGTATTGATGTGCACATATGTTTTTGTTGCCCCTGGCCTGGCCCATACAAACCATTTCCTTTATCCCAAATATTATCCTATTTGGCTTATTTATTTTCATAATGTATTTATCTCTTTGGGATTTGAAAAAAATTATTCAGATCTATTAATGTTATTTGTTTAACTTTTCTGATATATTATCATGGTAGAAAAAAATTTCCTATCCTGATCCTGACATTCTATGATCCTACCACCAGGATTTCCTGCTAAATGGCAGGTCCCAGAAAAGAACTTAATCAGTCATGGACTGAAAACTCAGGCACCCAAAGCCAAAATAAGTTTTTCCTCCTTTTAAGTTATTTATTCCAGGTGTAGAACACAATGCTGAAAAGTTGACATACACAGTATTTGAAAGCTCTCTTGGTGATCTCTGTTGAATGAAACAGTGTATTTCAATTTTACTTTGATGTAAGAAATTTTAATATATAGGCTTCACCTTATAGAAAAACAAAGTGTATTTAATAACTAAAAATTCAGGAAGATGACACACAATGATACCATGTTCATTTCTGGCACATATACTTTGTTAACCTTCATAACACAAGGGTGAGCTGTATTTTTTATTTACTTTGACTTTTTATTTATAGAAGACAAGGATAACATGGTAAACCAAAGCAGAGCTTGGTGCACAGATACATTTATGTGTCAAGAGTCCTATGAAGCTTGAGAAAAATGTAGCACATTGCTTAGGTGATTATAGTTTACCATTGATTCACACTGGCATTTTAAAAATAAAAATGCATTTCCTTAAAATGCTCACCACTATCATAATGAACATGAAGCCCTACCCCATGTGATAAACTAAAATAAACTCAAAATGTGTCACAGATCTAAATGTAAAGGTAAAACTATAAAAAACTTAGAAGAAAATGTAGGCAGAAATTTTCAGATCTTACATTAGGCAATAGTTTCTTACCTTCTAAGATCACATGCAGTAAAACAGAAAAAAGCTAAGTTATATTTCATCTGAAATAAAACCACTTTAAGCTGGGGGGTATAGTTTAGTGCTAGGACAGGTAAAAGTTCCTGACATTTGTGAAAATGAAATAAAATAAAAATAAAAGCATTTTACTAAAAGGGATACTAACAAGAAGGACAAATGCCACCAATAGCATGGGAAACTATTTATGAATTCTATTTAATGTACTACTGGTGGAAATATAAAAGTGTTACAACCACTTTGGAGAAAAGTTTCCAATTGCTTAAGATGATAAGCAGAGCTATCATATGACCCTCATATTCTACCTCTAGACAAAGAGCAATAAATGCAGGTCTATAAACAAAACTTGTATTTAAGAGTTCATAGCGGTATTTGTAGCAAGAAAAGCCCACTGTCCATCAACTGAAAAATGAAAAAATAAAATGTAGCTTCTCTAGGCAATAAAAGCTTATTTGGCAATGAAAATCAATGCAGAATTCATACCAGCTACACCTTACATGAATCTTTGCAATATTATGCTCAGTGAAGGAAGCCAAACACTCAACACCACATATTGTATGATTATGTTTATATGAACTTTCTAAAATGGAGACTGAAAAGAAGATGAAAAGAAGGTCGAAATTTTGTTCTGGAGTAATCAAAACCTTCTAAAGCAATTTGTTACTGATATTTATATAACTCTGAGTACCAAATAAGAAATACTGATGGTGCTATACCAAAATCAAGGAATTGTACAGCTTCAAATAATTAATGTGCTGTAATGTAAATACTGATATTCATTGAAGGCACATGCGTACCTCCCTGAGGTGTATAGCATGAACTGAAAAGAGTGCTTGGGCACATATGTACGAAATGTGGAGTTCAGTGTGTTTTATGGAATCCTCAAAACTTTTTTCCCCTTGGCACGTGACCACATTTTCTTGGCCTAATGACAGGTGATAAATTGAAGAAAAAGAAAATGAATAAACAACAGAGGCACTTATAATATGCAAGGCTTTGGAGGGTACATTTAGCTTGGCACCATGATTTTGACTAGACAGAATGTTGGAGTCAGCATTTATAGTGGTCAAGTATTAATGGGGAAGGTACGATTCATTTGGCATAATGACTTCTAATGCTTAGGTCTCTTTACGGTTACTACTTCATCTAAAAGCAGTGGAGTTTCCAAACTGAATCTCTTCATCAACAAAAATGTTTGAGACAGGCCTGGCATCTTTGGGACACAAATAGTTTCAATATGTCTACCTAAAGTCAGTTGTCTAATTCTTAGAAGCCAACATTTCCTTTCCTCACAAATGTGCCTGCTGTAGACACGAAGGTGAATGGGAAATTTGGAGGAAAAGAACACTTTCCATCCAATATTTTTTTTTTCTTATTTTGGCAGGAAATAAGAGAAAGCCATTTAACTTCACCATAGATCAAAAAGTCCCAGAAATACTGGAGTCAATTTTGAGGAGAACATTTAAAAGATTCAAGGACCTCTTTTTACACATCTCAAAACATTTTCCAAACTAATAGTTCTAAATCATACAAACCATCACTGTAGCGCGATTGATATTCATGGCAGTTTTCTGTTTATGTAAAATAAATATTGGATCTGACCATTAGAAACTGTAATGAAAAGAAAGCTTTGCTTGGAATCAAAGTAATTACTTCTAAAATTTTTGCCTTTTTTACCTTCACACATTTATTTAGTCAAGAAATGTTTAGTTGGCTACACCTGGTCATTCCAACTCACTCATATTTGTACTTGTGAAACATTTTTATGAAAGATGGGGAACCACCACCTAAGTCTAAGTATCGTTATCTAAATATCAGGAAATGTTTTCTTATTCTAAAATTCAACAGAAGTCACAGGATAATAATGCCCAACTTTGTTAAGCAAGGGAGAATAATATAGTAAAATATTCTCTGGGTTAACATAAGTTTGCCCTGAGGGAGTACTCTTTTTTTTTTCCCTTTAAGCCAGAGTCAATGTCTAGCTCATTTTAAAGTTGATTTACTGCCTTGGTAGAGGGAACAATAATATTTGTTAACCATGTGATAGAGCTCAAAATCTCTACACAATCACAAATCTCCTTCTCATGGAAATTCAAAATTTACCTGTGATTAGTCTTAGACTACATGAAAATGGAAATTTTTTTGAGGTAGGCATAAGATTTAGACTTCGGTTTCTAGCTATTTTTATATTTCTATTTATATATTTATTTTTATGCAACAACATATAGATATTGAAGATCACTGAGTGTATTCATTTTAGGGGCCCAGCTTGATGACTTTCATATTTATACACATCCTATAATCACTCCCAGGTTAAGATATATTTTATTTCCAGCTCTTCAAATATGATAGTTATTGGAACAAAGTGCATTTAATGGACAGGCAAAAATCATATACCTATAAAATTATATAGGCATACACAATATGATACCTTGATTATTATACATATTATTTAGTCTCTAAATCAAGTTATTTAGCAAATGTATATACTTTGTGTATTATCAAGTTTTGGTGATTTTTGCACCTAATTTTTCAAAAATTTCTCATTCTTAAATCTGTCAAATTTATTTTAATCATCCAGATATCATTCACTTATGTATTCACTTACTAATTTGATACATATTTCATAAGGGCACAGGCTTATGTGCCAGGTACATATTAATAACACATAGAATGCTCTTCTGCATAAGAGCCACGAATAAACTATAATGAGCAAGAACATTTCCAGAGAATGGTAAGTCAATGCAGAACATAAAATAGGGCAAGATGGAACGACTAGATTGAGTACAAGGACACCTTTAGATCGCCTGGTGAGAAAGGACCTGTAGAACAAAACACAGAAAAGAGAAGGGGGAGCTACATAAAACATGGGTTAATATCCTGAAGTTAGAATACACGGCTTGCTCAAGGAATACCAAATTCAGAGTCCTGAACACAGACAACAAACTGTGATAAGGTGCTTGGTGTGTGAGGCAAATTCTGGGTACGATTATGTGGACTATTGTAGGGTAGAGTTGGAAACCATGTGGAAAGCAGTAGCAACATGATTTGATTTATATTTTTGAAAGATCACACAGTCAAATGTAAAACTCGAGGCAAGGAGACCAATTAAGAAGTGATTTCAGGGTAGGGAATTTGCCTTAGTGGCAGAGTGCTTGCCTAGAATGCATAAAGCCCTGGTTTGGATGTGTCACATAAACAGAAAACGCTGGAAGGGGTGTTGTGGCTCAAATGATAGTGTCCAGGCCCTGAGTTCAGGCTCCAGAACTGGCAAAAAATAAGAAAAAAATAAAAGAAGTGATTTTAAAGTCTATGTCATGATGATTAGCGTAATGTGGAATCTCTGGAGAAGGACAGAAGTGGATAGATCTGGATGCAATTTGGATGTGAAGACAAGATACATGGCTAGGAAATGGCAGGTGAGAACAGTGAGGGCTGGCACTGAAGGTAGAAAACAAGGAACTCTGACATTACAAATGGAGAAAGTGGGTTGCTACTGTTGAACCTGACATTACTGGGAAAGAGATGGACACATGATTGGGACCATCTTACTTAATGGTAAAAAACTATTCTAAAAAATCATGTATCAAAAGTGATCAAAAAGAAAGAACATTTTTAACAGATCAAAAATGAAGAAAGGTCAGATATATATCATGCTATGTAATCTCAGCACTTAGGAGGCTGCTGAAGGTGCATTGTGACTTTCAGGCCAATCTGGGCCATATAGTTAGATGCTATCTCAAAAGAAAAAAGGAAGAAAAATGTGGAAGTGACTTTCAAAGTCTTTATAAAAATCTCAGGGCTTATGAGACTTTGAAAGGAATTCAGTCAATCTGCTATGGCAAGGATATATTCTATTTATTGGTACAAAGATGGGAAGATCTGGGCCTTTTGATGGCACTATTAAATGACATTCAAAGTTAAAATTAACATAAGCATAAACAATATAGGCTATCTTAACTATAGGTAATAAATAACTTAACAGAAACATTAATATGTTGTTTCTACACAGACAATAATAATTAAATAGAAGCAATCACACTGCTGTTAGTAGTCTAAAATTGATCAGATTTTTCTTCTGCATCTAATGCTTTTAAAAGGCTTTCTCCAAATCCTTCCATTTCCTAACAAATGGGGTGGTATCAAGGAAGTAAAGAAATTCTATCGAGTATGTTTGTGTGTGTGTGTGTGTGTGTGTGTGTGTGTGTGTGTGTATGTATCTCACATTTTCTTGATTCATTCATCTACTGAGGGAGATCTGAGTTGGTTCCATATCTTAGTTATGGTGAAAAAAATATAGTTGTGCTGGTAGCTTTAGTTATGGGCCTATTAGCGATCATTTGGGTAAATGCTCAAAAGTGGGATTGTTGGGTCATAGGGGAGCTCTATGTGGAGTCTTTTGAGGAACCTCCATACTGCTTTCCAAAGTGGTTGAACAAGTTTACATTCCCACCAACAGTGCAGTAAGGTTTCCTTCTGTCACATCCCCTCCATCATCTGTTGTTATTAGAGTTCTTGATTATAGCCATTCTAACTGGGGTGAGGTGGAATCTCAGAGTTGTTTTGATTTGCATTTCTTTTATGGCCAGAAAAGTCGAGTATTTCTTCATGTGTGTATTGGCTGTTCTTATTTCATATTAAGTGAAGTAAGCAAGACCAAAGAAATATAGGTCCCATGGTTTCCCTTATTTGAAATAATTAGTATATGTCTAGGATACTCATCAGATAAACTGACCAGCTCCAAAGCTATGTACATATGACCATATAAGATGATGCTAAGCAAAATGAACCCCAAGAAGATTTTCTTTGTTGTTGTTGTTTGTAATGTACTATGTGATTTTTTTGTTTCTTTTCTATGTTCTTCCCTCTATGATATATCCCCTGTTGTCACTGTACTTGATTTTGGTACCATGAATCTTGTACATACATTTATCTAATTTGGGGAGGGGAAGGAGGATAAGAAATGCTGAAACAAGGACACAGGATGACCCATTGCAACAATGATACTCACAAGACACTATGTTGGATGGGCTGGGAAGGTGGCTCAGTGGTAGAATGCTTACCTTGCATGTATGAGGCCCTGGGTTCAGTTCCTCAGCACCACATAAGCAGAAAAAGCTGGAAGTGGCGCTGTGGCTCAAGTGGTAGAGTGCTAGCCTTGAGCTGAAGAGCTGAGGGACAGTGTCCAGGCCCACAGTTCAGCTCCACAACCGGAAAAAAAAAGATTCTATGTTGGAAACAAACTTTACAACTTCTGGGAGGGGGGATGGTGGTGGGAAGGGATAGTAGGGAAAAAAGGAACTGGTAACAATGTTTGATAAGAAATGTACTCATCATAACTATTGAGCTATTCTGCTCATCTGCTAGGATTATCCTAGATGTATACTAATTATTGCATATAAAGGAAACCATGGGACCTAAAAAAACAAAAGAAATGTACTCATTAACTTACTAATGTAACTGTAACCCCTCTGTACTGCCTCTTTATAATAAAATGAAAATTTTTTAAAAAGGATGTCAAAAAGGCTTTCTCTACATGCTTGCCAGTTAGGAGACCAACAGTTTTTGTTTATTTAAAAAAATAATTCAGTGGAAAAAACTGACACAAGGAAGTTAAGGAACTTGCTCAACTTCATGCAATTAATCTAAGAAATTTAGATCAAAAGTGGCTTACTTGGATAAGGTCAGAGAATTGAATTTCTACCATGTTCTAGAAGATGCTGATGTTGCTGGGCTAGGGACCACACTTGGAGCATCAGTGTAAGAACTTAGTCACAGCTGCACTGATAAGCACTCCTGCTTTATACAAAGACTAAGTGGCCTATTGGGATCCAGCTGGCAATGCAAAAACCCACCACCTGGGATTACCCAAAACATTGTTTGCATTGCATCTCACAATCTCATGTCAGGGAAAAGTGCAAATGTTAACCTGAGTTTGGATGGGAGCCACTTTGATAACCTTAAACACTGTGTTTAAGTATAGATTAGGAGGGAAGTGTACCAAAGAGAGGCTCTTGATTTCTGAAATATATTTGTAGTGCTGAGTTCTATTCATAGTGAGTTAAAGTCAATGCAGTAACTAACTAACCAACCAACTAACTAAACAAAAGACAGAGAGAATATAAAGAAACAAAAAGTGGAAAACACTCTGGGACATTTATAAATAGTAAGTGCATAAGCTATATTGGACGGTTAAAGCTAGTGCTAGATTTTATACTTGAAGTTTACTACTATTTCTAAATCTTGAATATTGAAATATTTATGATTCTGATAATGTTTATCCATGAGGCAATTTGTTTGATTATGTTCTATTAACAAGATTAAAGGACAATGCATGAAGACCTGAAGAGAAACAATATAATTGACCACCAGAGAATTTGTAGCATCAGAACAATGGGTTTATTGTGTGCATTGCATTGCCCAGTATTTACTGCAGAACTTAATGATGGTGTTTCATGATGCTTTTGAATTCATTGTTGCATCTCCAGCTTCATCAGGAATTTATCCCCAAGGGAAAATAAAAATAAAAAAAATAGCTATGTAACCATAAAAATAAATAAATAGTAAGTGCAGTTATGGGTCAGAGTATGTGAAAATTCGGGTTTATTTTTACAACAATGTGCATCTTTTTTCATAGATAATAGATCTTTTATCTTCTGTATTTGTAGAGTCTTCACTATGGTGTAAATACTCCTGCTATGTAAACAACATTGTATTAGGACAATAAGGTTGTTCATATCTGGGGCTTCTCAAAAGCAAATTGTGTGGAGGACAACACAAAGAAAAGAAAAATCCTTCAAAAGCACCTAAAGTACAGGGCCTGAAACAAGGACTGCACCGCATGACTGGACCTCAGTTCTCCATCAAGTGTACATAAAAGGATATTTCTACACAGTTGGGAGAGATGGTAACCTTCTCAGCTAAGATATCACTTTTATCTATGCTCCTAGGTTCTCTAACTTTCAAACTTAAAACTTTTTTAAGGAGAAGATTTGACATAACTGCAGTTTGACTTGCAGCCAACAAAGTTTAAAAATTATCATGAACAACCGATCAAAAAAAGAACAATTAAGCAAAATTTCAATACCTCTTGAAACACTCACTCTGCTTGCCCTTTAAGTGATTGCAATTTCTCGGTTAATATTCTTTGACCTGAATGCATTCCCCTATTAAAATTCCAAAGAATTTGATTGAGTTTTAACTAGAATCTGTAACCTACAGTTAATCATCATGTATTACACAGTTTGTGGATGAAATACATTTGGAAAGGGATAGCTAAGTCTATTCATGTTAATTCTGTACTGACATTCAGGGCTTAATTCAATTTTCAGAAGTGATGATATCCCTGGCATTTCAGCAAGCCTATTTTAATTAATATCTCTCCACCTCTTTAAATACCATTTTGCATTTATACACCTGCTTTAAATTAGGGCAGTTTGAGGTCTGTCCTATGAGCCACTATTCTGGGAATACTAAGTGTTAGCCTTGATTTTGTTTCTCTGTTTGATTTCTTCTTCTTCTTCTTCTTCTTCTTCTTCTTCTTCTTCTTCTTCTTCTTCTTCTTCTTCTTCTTCTTCTTCTTCTTCTTCTTCTTCTT
>NW_012267229.1:7007834-7020100 GCF_000151885.1 Dipodomys ordii
TTCTTCTTCTTCTTCTTCTTCTTCTTCTTCTTCTTCTTCTTCTTCTTCTTCTTCTTCTTCTTCTTCTTCTTCTTCTCCTTCTCCTTCTCCTTCTCTTTCTCCTTCTCCTTCTCCTCCTCCTTTTTCTTCTCCTTCTTTTTCTTCTCCTTCTTCTTTGAAACTTTTAGGAACATTTTTAGAACTTTGCATCCACTATTCTACTTTTTCTCCGTGTCTTTACAAATACCAGAAAGCATCAGACAACTTTCATTCTTACCTGAGGCTACACAAGATGATGTCCCATGTGTGAAATGGTATTCAATGAGTATCCAGTATCTTTATCAACCTTGAAGCCATGCAGAGCTGCCAGATGAAATGGGATGGCGGTCGAGGTGATGATGTGGGTGAGGGAGAAGAGATAAGATTGACAACCAGGGCTATGTATGGCAGGACATAGCAATCACGCTTCTAGGGAAAGCTTTGTGTCAAAGCAAGGAGATGCCATTGTTAACCCTAGTAGGTTTTGGTCAATTTTATATTTCAAACTTGGCTCTCCATCAACCAATGTTTAAAAGCTTTCCAATAATAGGAATCCATTTATTTTGCTCAGATGCAAAGAAAAGCTTGCTCAGAAACACTTATTAGTACAGGGATAAACTTCCAGGTGCCTCCCTGCCTTGGCTACCTAAGGGCCATAGGTGTGGGCAGTCATTCAGTTTCCCCATCTAGTGGCAGGGTCAGGCAGTGATGCTATCAGAGCCTTACTTGTTAGCACAACAACTTGTTTTCATATTAGAATGTATGTTCAGTAAATGTGAGTTTTTAGTGTTGTTAGTGTGTGTGTATGTGAGAGAGAAGGGGAGGAGAAGGAAGGGAGAAAGAGAGAGAGAGGGGAGAGAGAGAGAGAGAGAGAGAGAGAGAGAGAGAGAGAGAGAGAGAGATGCTGGGACTAGAACCCAGGACCTAGTGCATACTAGACAAGTGCTAGATTACTGAGTTTCATTATTGTTAGTTTAAAGTCCTATTGGGCCTCAAATTGTGATGGTTTTGCTCTCAGCATCCAAGTAGGAGGATTACAAAACCACATGGACTACCAATACTAAGCTTTAATTGCGTCTAAAAATTTCCTATCCTTAGGTTACAGATGGAATGTATAGGTTACCTGCATTATTCTTAAATAACAGTTGACAGATTCATTTTTCAAAGTATCTAGGTGATATTATACTCATTATAAAATGTAAGACTAGTGTTTTTATTTTAAGCCAGGGTCTCATAGTATTGATTGCCCAGGCTGGTCTTAAACTTTTGATCTTCCAGCGTCCTCAGTGCTGGGCTTATAGATGTGCACCATCCTTCTTGGAATAACATCAACTTTTAAAACAACTCAGAGGTTAATGCAATAATGTATTCTTATATGGAATGACTTTTTAAGTACCTAATTTGGAAGAGGAACTCTGTCATCTAAGAATGAATCAGATATGTGCCTAATGTCTGATGGAGACAAGATATACTTAGTGAAATGCTTTATTTCTAAAGGCAGTAATTTATCTGCTGAGCTATTTATAAGATGCATTTAAAGCACTGAGCTCATCCTGACACTGATATCTAGAAAATGCTATTTTTTTCTGTTACCTCAAAGATATACTAAGGGATCCTTACAAATCAATGTCTGAAAAAGACATCACAATGAGTGGACAATATCAGTGCTCTCAAAAACTGAAGTTGATCCATTGTGCCAAGTTACTGCTTAAAATGCAGTTTGTAGACCAACAACATCACATTACCATGAGCTAAGGAGTAAAGTCTCCCAAGCCCAACCATGACCCCATTCATGTTATTCATTTTTAACAAGATTCCCAGGTGACTTGTATGCTGAAGAATTTCTGAGAAGCCTTGATCTAAGACAATGAACTTTCGCGTAGGGAAAAAAAAAAAAACCTATCAAGAAGAGCAAAGACCAAGGTCAAAAATAGAGATGCCTAAATCTATACCAGACCTATCTATTTATTTACCTGACAGTACTACGTTTTTTTTTTAAACTCAGGGTCTCCTGCTTGCTAGGAAGGCTCTCTACCGCTTCATTCATGCCACTCACCCTTTTATACTTGAATTACTTTTTGAATGAAGTCTCACATCTTTGCTGGAACTCAGCATGGACCTTAATCCTCCTACCTATGCCTCTTGTGAAGCAGGGATTGTAACAATGTGCTACACCACACCTGTCTAGTCCAGACTTCCTTTTAAGGACAATTTCAGAATGTTTAGGAGACTGACAAGTTACTTAGTAGAGCTTTATTTTCACTCAAGTTTCAAATCTACCAAAAGAAGAGGACAAACTGATTATCTCAAACTACCTGGATGGAGGATTGAATGCCTGGGCTGCCCATGAAGCCCAAGTTCCCTTATCAGCGATAGAATTTTCCTAACAGCTTCACAAGGCCGTAGGTACTTCCTCCAAATTCATCATTACAACTCACTATGTATTTTTTAACTATTGTGATTAGTTTGGCAAAGTGGCCAGAACTATTAGTCAGGTAAATAACCTTCTTCATCCCACAAAAATACACCCACTCCAAAACAAACAAAAGCTGCCATATTTTAGGTAGAAATAATGTTACCTTATCATGGGGCTCATACTAAAAGCTTTAGGTATTGTCAGACTCATTTTAGTGGCAAAATCTAAACTGGAATAACATAACCCACAGCAGAATTTGGGGGCACACAGGGATGAAGAAATGAGAGCAGAAGGTGCAGAAAAACCTGGCAAAACTTCTTTATTGTTAGATTACAAATATCTGGGTCTGGACTCAGATAGATCCAAACTCCATCTCGGCTGTAATGCTAGATTCTCTAGGAAGCTGTAAATGAGTTATCTGTCTGGATCAGAAACTTGGAGATTCTGATTAATGGGGTTGGGTGCAGCCTAGCTTTGCAAATGTTTCAGGTGGTTTGGGCAGTTCAAATGCTTAACCAAGCCAAGAATAGCCTCAACTGTCATTATAGCTATTCTACTATGTTTCACATTGTATGTGAAATCAGCATGTGTGTTTCATTACTTACATACTGACCGTCAATGACCATCTGTGGTCCAATATTATTCTTGTTGGCCACTACAATGATGAGAAGTAGATTTCAATAACTTCCTCTTTTGTTTGTTTCCTTAATCTATGAAAACTCAATCTTTCACTGTGGAAGCCCTTATTCTGGGAAAACTAGAATTTGTCATTTCTTCCTGAATGGACATCCTCCATTGTGGCTGATGAACTCTTTGTTCTCACACTCATCTCAGTATGCCTAAACTTGCCCTTAAAGTTGGCTTTCTAGGAGCCATAGCCTTAGGTTGTGGTATCACCCATCTATTCTGTTCTCTGAATTGGGAGAACCAGCTGAAGGTTAGTGGTGTGATCCTGTAGGATCTCAAATATCCAGACCACTGGATGAGACTGGGCTTTATATGAAGCATTTTTCTACTCTTCTCTGTCTGACATGGGACAATAATTGCCTCTGGACATTCAGTGGAGAAGACCTGTCTGGGATAAGGGATGAGTTGTTTTCTTCTAAGACAGCTAAAGTTTTTGTTTCTGGTGACTTAGTTTAAGCACATTTATAAACAATAGTTTCTTTTTTATATGTTTTGTGATTCTGATTTACCTATGATTAGGAACAACCCTTTTAACACTCTTAGACTTGAGCCTGATAAAAGCCTATGAGGAGGAATTTTGCTGTGGAGGGGGAAAAGGACAGAACCCCCCCCCCCCCCCCCCCACAAAACTACAGGAACCAGTCATCAGAGGCTCCTGACTGTAATCATAGCTACCCAGGAGGTTGAAACCTGAAGGACTATGGGTCAAATCCTGGCAGAAAAGTCTATTCAACTGTTTGCCAAATAACCAGTTAAAAAATAGATTTTATATAGCTCAAGTGGTAGAGTACCAACTATCAGCAAGCAAGCAGAGTAAGTACAAGACCCAAAGTTTAAACTCAGGAAGGAAGGAAGGAAGGAAGGAAGGAAGGAAGGAAGGAAGGAAGGAAGGAAGGAAGGAAGGAAGGGAAGGAGGGAGGGAGGGAGGAAGGGAAGGAGGGAGGGAGGGGGGAAGGGAAGGAGGGAACAAAAACTAAAGCAAAGAAAGGAAAGGAAAAAAAAACCCACATTGTTCTGTCCACCTAAAATAGCACTGTAGACAGTTAAAGCCTTACAGTGTGAGACAATTCCCTGACCTGTAGCTGTCTCATAGGGACTTCCACCAGAAGTATCTTTTGTCAGCTCATCCAGGAGGTACTGATAAAGGCTGTTCACCTGGCAGTTTGAGCAACCTACCTGTCATAAGGTAATTGGGTTTCTTGGAGCAAAATGCACATAAGAGAGAAACCTCAAGGAAGAGCCCATACCAACAATACACTTGACCTCACAAGGAGCCCTGGCATGGAAATATCTCAAAGGACTCTGCTGTGGGACAGATGACCTTCCAAGAACTACACCTGGGTCTGCATTCCTACTACTTATGGTACCACATCTGACTGGAATTTAGCAAAGTGATCTAATCTAAGGACAATCCAGTGGCCAAAATAGAACTTCTAAAATTGGTCGGTTTGTATAATCAATTGGAAAAACTTGATTAAATTACCAAACAAGAGAGGGTTCTTTGAATGGTACTTAAACAGCTTCTGAATGTAGCTAAGAAAAAGATTGCCTCACTTCCATTGGTAAGCAAAAAAAAAAATTAACATTGCTTTTGAGCTAAAAATATAAAGCTGCTTTTTTCTTCTCTTCCTTCTCCCACCAAAGCTGCTAGCTACAGTTCTGTACTAGATTGGGATTAGAATTTAATCCTGTCACTGCTGTGGCCTCAGTTCAGTTGTTGGCCAGAGAATCAGGACATTTCTGGTGACCTCTGTAGATGTTGAGACTTCCCCTTTATATGCCTTCACTTGAAAGACCTTATCAAGATAGCCTGTTGAAATCCTAAAGGGAAGCCAGCAAGACCTATAGAATATGCAGGAATGCTGTCAGAATTGATAAACAGGATGGGGGAAACATTCTAACTGCTGCCTTGAGCCCAGACACTCTGGAGGAAAAGCAGAAGTATAATGTATCCAGTTGAGGAAGGGCACTAAACCGGTACTTCAAAATTGGCAGTCTTAAAAACAAAACAAATCATTCATAGCCAAGGCAATTATCTTAACCACAGAGGTGAAAGGTTGGCCCACCAGTCAGGAAAAGACAAATTCTTTTGTGCCACTATCTGAAATGAAAAATATTTCATAAAATTTTTAAATAAAGGAGCCTAGTCAGGCTCAGTCTTTCTGAGACTTCTCCCTTTAGAGACTTCAGCTTTCCTTTCTCTGCCAATAAAACTCTGGTCTTGTGGCTCATTGGTCTTTGTTGGTAATGCTCATGTTGAGATTTTCATGACACAATGTTCCCAGTGACTTTGTAACATTAGAGGTGTGGTTTCAGCACCAACATGTAGGAAGGGAGCCTTCCAAGCAATAAGGAACTTTTATATCTAATCCTTGAGAATCTCCAGCTCTAGCATCCATATTTCCTAGAGAGAGATTTTAGTGAAAAGAAGGAAATGATGAACTCCAATGAAATCCTCTTCCTGTTTATCACAATTCTTACCTCGATTCTATATCATAAAGGACCAAGGAGCAGTCAATGTGCTATGCAATTGTGGGCAAGTAAACGCGATTGGGATAATTGGTTTGTAACATCTTTCTCCTCCTCCTTCACTTTCTCCTCCTCCTTTTCCTTCTTCCATAAGATCCCAGATCCCTCGGTGAGATTTTTTTTTTTTTGGTTGGTCGTGGGGCTTGAATTCTGGGCTTGGGTGCTGTCCCAGTGCTCTTCAGCTTAAGGCGAACACTCTACCACTTGAGCCACAGTGCCTCTGTTGGTTTTCTAGTGGTTTATTGGAGATAAGAATCCCAAGGATGACTCTGAACTGTGATCCTCAGATCTCAGCCTCCTGAGTGCATTTAGCCTATCTGGATGATCCAAGAGTGTTCATTAGTTTTCCATTTAATGTAGTAAAATACCTGAGATAATCAACAAGATGGAAGTTCTTTTTGTCTTAAAGTTTTGGGTCCACAGCCAGACCTGGTCCCATTGATTTGGGGATGGAGATGAGGCAGTACTTTATGATGAGGATAAGATAAGCACCACAGAACAAGCCATTGACTACATGGCCACAATGTTAAACAAAGGCGAGACCCAGATTCTGTTATTTCTATTGAGAGCATTGGCCTTGACAACTTAAGCATTCTTACTAGGTACATCTCCTAACATTTCTACTACCTCTTACTGGCATTAAGTTTGGGACTAAAACTTCAACACATGGACCTTGGAAGATTTATCAGATCCAAATTATAACCCTCAAGATAGCCACTCCATTTTAAAAAGATCTAATTAGCCTCCTTAATTGTATGTCCCACATTATCCCTCTATTTCGTGTAGCTTCATACATCCACAGATACCAGTAACTGATTGTTTTCATTAAGCATTTGTTGAAGAGCAAGATAGGTTTACACCAAGAATGTTTAGAATAAATTATATCACTTAAACATCACAAAAGCAAGGCAGTTTATGCTTTTGTAGATGGATCATTTTTATGGACCCATTCCATGACTCCCCAAAATATTCTCCATAACTATTTCTTTTATCTAAAATCTTATCTGGAAGCCTGTCTCTTCAGACCACGTAATAGGCTAGAAACAATGTTTCAAATATTCCGTATTGCCTAATAATCCTCAGTGGAAATCTCTCCATGAAGTAGATGTGTAACAAACGTGCATTGAATCATATCTTACATAATATCAATTACTTTTTATAGTAGCTGAAAGTTACAGTGATTCACCTCAACTATGAAGGAAACTTTCCAAACTCAATAAACTATTACAAGCTTGTTTTCACAAATTTGTGATTTTGATGGAGGCTGAAGAATATCAAGTGAAATCATCCAATTTTGGAACAGAAATGACCAGAGAAGTCATTTCATTCATTATTCTACTTGACAGTGATGGATGGAAATAACAATGAAAAATTAGTACCTAATCTAATAGCCAACAACTAAGAAAACCTAGAAACTCAGACCCCTAACTTTATCGCAACCTGCTTTGGGATTTATTTATTATAATATACTTACAACACTCAGGTTGAGCATTTCTGAATTAATACTGTACAGGGGAGCATTCTTAATCTAAGAATCTTAAACCCAAAATGTCCCAAAAAGTACAGATTTTAAGGAATTTCAAATGTTAGATTTTTTTGATGCCAAGTTGAAAAACTCAAGAAATAAATAATTACATGAATAAATAAAACCCCTATGAAATCTGGAACAGCGTTCTCTACCAATCAGTTTGGATAAGAAATGCATGCAGTCAAAGGAGGAGGCAACGATGCTCAATAGGAAATGTATTCATTACCTTGCTCATGTAACTGTAACCCCTCTGTGCAGCATTTTTACAATAAAAAATGTAAAAAAGGAGAAATGCACACAGGATGTATTTCAAAAACTTTATAATCCCAGGCAAGGAAGTTGTAACCTGGAAAATGATTATTACAAATATAAACTGTTATTTCTTCCCATGTACCTTTGCAACAATAAATATAAAAACTTTAAAAAATACAAAAAGGAAAAGGCAGTGAGGGAAACAGAGATAGAGACAAATTCAAAGAGAGGTGAGAGGACGAAAAGGAAGGAGATGAAGAAAAAGAGAAGGAAGAAAAGGAAGGAAGGAAGGAAGGAAGGGAAGAAGGGAGGGAGGGAAGGAAGAAAAGAAGAAAAGAGAAAGAAATGGAAAAGGAAGGAAGGAAGGAACAAAGGAAGGAACAAAGGATGAATGAATGCAGGCCTGAAGGAATGAAAGGAGGGATGTCACAAGAGAGGAAAGAGAAAGAAAATAACAAAACCGACTTGTGTATCTCAGTAAGGGATGGCTTGCTCTCATCTCTACTTTCCTGTTGTTGTTGTTTTTTTTTAACTTTGGAATGTTGGCAATGCCTCTTCTGGATTACATGATACATAATGTGGAATCCCCCCTCACTTTTGCCATTGTGATATTATTATATAAGAAAGCAAAGAACCAAACTGCCACATACTGTCCTATGAAAGTCCCTAGGCAGGATACATTAAGAACAGTGCTGTACACAATCTGATAATTGTTTTAATTCCTACTAATTAATAATAACTCAACTCATTTAGTATAAATCCTGGGAGAATTTGCTGCTGGTACTGCTCAGAGCTAAGTAGATTCTACATCACTCTCCCTTTTGAGTTCTTCCTCAGTTTTTATAGTTGATAGCTCTAGCATTTGTCTTACAGAATAGCAATGAAAGCAGATCATTTCTTTTTGTTCTGAAAAATTTGGTACAATTTTATGAACTTAATAACCCTTCTGATAGGTGAAAATACTTCCATCTACTAAAGAGATATTTTTAGGCCTGATAATTTGATTAAAAAAGTCACTGTTATATAACTCCTATCCCAGGCATACCTCTAAACTTTTAAACTAAGCACATCACCCAGGGCTAGGAATTTGTACCTCAAATATTCCTTAGGGCATTTATAGGATGGCCCTACATTTTATAGCTCAGAGTTCTGAGTTGACACAGTAGTTACAGATTTTCGACTTGAAATCTGTGAGCCCCAAATACAAAGGCATAGAGGAAGTAAGGAGAGAGCTGCATTTAGAGACTATGGTACATTCTTATGTGAACCTTAAGTTTTCCTTAATCTGATTTACAACAAAAGTAATTTTGCAGAATATGTTAAAGTGATATATTTTTGAATGCTCCATTTAAGTGACTTTGTGTGTGTGTGTGTGTGTGTGTGTGTGTGTGTGTGTGTGTGTACCTGTACTAGAGTTGAACACCTCGCATTGAACTCTTATTTACTCATTTTACTCATTCAAAGTTTGAGCTCTATCACTTGAGCCAAATATCCGCTTCTGGATTTTCACTGGTATATTAGAGATAAAGTCTCTCAGATTTTTCTGCCCAGACTAGCTTTAAGCCCAGATCCTTAGTTCTCAGCTTTTTGAGTAGCTACTAGGATTATAGTCATGATATCTCTAAAAAAAAAAGCAATATATGATCAAATAGAGGGAGACCTGGTGCAATGTGTTATCCTAGGAACTAGAAGACATTTAGTATTCTTTTTTTTTAACTGTATTTTTTTGTGTGTTTTCTTTTTTGGTACTGGGGATCGAACCCAGGACGTTGCACTTGCTAGGCAAGCGCTTTGCCACTGAGCTACATCCCAGTCCAGACATTTAGTATTCTTGAAGTAGCACATGCATAGAGAAAGCCTCATGGAAGAAGAGCTTTCTCTTCCTACCTCAATGTCAACCTGAACAATTCTGAAAGAGGAGGCTATTCTTCAAAATAGGCTAAAACACAATATCTTCTGACCTATGAAGAGTAAATGCCAGTCAACTGGAGACCTGCCAATGGAGTCTGTCCTTGCCTAAGGTCCCAAGCTCATGGATATCAGGTGGCACTGACTCCTGCACAATGTCCTATCCCTGGGAGGTAAGAGACATCTGAAAAGACCTAGGGGACATTTTAGAGCTTTGCATCTAGATATAAATCTATCACAGCAGGACTGAGAATCTTAGTAAAAAGAATTGCTTCCAGAAAGTGAACAGAAGCTCCAAGGATCATATGGAGGACCAGCTTTTAGAAGGGTTTTAACAAGCTTTTAACAAGGGTTAATTGGTGAGAATCATCCAAGAAAGTGCCTTTCTGAGTATAAGTGGCTAAGCATTAATGCCTTCTTGAGGTTAAGGTGACCTGAAGAGATGGTCAAAGCAGGACTCTGACTCTCGGTGCTATTCAGAGAATCAGTTCTTCCATAAGTAAACATGAATATTCAGGAAGATTCTTGACAGAATGTTGGAATGGTGACTACTTTTATTCATGGAGATAATTGAAGAGAGATTCTGAGATACATAAAGTTTCCATTTCAATATGCATGGTGATTCTGTGACTTATGTGTACCCATGTATAAATTAGTCAATATACACCATTAGGATTTTTACACTATTCCATGTAGGTCACATCTATATAAGAAGTAAAACATTAAACAATCTGAATATCAGGGATTAACAGATTCCCAATGAGAGTTCTGTCTTACATAATTTATATATTTGTTGCATACTTATAACATTTCTACTGGGTGCAAGGCATTGTGCCCTGTAATCAGTTATTGTTCTTTTACGTTTTGAGTGTCTTCCGATTTTTTTTTCTTTTGCTATTTTGTTGGTCATGGGGCTTGAACTCAGGGCCTAGATGCTGTCCCTGAGCTCTGTTGCTCATAGCTAGTGCTCTCTCACTTTGAGCCACAACAACCACTCCCCATTTTCTGGTGGATAATTGGAGATAAAAATCTCACAGACTTTCCTGTCCAGGCTTGCTTTGAAAGACAAACCTCAGATTTCAGCCTCCTGAGTAGCTAGGATTACAGGTGTGTGCTACTGGCGCCTGACTGGTCATCAGAATTTGACATTGGATTATATGCATCCTTCTTACTTTAAAAAATTGCTTTCCTTACCCATGATATATTTTTTTAAATTATTGACTTATTATTATTAAGGAGCTGCACAAAGGGATTTCAGCTCCAAAGGCCAGGTTATGAGTACAATGCATCTTGATCATTCACCCTTCCATCCTTTACCCTTAATAATGCTTCTTATGTTAAAGTTCAATTCAAAAATAAATTAAAAAGAATTGTTCAAAATTACTGCTATTAACAATTCATTCCAGAACTGCTTTTCCCTGCAGAAAACTTTCTAATGCAGATGGAAACCAATATTGCTTTTTTTCTACTAGAGTGCTTCATTTCATTTCTCTAAGGTCCTTATTTTTCTGCCCCCCCAAACACTCATTTAAATGCAGGTGTGAGGATGCATAAGCTTCTTAGCAGTGACTCAGAGTGCTGACGGGCCCCTTTTTATGATTTTTCCAGACAGGGAAGAATGGTTCCGCATGTTAAGTAGCTACAATGGTATAATTCAGCCGTAAATGGCTGCCTCGCACGATTGCGTACTGCCTCTAAATTCCTACACCTTAAATACCATGCTAATACACCAGAATTTCATTTCCCGTTCTCTTACCTTAGTTTGCTAAGAGAAGATCCTAAATTCAAAATGCAAAATTGAAAACTCTCTTGGAAAGCATTTCTGAGATTTCTACTAGGTATGCAAACAGAAGTGATGAAGGATGACATGGTGATTTCAGAAATCAAAGGGATGGTCTATGCTCAGAGTAAGCCCACCAACTACAAAGTGTTTGCAACCATCTCTTAGTTGTTGTAAAAGATTTATACTGGAGCTTCTCTGTTCAATCCACAAAACTTCTATTGGGCTTGCTCCCCTAGGTCAAGTTGCCCAGAAGGCTAAAAGTGAAAACAATGTTTTTCTTTTTTCTGAGAAAGAGTCTCTCAGGGGAAACATACAAGAGAATGAATGATGAAAGATTGGGAAGGGGAAAAATCCAAATAATGATGTGGTTTCAGAACTGTAGATAACCAGCTTCCACGAAGAGTTGCAAAATTTGAGTGATACCATGTTTGGGTGGTTCCAACTTAGTGGGCTGCCACTGCTGGATACTGGCTTGGTTCTTTGTTGTAGAGAAATAAAAATAAATGATCAAGGTGTATTGTATTTATAAGCTGACATATTGAAACCAATTTGCACAACTGCTTAATCATAATAATTTTTCAATGAAGAGATATTACTTCAAGCTTTCTCTACATTTTTAGAAAAATATTTCATTGTATTTTAATTTAATTTGATACTGCATCTGAAAACTAGCCCAATGGATGTATTTTTTTTTAAAAAAACCATTCCATTAATGTCCATGTGCATCTGTAATTGTAAATTTAGGTGTACCAGTCAGGTATTGTCATGTTAAAGCTGTGTAACAAACTACCCCAATTCATAGTAGCTGAAAGCAGTAAGGAGTTGTTTTAGTTTACATTTCCATGGGTTAGATTCATAGCTCTGCTGGTGTTTACATAGCCTGCTCACAGTTGTCCGGTGAACTGGATACTGCCTCATCAAAAGTAGCCATGGCTTCCTTAGTTAAGTTAATTCCTAGGTATTTTATTTTTTGTGGGGCTATTAAATATGGAGTTGCTTTCCTAATTTCAGCCACACTTTTCTCATTGTTGGCATACAGAAAAGCCATTGATTTTTTGGGGGTTAATTTTATAACCTGCTACTTTGCCAAAGTTTTGAATCAGCTTGAGTAATTTGGGAGTGGAGTCTATGGGATTCTTTAAATA
>NW_012267229.1:7023358-7168517 GCF_000151885.1 Dipodomys ordii
AGCTTTACAACGTCGGAGGGGGGGGGAAGGGGGGAGAAGGAGAAGGGTTGGGATTGGGGGGGAGGGAGGAGGCTGGGAAGGGATGTGAAGGGTAAACAAAGGAGGAGGATGCAATGCTTGGTAAGAAATGTACGCATTTTCCTGTCCATGTAATTGTAACCCCTCTGTACAGTATGTTCACAAATAAAATAAAATAAAATTAAAAAAAAAGAGTAGCCATGGCTGAGGCAGATGCACTCACTTTGGCTCCATGTATTCCCTTGCTTAGCAGGCTATCTTGGACATACTCTTCTTATGGCAGTATGAAATAACAATCCCAAGAACAAGCCCCAACTGCGCAAGTACTTTTCTTTCATTGTGATTGTCACATTTGCCGAGATGTCACTTGTAATGTGAATTAAACTGCTGAGCCAGAGAGGAAGGCAATTACAAAGCTACAGACTAAAGGAAGTAGTGGTCATGAAGAATTGGAACTTCCAATTGATCTTCCAACCAAATACTAGCAATGGAAAAAATGGTTTTTCAAAACAAACAAGATAAACATTCTATCGTCTTTTATAATGATGGAGAAATCAAGATTTAAATTTATTGAAGTTATTATTCCTATTAAGATGTGACTACTGTCAGAAATCTCTTCAAGTCTGTATATGAGTATTCCCTTTCTTGTTGTCTTCTTGATCTGCTCAATGGTATTATATATAATAAGCTTAAAGAAGGTTTTGTTCCGCTAGTCCTGGGGCTTGAATTCAGGGCCTGTATATTGTCTCTGAGCCTCTTTGTAGGCTAGTGCTCTACAAGTTTGAGTCAAGCACCATTTCTGACTTTTTCTGAGCAGTTTATTGGAGATCAGAGTCTCATGGTCTTTCCTGACCCCTGGTTTCTAACTCTGATCCTCAGATCTCATGCTCCTGACTATCTAGGATCATGGGTGTGAGCCACTGGTACCTGGCTAACATACTATTTCTTATTCAAGAGAGACTTTTTAAAAAATGAATTCATTTTTATGGGTCAACAATTTTGCTTCTTTCAATCAGTACTTTATTTTTTCCAAATCAAGCACTCTTCAGATTATTTTCACGTTCATTGAAATATTGTAATTTACAACCATACCGAAATATTGTTACAATTCCCCTCCAGAATTATGCGGAAGTGGTTATCTCATGTTCTATCCGGTGGACATTGTCTCATTCAAAAAGCGCTTGCCTGGTGCTTGCTCTTACTAAACTAATAATTGGCAAAGGCAAAGAAATGAATATGCCAAAAATAAATTTAAAAGGTTAACAAAGGTTACCATGATGAGTTAAATTAAAAAGGTTAACAAAGGTTACCATCATGAGTTAATTGTTAGAAGGTTTTATTAGAACAGAGACAGAAGCAATCCCTATGGGCTGAAGGGGTCAGGTTTATTAGCTGTTGCGGTGCTTTCTAAAGATATGAGCACAAAGTCAGAGGCTCCACAGCCCACATGCACAGACTTCCTTATAATGAGAATATAGTGCATACACAGAAAAGCACAAGTGATGTTTTATAAGACAACCAAGTTCAAGAAGCAGTAATGAGTTTCTTGGCATTTTAAGAGAAAACAAAGTCAAGCGAGGAAGATGCATGGGAAAAAACAGCACTAAAAGTAATTGATGATCCAGTCATTGGCTAGGAGGGAAAAAAAATCACATGTTCATGGCCTATGGATTTACTGTTAGCCCTTCATATTTCTTAAAAAAATTAAATATCAGTTCTCATTAGTCCCCTTAGTTATGAGTTATAAGACTTATAAACTGAAGTAGGACACCTATCACAGGGGATATTTGTAATGCTTTTATTTTTTTCTTTGCCAGTGAAGATTGCTTAATTTAAAAAATCATCAAAGAAAATAAGAGGTGGTTTTACGACTCAACAACAGAATTTATCTCTTATATGGCTACAAACACTGCATGATTTGATTGTGGGTAGTATTGTTTCATTTGGATTACCATTGAACTTGATGATTTCACCTCTAGTTCTTATATAGTTCAAATATATTTTACAATAAGTTCAGTTTTAGCAATTATATACATACACATTTTTATTTTTTCATACACATTTTTAATATGAATTAAAACTGAAAGTTACAGATTTGAATTTTACTCTAGAAATATATGGTTGTAGGAAAGTATGAAAGGTTGTTTCTAAATCATTTGCTAGAAGAGGGATCCCTTTGTTGTTGCTGCCATTTAGTGTTTTGTTTTTGTTTTTGTTTTTGAGACAGAATCTGACTATGTAACCCAGGCTGGCCTCCAACACAATGATCTTTTATCTCAGTCTCCTGAATCCTGGGATCACAGGCATGAGCCATTCTCAGTTAAGAAGAGGGATTCTTAAGACTGCATTTATTAACAGGAAAATCTGGTCTATGGCTGTTACATCCTGAATGTGCCCAATCTTGTCTAATCTGGGAAGCTAATTAGGTCAGGCTTGGTCAGTACTTAGAAAGGATAAAGAAAAATGTCAGACCAGAGAGCATTCTTTTCTGAGGTCTCTTATTTATTGCTTTATAGTTTATTCATCACAGATAGGAAGAATTTCATCAATAACAATGATGGGTTCTTAGGATGCCTTTAATGGGAGAGCACTGTCACTGAACTCTACAAATAGTATTTCTTTATTAAGCGATGAACTAAGGTTAAGTGCTTCAGGAGGAGAAACTAAACTGCTACCTTTAATGAAAAAGGTAGAGATGCCCACCCATTGTCAGGAAGTTATCTGCAACTACTAATTTGAAACTTAAATATTACAGAAGTAAGTAAGTAATCTTTAAGAAATAAAATTAAGTACTCCTTTCTTTCTTTTTTTGGTTGCTCCTGGGGGCCTGAAGTCTGGGCATGGGTGCTGTCCCTCAGCTCTTCAGCTCTATCACTTGAGCCACAGCACCACTTCCAGTTTTTTCTGCTTATGTGGTGTTGAGGAATCGAACCCAGGGCCTCATGCATGCAAGGCAAGCACTCTACCACTAAGCCACCTTCCCAACCCAACCTGGTATATTTTTGTTTTATTTGTGTGTGTGTGTGTGTGTGTGTGTGTGTGTGTGTGTGTGTATGTGTTTGCACGGGTGCTTGAACTCAGAGTCTGGGAACTTGAGTTTTTGTTGCTCAAGATTAACACTCTACTACTTAAGCCATAGCTCCACTCCCAGCTTTCTGTGTGTGCCTTGTGGTTAATTGGAGATAAGAGTCTCCTGGACTTGTCTGCTTTGAACCAGGATCTTCAGGTCTCAGCCTCTTGAGTAGTCAAGATTACAGGCATGAGCCATTGGCACTTGGTCACATGTTTGATTTTTAACTGAAATGTTTTTGTTGTATCTTATAAAATTACTCTTTATGCCTTTGTGTTGTATTTTATGAATTAGTATTTATGCCTTAATTAATATGCAATTATTTGAAGGCTGGGTATCCTCCAAGAATCATGAGGTTTAGATTTCGTTTCTTTCAGTTTCATCAATGATTTTCAATGTATGACTTATATGTATATGTATATATATGTATATATATATATATCAGCTTGTTATTTGTATGCTATGAAGAGACAAAATAGGTAACACAGACATAGTCACTGGAGGTGGGTTGACAATCAGCTGTCACATGAATTCAAATCAAGATGATATCATGATGACATCAAGATGATATCTATACTGCAAAATTATGCACATGAGTCAGATAAATGATATCTTTCTATTAGCACGCTTGCGTGAAGAAAGATCTTACTTAGAGCTATCAAACTTATCCACCAAATAGAATTTACCAAACCTTATGAAAGAATTCATCTCTAGATAAACTATGAGTTGTTACTCAAGTCTAATTTACTTCAAAGACAAAAGGTAGGTTCTAGCCACTTCCCATGACTTACCTTTGCTGTTTCCATCTGACACAAGAACAGAAACAAACAAAAGAATCCAGAGGAGTCCACATATATTCTAGGGCACAATAATCTTCTATGGAGAAGGGAAAACTGCTAGAATATTGATGCTGTCTAGTCTACGGTCTGTGTTTCTTTCCCAGTCTGTAAGCTTACAAGTTTTTATTTTGGAAGGTCCAAGACTGTCCAAGAAAACTGTTTACTTCCTATTTTAAAAATGCATTTCACTGATGCTCAAAAAATCATGTGTTCATACACCAACATGTCCAATTTTGCCAGGCACTGATGGCTTACACCTGTAATACTAGCTAGGAGGGAGGTAGAATTCAGGAAGATCTCCAGTAGTTTAAGACCATTCTGGAAAAAAGGACCCCATTCCATCCAATAGCTTGGCACTAGGATGCACATCTGTCATCTCAACAATTCAGAAAGCTGAATTTGGAAGGAAAACAAGTTTCAGACCACCCCAGAGAATGTGTCAACGAGTTTCCTTCTCAATAGAAAAAGCTGGGCATGGTGGCATGAGCTTGTCATACTAGCTACAGCAGGAAGGGTAAATAGGATGACTGAAGTCTAGGCTATTTCAGGTGAAAAGCATAACCTTCACTCAAAGTAACTAAAGCAAAAAAAGGCTGAAGGCAGGGCCCAAGTGGTAAAGCAGCTCCTTAGCAATCTGTATCCTTATCCAAGTCAGTAAATGTCACTGTGACTTTATATCCTCATGGGCTAATCAGTGGATTGCACTAGATGGGTGATTTCCAAAGGGAAGCACGGGAGGTACCCATTTGGATCAGTACTAGAGGATTTCTGGGGAGCTTCGTTTTAACCAGGACTGTTTGTCCTGTAGCCTGGTATCTGCATTCCAGTCCTTTATGGGTTTCTTGATCATGCCTCCTTTTTTAAAAAAAAATCATTTATATATTCTTTGTATCCTTTTTACCTGAAGTGAATTTTCTGTGGTCAGAAAACTATTTATTGAGTCATAGGCTAGAAGGGCCACAGATCTGATGTGTCCTGGAAGCAGCACTCTGATGACAGCTTAAAGTTGATGGATAGATACCTGAGTTCCCCAGCACTGCAGGCAGAGATCTGTATTTGACTCTGCCTTCCATTTCTAGTGGGACTGACTTTAGCTGCTCACTGTAGTAGGTGACTTAACAACATATATGTTACTGAACACAGAACTCCTCTGTCTCATTTCTGCCCAGCTCTACTGCTATTTACTGGAAACTCATTCAAAAATTAACTACATTTTTGTCGTTGTTGGTCTTTGCACTTGAACTCTGGGCCTGGGCACTGTCCCTAAGCTCTTTTGCTCAAGGATAGTACTTTACCACTTTGAGCCACAGCTTCACTTCATATTTTCTGGTGGTTAATTGGAGACAAGAGTCTCATGGACTTTTCCTGCCTGGGCTGGCTTCAAAGCACAATCCTCAGATCTCAGGGTCCTGAGTAGCTAGGATTACAGGTATGAACCACCAGTGCTTGGCTAAGAAACTGCTTTTATTTAAGTCCTTGAATCCTTAATGCAGGACCAGCATCTTAGACACCCAAACTAAGAAATCTCCCACTGTGGTTTTTCAGTAAATGAATGATTAAAGAATCATATGAACTTTTTAAAAAAATTTCTTTCCCTAAAATATTTTAAAATTCTTTGATCCTAGGGCATCTTATTCTTAGTATTAGCATTGTGGGGAAAAAGATTGTTCTCTGGTTTGGTGTTAATATTGTCTCTTTTGTTTTATAAACTGATTTATGAATCACTTTGAGATTTAATTATATATTTCAAATGTGAATCAGATTTTTAAAACAAAGTCTCAGAGGAAATTCTAAAATGATCTATATTTTTGTTATTCTTCTTTTGCCCATGGAATAATGTTCATTTGCTACTAACTGAAAAAAAACCCAATAAATATTCAATTACCCTGAAATAGCAAGATTGCTTAAGGAGGCATAGAATTTTTGGCTTTGGTTTTGTTTTCATAAAGCCATAAAAAAACTATCAGAGTAATCACCCATTGACACTCCAGAGTCCTACTTTGAGAGAAACAAAAAACAAAAAGGTTAACATAAAAGATTTTATGTCTTTGAGAGTACAGAGTTAATTTTAATCTGTAGGGTTTAAAGTAAAACACAAGCAGAGACCATTTAGAATGTGGGCTTCTTGTTCATGCACTTGAACTAGAATAGGAAGAAATGGGGAGCCTCTTGCCTATGATTGTTCATGGGAGGGAAAATTGACAAATCAACTTGGAAATGTACTCATTATCTTGCCCATATAATTGTAACCCCTCTGTGTGGTATTTTCACAATTAAAAAAAATCTACTTGGAGGGAAAAAATAGGGATAGACGAATAGATAGTAGATAGGCAAATATAAAACTTCACACAGTATTATTTTAGAATACAGAGAAAACTATGAAGAAAAGTGAGGTGTCCAAAAATTTAGAAAGGATGTATAGTCTCATAGCAGTGCTAGAGAATGTATTTTTACACAGCTTAAATGGAAGTAGTGCTATATTTGTCAATCTTGGTCCCTGATACCCACCACATCCTTCTGCAATCGCCTTTCCCCAACCCTTGACCCCTGATCCCTATCACCAACTTTTTCCTTTTCCTAGCAAAAATTCTTTTTAAAAGCTGTCAACATTACTGTCTCTTTTCTCATTGAACTTCTCTGGGCCTGGGTGCTGTCCCTCAGCTCTTCAACTCAAGGCTAGCGCTCTACCACTTGAGCCACAACACCACTTCTGGCTTTTTCTGCTTATGTGGTGCTGAGGAATCGAACCCAGGGCCTCATGCATACAAGGCAAGCACTCCACCATGAGCCACTTCCCAGCCCCTCACTGAACTTCTAATTCTTCTATGTTCTTCTATGTCTTTCTTCTTTACCTTGTCCTTTTGTGTTATTCATTGCCTAAGTCACTGTCCATTAGTTGCTCAAGTAAAAAATGGAGTTAGTGCCAGGAGCGGGTACTCAGGCGTGTAATCCTAACTACCCAGGAAGCTGAGATCTGAGGATCACTGTTTCGGGACCAGCCGGACAAGCTAAACCCTACAAGATGCTTATTTCCAATTAGCCAGCACAACCTGGAAATGGAGGTGTGTTTCAAATAATAAGAGTCCTAGCTTTCAGTGCAAAACCTAAGGCACAGCACCCAGTTCCTGAATTCAAGTCCCACTACCAGAACAAACTATCATAACAACAACAATAACAACAAAACTCCAACTGAGTTAGCCCTTATTCTTTGACATTTACAACTCCTACCCTATTTTTCCTAAGGCATAATCTCCAGAAAGCACATCCCAGGCTCTCCATCTTTTTTTTGTTGTCAGTCATGGGACTTAAATTCTGAGCCTGGGTGCTGTCCCTCAGCACTTCAGCTCAAGGTTAGCACTCTACCACTTGAGCCAAAGCACCACTTCCAGTTTTTTCTGCTTATGTGGTACTGAGGAATCTAACCCAGGGCCTCATGCATGCAAGGCAAGCACTCTACCACTGAGCCACCTTCCCAGCCATGCTCTCCTTAATTCCATTCTCCACCATCCCTGATCTAGACTAGCATAGCTGCTTTCCACTGTGTTTCCTGTTGTCCCTTCACATCTCAGTCTTTAAAGAAATAATTTACAGACACACATACATTTATATTTCTTTAGTAAACATATTCTAATGAGTATTGCCCCTACCACCCCAATGAAACCAAGATTCCTACCCTAGTGCGCTAAATTATGCAGTATAGGCCCTGGTATCTATATTTAGTCTAGAATCCACATACTAGCTCCAAATTAATATCCAGCTCCATCATATATACTGTCTGCCTTTAAGGATGTCTGGTGATTTCTCTTCTTACTTTTAGTCTTTCTGTATTAAGGGGAGTCTCTATATAATAATCTTTGCCTGAGTGGCTCTTCTAATACAGATCTCTGTTTGAATGCCTGCTTCTCAAGGCGTTTGCTAAAGGCTCTGAAAACAATTCTCAAATCTAATCTGGTCATTCCAATTGGCCTCTTGGTTCATAATTTGATCTATTTATTTGTTAATTTTTATTGCCTATTTTACACCACTGAGATATCAGCTCAATATGATAAGAAAGCTTATCTTTTGTGAAATTGTGTCCAGAGTACCTAAAACAGTGTCTGGAACAAGGTAGATATCCAGTAAGCACATGTCCACTCAATAAATAAATTCATTGGTTTAAGTATGTTTTCCATCTTAGTGGATATATAAATGCTAATCTATACATATATGTACTTATGTTTAAAAACACTGATATACATATGTTTGCACACTAGAGGAGGTATTGAAATTACTTAGGACTATTCCATGACTCCCTTACTCGACTCTAAAACCAAAGATTAAATCAAAGATTTAGAATGGAGTTGATTCCACATTGGGGAAGAGAGGTTCACAGATTGTCTCATAGCCAACCTGGCCCACCAGCCATCAGTTTTGATTCAGTAATAAGCCCATAGCCCAGATAATAAGAACAAACTTTGGGATTTTGTTTGTGGCTGAGGAAAAGCTCTCATTCTGACCACAGAACATCTAGCTCTAATTTCTACTGGCATCAGAATGATAGCAAAGAAGAATGCGTGCTACAGCATGAAGCAGATATTAGAAAGAAGAATAAAGAGAAAAAAAGAAAGAAAAAACAATCGGCCCTTAATGATCTGGATAATATGGTAAATGGATCAAATCTGAAGGCCCACTGCTGGGCTTTCCAGTTATACAATCAATAAATTAAAATGTTGAAGCCAGTAGGATTAGATTTTTCTACTTACAAATAAGCAGATAATTAACACTAGCAGTAAATATCGTTTCTATTTCGAGGGCATTTTCTCTCAGTAATTTTTAATGTTGAGAGAATAGAATGGTGTTAATTAACATGCACATGTGTTTTTATATACTGTATTCCCAAACCATTGTCTTTTGGGTAACATAAATGGAAAAAAATGGCATTCACTATAATCTAACTATTTAACCATTTTACTGTGTTTGGATCACAGGTATTATTATTTTTCTCACATTTCCTTCCCTTCCTTTCTTCCTTCCTTCTTTCCCACCCTCTCTCTTTCTTTCTGTCTTGCTTTGTTTTGCTTGAGCCTAGAGCTCCAACTTGGTATCTGGTGCTTTCATTCATCAGCTGGCATTTTACCAATTGAGCCATGCCTCCAACCCCAAAAGTGTGGGTTATTTCTTTTCTTTTCTTTTTTGTTTTCTTTCATTTTTCTGTACAATTATTTCCTAGGAATCTAATTATTAGGACAAACCATATCAAAATTTCTTTATGTATTGAATGCCAGATTGGATTGTCTTGTGAAAAACAATTTAATATTTTGATACCAATAGTACTCTAGGATAGGTTTTATCCCAAGTTAGCCTTTAACAAAAATGTGATAAATATACCAATAATTGGATTTCCCCTATGGTATAATTAGATTTTCTCTGATTGCTATCGGATTTAGATAATTGCTGATATCTATTTTATTATTATTATTTAACTTTGGGAGATTTTTTTTTGTTTTTTTATTTATCTCCTTCCCATCCCTTCCCATCTGCCCCCCCAACCCCCCCCCCCCCCCGCCCCCGCACTAAAGTTGTAAAGTTTGTTTTCGACATAACGACTTGTACATCTCTTTGGGAGATTTTTATTGTCAACTTTTCATTGTCAGGTCTGTGAAATATACTCCGAGTTCTTATTAGTCCCATGAACCAGATCATTGATTTTTCCTTACAACTGAAATATTTTTTACTAGTGCCAATGGGTGAGTGTGGGAAGTAGCCAAATTAAATGACCTCCTCAACAAACCAGAATAGTTCACCTGTCAAACACTGATAGGAGTAGATGGGGAAACACCCAAGCTGTCTTGTCCTCAGTGGGTATTACAATAAGATGTGTGCTTGTACATTTAGAACATGTTTCTTTCTCAGGGGGAAAGTTCCAGCTGTCCTTAGTTACAACTTGCTTATTAACTCACTCCAATGGCTGTCTTCCATTCATTTGACTTTTCTCTGCTTCCATACTGGTGTTTGTGAGAATCACCTTCTAGATAAGCTCTTTGGACTACAAACCTTATATAAGACAACCAACAGCTGAAATTTACTACAGGATATCTTCTTAGGCTTAAAAAAATAGAAACACTTCTTGAATATTTGAAATCTTCTCTACTCCACATTAACTTTTTAAAATATAAAAGTTCAGTTTCCTTTAGAAATAAACATGAATATTCTGTGTATTATACTCTGGCTTTAAAAACACTTTCAAGAAAAGGAGTGAAACAAATGGTATTTTGTGATTTTTTAAGCAAAAGGGGGAACATTTATTCATTACTTTTAAAAAAATTTCCCCCCTCTCCGGGGTACATTTTATAGCTTTTGAAAAGAACAAATTTCTTTCCCTCTGAGCTTTAATCATCATGTTTTAAAGAAATCTTTGAAAGGAAGTCGGCCTATGTTGCAATAACGAGGCCCTTTCATTAAATTCCTCCCTTAAGAAAAACCCACAGAGTAACTGATTTTTTTAACCTCAGTTCAAATGGAGCGTTGGTTAGAAAATTTCAGACATAAAAAATATGAAGAGCAAGGGGAACTTTTCAGATTGCAAAGTTTTTTTTCTTTTCTTCTTCTTTTTTTTTAAGCAGCCACAATATACACTATCCAGTGTATATTTGGGCTGGTCTGTTTAAAGGTTACTTCGACTTTTCATAGATTATGTAAACAGGTTGTTTTCAAGCAGACCTATCTGCTAATGATCTTTCTGTTGCTGTAAGAATACTTGAGATAAATAATCTGAAAAGGATGGAAGGTTTATACTGGCATGCTTTGAGAGGTTTCAGTCCATGGCTACTTGGCCCTGTACTTTGGGCCTGTGATGACATCATAGCAGGCTTCTTACACCGTAACATCCAGAAGGCACAAAAGAAACAAGAACATAGTTGTGCTGGTAGCTTTAGTGTGGTCTTGTTTGTGATCATTTGGGTAAATGCCCAAAGTGGGATTGCTGGGTCATAGGGGAGCAACATGTGGAGTCTTTTGAGGAACCTCCATACTACTTTCCAAAGTGGTTGAACAAGTTTACACTACCACCAGCAAGGAACCAGTAAGGTTCCCTGCTGGTCACATTCCCTCCAGCATCTGTTGTTATTAGAGTTCTTGATTATAGCCATTCTAACTGGGGTGAGGTGGTATCTCAGTGTTGTTTTGATTTGCATTTCCTTTATGGCTACAGAGGTTGAGCATTTCTTCATGTGTCTATTGGCCAGATGAATGGATCAAGAAAATGTGGTATATATACACAATGGAATTCTATGTCTCCATCAGAAAGAATTGCATTGCCCCATTTGTTAGGAAATGGAAAAACTTGGAAAAAATTACATTAAGTGAAGTAAGCCAGGCCCAAAGAAACATAGCTCCCATGGTTTCCCATATTTGCAATAACTAGTATATGTCAGAGACAAGCAGAAACAGTCAGATAAGTTGATGTTAGGTGAAATGAACCTCAAGATAAGGACTCAATTGATTTTTCTTTCTTGCTATTGTTTCTAACATATTTATAAGAAGATTTCTTTGTTGTTTTGTATGTCCCTCCCCTACAGTACAACCCCTGTTTTCACTGTTTTTGATGTTGGTATAATTTGGGGAGGGGAAGGGAAAACACATTGATTTAATAGGTGGGCTCATTGCAACAATGAGATGTATAAGACGTTACGTTTTGTATGTCCCTCCCCCACAGTATAACCCCTGCTTTCACTATATTTGATGTCAGTATAACTTGTGGAGGAGATGGGGAAAAAACCAGTTGTTTAAGGATACAGGTGGATCTGATGCAACAATGAGAAGTACAAGTTGTCATGTCCAAAACGAGCTTTACAACGTCGGTGGGGGGGGGGAAGAGGGTAGGGGGTAGGGGGGAAGGAAAAGGATTGGGATGGGGGGGGGGGGGGGGCTGGGAAGGGGTGTGAAGGGTAAACAAAGGAGGAGGCTGTAATGCTTGGGAAGAAATGTACGCATTATCCTGCCCATGCAATTGTAACCCCTCTGTACAGTATGTTCACAAATAAAATTAAATTAAATTAAAAAAAAAAGAAAACGAATTTTACAATTTTGGCGGGGGCGGGGGGGGTAAGGGAGGGTGATGATGGGAGGGAAGAGATGGGAAGGGAAAATAAGGAGGAGGCAACAATGCTTGATAGGAAATTTACTCATTACCTTACTCATGTAATTATAACCCCTCTGTATGGTATTTTCACAATAAAAAATGTATTAATTAAAAAAAAGAAACAAGAATAAGATGGAAGTCCTAATATCTCCTTCAAGAGCATATTACCAACAACCCAACTTCCTTCTAGTAGGTCCCTACCTGCTAAGAATTCTGAGACCTCCCAGCAGTGACACAGACTTTGACACTTCACATCCAAATGGTAGCTATCTTACCTCCCGTTTGAAACATTGGTAATATAAGAAGGACATTTTGCTTTTCAAATAAAGTTTGTTACTGAACTAGTGTCATATGCAGGCATACCAATTTGGAAAAAAAATTGCATTTTAGAGCTATGTTTGTTTTGCTTCTGACTTCCTCCGATTTCTAATTTGGGTAAGAGATCTGAAAACCTAACTGATCATGAATTCTCTTTAAAGTATAAATTTAATTCAAAGTCACAGCTTTGGTTGCTAAGTCACAACTTCTAAATAGCGTCTTCAAATTTCTTAGCAACTTCAAATAGACATTTCAACACTGTTTTGCTTTTAAGCAGGATGGGGACATATTGCCTACTAATAATGATTATTGCTAATCTGTTTTTAAGTTAAAGTACCATAAAGTTCTTTCTGGTTTGTGCCAGTGGAAGTTAGTTTTATGGACACAATGTTTACTCAAAATGTTCTCAATGTGAAAGGGAGATTTTTCTATCACCATGTATAGAGATCTGTGAAGATCTTGATGTTATTGTAGAATACTGAATTTACAAATATCATGTTCTCAAGTGTCAGGCTGTCTACAAAGAATAGAGACTTGGGGGGGGTCTGCATAATTTAGGCTACAAAGTTTCTAATACTAATTCAAGAGATCTCATATAGAAAAGGAAATGGAATAAAATTACCTCAAACTTATATCCAGGTCACAGTTTTAGCACCCTTCCCCCTTTTATTTTACTGACCACAACTTTATTCAAAGACTTGGTCATGTTTCTGGAGTTCAAGGTCAGGAACACACACATCATACTTCCTGGAAGTGCATAGTCCTTAGCCCTTTAACTGATTTTGCTACTTCTTTCCCATCTTTCTGATACTAATACCCAGGTCAGTGTCACATAATAGTTCAACATGTCAATAGTGTTTTCATAGAGAAAACTAGATGTGGCATGTTGAAATTATACAAACAACTGGAGCAAGGTCAGAAACAAATATTCAGTTATCCTTTCACCCTACCTTGTAATTCTGAATTGTTTATTTTTATTTTTATTGTTATTATAAAGGTGATATACAGAGGTGAATTAATTCTTTAACACATATTAATTCAAGAAACACTCAAGTACAAATGACACTAGCAAAATTGTCATATGGACCAAGTATTGTACTGGTAGGCTAACAGAATAATCTACTTACATTGATACTATATTTCATGAATGTATAGATGCAATCAAACAAGAGAAGTCATTTCTATTTAATTCATATGAAAGCAAGCTGAGTAACTCAGGTCCAGAAAAATTCTGAAGCAGACTTGGCTACCTATAGGTATTATGGAAAATGGCCATGTATCCCAAGCAATCGTGTGTACTAAATTTATTTTCTAACATTATGTACATTTCAAGGCAATTCAATAATGTCTATTTATTAAATTCAGTGCTATGATTACCAACCAATCAAAAGAAAGAGGAAATCTGTTCCATGGAGGAAAAAAATCTAGCTCTTAAAAAGTGTTCCACAAAAACATGATGTTTATTTGGTGATCATCTCATTCATATTAATGTACTTCATAAAAAATGTTGTCTTTCACATTCCTTAGGGTAAGTCACACATTATTTCCCAGCTTTGTTTGACTTCGAAGGTGTTAAGAGTATCTGTTGTCATGTTTCTGAGAAACAACTTTTTTGATGGGGGTGTACATTTGAAAATCCCTCCAGAAGCTAGAATGCTTCAATTATCCATTTGACCCACAAAGCAGACATTCTTAGTATTTAAAAGAATTGTATCCATGTATTGGCAAAGTACAAGCTTTATCCCCAAAATGCATAGAGCTCTTAAGTAGGCTATAGCTATGATTCAAAGCTATCAGATTCCCTCAGAAATTACAAATAGGTTGGAGACATGAAACTAATTTAAAAAATTGAAAGTAGCAAATTGAAAAATGCCTATATCATGTGTACACTCTAATTATGTTACTGGTACTATTTGGTAGCAAACAAAAGACTTGAAACTTTTGAGTTATTAATTCGTTTAACGTCTTGTCATTGATTTTACTTATTTACTTCAAAAATTATTAACTTTTCCTATTTCACATTTTTTTCTGGTTATTAAAAACAGTGAAACATCCAGAGTACTATCAAAGGTGGTTATCTGAGATTAGAAATGCCTTAAAGAACATTTCAGGCATTACTACTACTGGTAAGATTGGCTCCACAAAGGAATTAACATACCATTTAGCTGAAACATGGCACTTCATTCTGTTATGAGTTAATAACTTAAGACCAGAGCAAAGGAGATTGCCTGGCGCAGTTTCTTTTCTTTTTTTTAAAATTTTTATTGTGAAAATACCATGTAGAGTGGTTACAATTACTTGGGCAAGGTAATTTCATGAGCATTGAGGAACATTTAAGCCTTAAACTCTTGCTTTTTAGAGCAGTGATCTTATTATAGCAACTCCTTCCCTTTCCCCAGATTCTCAGACACATCCTTGCTTCACCTGGCCACAGGTGAAGAGCTGCCCAAAATAAGCTGAGTTCTCAAAACCATGGCCACACTTTAGCATCACTGGGCAGATCTTCAAATTCTTAGGGTCTGGACTGTATCCTGGGCCAAGTACATCAAAATCATAGAGTGGGGAATGGCCACTAGACTTTTTAAGGTATTCCAAGAGATTTTAATGTGTGCTCAAGGCTGGATCTATGGCTGCAAAAGCTCATGATGCAAGTAGAATGCACAGAGGAACAAGTCTTGATTTCTACTTCACATCTAGGCAGCACTTCTGCACTAGAGTGTGGTGAAGTAGGCAGAGTCAGCTTACCAAGGCCCTTCACTTCTGTCTTTGTTTACTCAAGAGAGACCACTTAAAAGAATGGCCCAGACTAAGTTCAATTTCATGGAAACATTGTTTCTGCTTTAGTTGACCTAGTTGTATAAACTGACCTACCTGTTTAAATTCAGTAAGGGGCTGGAGATTTGTTAATTCATATTCATTGATTGTGGTAACTGTTCTTGACTTAATAGAAAAAAAAACACTATTAGCTAAATGTGAGGTTAACTCTCTGTAGAGTCAATTACACTGATGATTTTTAAGTCGATTAGGTTAGGGTGCAAAGCAGATTTAGTTTACGAACTGCACTTTCTAATTTTATTAATGAAGTTTAAACTATGAAAATTAAGGATCCTAAGGAAATTTGTTAAACACAAATGAAGAAAGGTATCAAGGAAGCTAAGGGGTGCAAAGCTCTTTACAATTAAATCATAGATTGCTTTCAATGGGACACAGCAAGACAGAATAGAAATGGGGTCTTGGGATTTTTCTTGAAATGCTAAACTCAATGTTTAGGACTTGGCTTTAACCAGTCTATTAAGTGTTTTGAGCTTCTCATGTCCAACTGTATTTGAAACACTGAGCAAGAACAAAGCCACCTGTAACACATTACCCCTGCTCTAGCTCCAAGTCTTATTTATCCAAATCATAATTATATTATATTCTAAGTTAAAGTGCCAATAATTACAATGGGACAGGTGAATCCACTTCTATTCCTTTAGGCTTGTGTCCTCCAGCTATAACAAAGTTTTGGAGACTGCAAAAGAGACTCTATGTCTAAGGTATACAAGTAAGTAAATTCTCCTTGTGTGATATTCAGCATTCTGCAGACACAGTCTCTGACAAATGCCAGATAATCAATCTCTCAGTGGGTATTTTCCAAGCTAGACAGAATCCTGCTCCTTAAACCTTCCAATTCAGTTTCCCCTCCCCCAATTTAGAACTGGGTATCAAATCCAGTTCCTCATTCATGTTAGGTGAACACGCTACCCCTGAGTCACTCTTCTCAACTTGTTTCCTTTTCCATATTGTAGAGCTACTTTCTTCCCTGAGAGAGTTCTGAGTTAATCAAAACAAAGATAAGTCCTTCCTGACATTCTTCCAGGAAACCCCAAGCAGGTTAGGAAAAGCAAAGAAAATTTCTGTTCCTTCCAGAAACAGGTACTCAATTTTAGAAATGTGTTTTGCGATCTTTAAAACTATTACTAATGCTGAGGAGAGGTGTGGGAAAAGAGAACAATTTTCTATTGTGTGCAAGTTACCTTTTCCTGACTGAACATTTCCTCAGATACCTAAGCATTTGGCTATGTTCCAAGGTTTTGACAAGGGTGACTCTTGCCCAATTTTTTCTGTTTTTTTTTTATCAGTGTTTCTCTGAAGGAATGTGCATTTTGAGTTTCCTACTCCACGACTTCTGTTAAACTGACCACCAACTATCATGCTCTAGGATATAAAACCTTTGACCCTTAACAGGATGGATGATCTTCAAAAGGCAGAGCATACAAAGGATCATGAAGGAAAGTCAATGAGCTGTGCTTTGGAGAAAAAGAAGCAGATAACATAATTTAGTTATATACCTTCTATGTTCTCCTTTCACCACTCTCCTTTTGAACAATCCAGAATCATGAGGGGAAATATCACCATACAAATAAAGTAAGCATGACAGAGGTATGAGGTTTTTTATGATGCAGGCATCTACATAGACATGTTTTCTACTGCTTCGATTAGTTTAAGTCTTCTCTGGAGAGCTTACACATCTTTTCCCTGTAAACTCTGATTCTCTCTAAAACTTATTAAATGTTTCATTCAAATGTGACCAATAAAAAAGCAAATGAAAACAGTTTTAATGGTAAGGTAGAAACCAGTATGTATGTCAGGGTAGAATATGGCATGCCCTCTTATCATAAATGTTATGAGAGCGATTTGGGTGTCAGGGTTTCATTTGAAATCATTTAAGTTGAGGAGAATATGCTCTAATTTCCATGACTGCTACAAATATTCAATTACTGACAACCTAGGAAATTCTAATCAGTAATGAGGAATCAAAACCTTTTTCTAGTTCACAAAACTGAGCACATTACTTTCAGGAAGAAAAAAAATTAAACACATTTAGACCTCATTGAGATTATATGAAAAGGATACTAAATCACGGGAATAATTTTTAAATGAAAAGACGTTTAGTACATGATGGGTATTCTGGACAGTCTCTCTTTGCATGATTAAAGATCTAGTCACCAGTAATCAAAGCACCTGGGTTAATCTGAGTTTTTGAAAATTCTTTCAGAGTTAATGAGTTCTATATAATGTTTCTTCAGTTTTCCTTAACCTGACCCTTGATTCTTTCTTGACTTCCAGTTTGATCATTTTGCTATTTTGCTTTGCACCCGCCCCCCACAATGTTGGTTTATATTAAGCAAGAGAGTTTGAAAATGACTAGAGTAATGAGAATTGTGGAACACACCACATAGAGAAATTTCTTAAAAAAAATTAAATACCTGCTGTTGAGCTAAATACTGATCTAGCTAACCTTAAAGAATGCTAACGATGTGGGGAAAGCTACCATTATCACATAAGGAGAGTACTACTGTGAAATCAAACCAAAATGAAGACTTTTAAAAATGTATTAATCTGGAAGATTTATTTTGGAAGTGAGAATCTTACTTTCTTGCCCAGGCTGGCTTTAAACAGTAATCCTATGATCTTAGCATCCTGAGTAACTAGGTGAAGGATTAAATTTTTTATAAAAGTCTTGGCACCTAAAGGAGAAAGCTTCAACATGCTGGAGCATTTCCTTTCATAGAAAAGTATATCTTAGAGTTTTTGCATGAATAAAAGATCTTGTCATATGTTGAATTTGGATTTAGTTTCTGAGCTTATGGAGAAAAACTACAAGCAATATTAAAATCATCAACAAGGACCTCAGGAGCTGGGCCAGAGCTTTTATTTATATTAATAGAACTTTACTGACATGTATCTTTTATTTATATTAATAGAACTTTACTGACATGTATCTTTTATCATCCCCCACTCCTTTTTTGTTGCTGGTAATCAAAGCCAGAGTGTTGGTATGTATCTTCAACCTCCAATCATGCAAATATTAAACATAGGCATTATTGCAAATTGGAGACTGTCTAGGATCATGTAAATAGTACCCAGGCCACAATATAAACCTTTTCTTTATCCAGAAAATTATTCTTGTTCTGTTTGTCAATCAGTCCCCTTGGGCCTCATAATGAACTATAATTCTGGTTTCTGATATGTTAGGATATTTTTCCCTATCTCTGAACATTTAATGCAAGTGAAACTGTAGCTTATACTATTCCTTGTATCATTTTAATTTCTTTAAAAATGATAAAGTTAAGGCTTATTCACTTGGTGAAATTAATAGTAATTCATTCTAGCTATATTTAAAGTTATTACATGTGAATATAATATATGTGAATATAACATATGTTTATTTCTTTACCAGCCAGTGAATATTAGCATTGTTTACAATTTGAGGTCATTATGAATAAAGGTTCTTTGGACATTCTAATATAGGTCATTATCTAATTCTAGCTATATTTCAAAAAAATGATTCTATGTTTTTGGTCTGACATCATTTACTGACACTTGCTAACTGAATTCTTTGTCATTCCACTAAAACTTCAGCAGCAAATCTAAATAGTGAGAAACTACCTAAATCTTGCCTTTCAACTGCAGAAACCAATTGCAACCTTGAAATTGCCTTTTTCACACTTGTAAGAGTGTGCCTTTTGAATTTGTGCTTATTAAGTTGTGAGCAACTATAATACACATGCAGGTTAAAAAAAAACTGTGATTCTGAAACCTGATTTACCCACAGCCTATAATTTGGCATTTGCAGAAAATCTCAGCTTATGAAACTTCAGCATGATCTTCAACAGGATTTTTGAATAAAGTAGACTATTTTCAAGCCTCATCAGATAGACTAAAGATACAGTTTAGGAACATATGTCATCTGAACAGATGGCCCTTGCTCACCAACCCAGTCTGGATTCTTAATAACTCCTTGAAGTGATTAACATGTAATTGCCCAAAAATCAACCTCTTAGAAGCTTTCTGCGCTCTAAAACTTAAAATCTGAATGGAAAGGCTGAGAAAGTTCAAGATGTTATGTGTCTCTTATCCATGGGTTACAGTGCAGGTAGAGGCTCCTAGTACAAGGAGCTTAATCTCTAACATATATTGTGACCAAACAGCAAGAACTCATTACTAAAATATGTCTTCCTGCGTATTTGTGTGTGACATTTGGTTCTGAATTTCTTCTCTCTGGAACACTTTGAATCAAGAAATAAAATACTGTCAAGGATATGGAGATAGAATCAGGGAAGTCTGATCTTTCACATACTGGTAGACATTACACACTGGTAGCACAGTGGTACTACCACAGGAGAAACTCTATTTGCAGGGTCAGTTCAAATTGAAATGCTCACACAATCTCCCAGAAGCCCATCAATGATTGATGATTCTCCCCATTTTTTCTTTCTTATCCCTTTCATCCATCATCGTCCCCCCCCCCGCAAAAAAAATCTACCACATGTAATTTCACACCTAGAGCTGAAGGACATTTGATCAGAGAGCTACAAAAGACTGAGTTAGATAGATGGAACTTCAAGGTCTAGGCACAATAATCAAAGAAATATCTTTACTTTAAATCTAGGTCGGGGAGGTATCAAATTAACCAATAACAATATTAAAATGAATTTGGTGGCTTCTAAACCAGGTGCTTTATTGAATCTGGACAGATAGTGCCCAAAGCCCCAGATAAGGGTCCAGGAAACCCCATGTTGTAACGAAGATTAACCTTTAGTTCTTGAATAAACTGATGAGTGGAGAACTACTCATGCCAGCTAAAGGGCTGAGGTTGCAGCTATGTACCAACCACAATATTTTAATAACTGATAAGACAGAGAAGTCTTACAAGTCTGACATTAAGCTTCAGATTGCTTTTCATCTACAGCCTTTGATGACTTTTTTGATGACTTCCTTAGATTGGGTAATCTGACCCCAAGGAGAAGACTCTTTCTGCAGTCATTCTTTTTTAACAAAGAAATTTAAAGCCTGAAATAAAAAATTCTACAGAATGTAGTTTATTGGGAAGGCCTTCAGGAAATATTAATGGATAGATGAGAAAGTAGAAAATTAAAAAATAAAAAGGGAATGGAAGTGAACAAAATATTGAGTAGCTACCACTATAAGCAATTGAGGTATCATTATTTGGGAGTGCTCTGAAGATAGTGAAGCTGGATGCCTTGGAATGATGAAGATGGGTACTGATCCATCCCCAGTACTCCAGAGGGCAGACTATCAGAGAATGCCCTCAGATGAAGGAAACAGGTAAAAGGAGGAAGATAAGGATGGTAAAGGCTATATCCTCCAAGTAACATAGATCTTCCATACCTTTGCAAGAAATTATGACCAGGAAAAAAAAACATTGAACACATATTGTGTCTGGAGATAAGAAGGGGAAACAGTCTTGATTATAAAAAATGCAAAATCCATTTTTTTAGTAAATCAGAATAAAGGTATGAAGTTATTCCCTTCGAGCCAGTCTGAATAGCTCTGATCTTCCCATGCAAACAGATTTTACTCATCTCTGCCAGTGGTCCCCTAGTCAATTATTTTTTTCTTTATAGATTTGGCTGCAGACAAAAGAAGATACAATCCTTACCTTTCTGTTTTATAAAACCTAAAACCCATAATTTAGCAAAAGAGAAATTTATGAGTGATCTCTTCTGAAACACAATCACTAGTATTTTATGAAATCACATTCAATTCAATTATCCCATTTAATCAGTGGAAAGGTCCTACAGCATCATAGGAAAATGAGCCTCAAATCATAGCAGATGCAAAGTTTTCACATCTCTTATTTGTGTACTCCATTTGTCATTTTCTGTTGTAAAATCTGAATTGCCAAGCTGATAGATAAATTATATTATGAGAGACAGGTCAGGGAAGGAAAAAGGAGGAAAGGCAGAAGGAAAAAAGAAGGAAACATACAAAGGAAGAGAAAAAGGAAAGGAAGGAAGAAGGGAAGAAGGAAGAAAGGTTATCCCAGGAGTAGTATATGGGTATATCAAGAAGACTATTCTAAGGAATAGGTACTTGAGGCAAAGTATGGAGGTAGATGAAGAACCATGAGGAGATAGAAGAGAAGTAGATTCAGTGAAGAGACATTTTCTCTTCATAGAAAAGGTCAATAAAAGGTTTGGAGCAGTAAATGGGGATTCGAACATGCAGTGTGAAGTGTTACATTAAGAAAAATGATTGCTGAACCATATCTCAAAATTATTATTGTTATTATTATTAATTTGGTAGAGGTACTGGGTCATGATCTCAGGGCCTTGCATCTGGCAAATGTTCTTCTACTTGGACTATACTGCCAGCCCTACTTTGCTTTAGTTACTTTTTTCACAGAGTTTCAGGCTTTTGCCTGGGGTCATATTAGACTGTAATCTTCCTGCCTTTCCCACAGATGTAGTGAATCTACATGCCTGTAGATTACAGGCATGCAACACCCTTCTGTTAGTAATCCTGGGCATCCATTTGATGTACTAATTAACATGAAATAATAAATCTTTCACTGTGGGGTAGAGAAAAGACAGTACAGAAGTGTGAATAAATGTTAGGGAGACCAGTGAGGCTCCTGTAAAGAGTCATAGTAGACTTAGTCACAGTAGATGAAAAGCAGAAAAATAGATAGCCCGGAGAACATGTTTAATATAATGGTCCAGAAGAATTATTTCAGGACACCCAGTGGTTTAGATATGGTCCGTGTGTGTGAGAGAGAGTTATAAAAAGAGATGCTATATTTCCAACTCTCACAACTAGATAGATGGGGGTGCCACCATTTAACTGGAAAGGGTGATGTTGTTAAATGCATTTGACATATGTCATGAAGAACTAGTTTCCTAGTCTTACTCTGATCTATGTTGAAGAAGAAATGCCCAACCAAAACATGAGATAGATAGTTAGATCATTTCTCTGATTATATCTGTATTTTAAGGGTCCCATAATTATTTTAAAAAAACATAATCTTAGAGTCTGCTGTAGGGTTTCAGTGAACACAAGAGCAAGGCATGAGCAGACAGAATGAGCACAGAAAATAAATTGCTTGATGCTTAGTAGCCAGAAGAAACAATGAGCTGGCTTTATTACAAGTTTGGGGAAATGAGAAAGTGACAGACTGCCACTTTGTATTCTTCTCCGAAGACTCCACGTTATTATTCTGGAAATGAATGCATTTGTTTTATCAGTGGGCCATTTCAACCAGTAACTGTTAATTAAAGCCAATGCTTGATTTCCAACTAGGGGGTTCAATTGTAAATTTTCATATACATACAACAAAATAGCCTATCTGGAAACAGCAGAGTAGAGATAAGGCTGAACCATGACTAGAAGATAATATTTAGAAGAGCACAGCTGAATTCACAGGAAGAACTCATTTATTATGGCATACAAAAATTTATTCAGAAAACAGAATTGTGATTTCTGTCAGGAGGGCTCATGATTCTAGCCATTTCTGACATACAACTTGAATAAAAAAAAACAGCCAGAACGTAAGAATTGTAATGATGTTTACTATAATATGATCAATTGATAATTTCATCTACAGATCTGAGCATTATCAGTTCTGTGCTGAATTTACATCTTTGCAGCAAGATCTTTTTAGGGAGTATTTGTGCTTTGAAACACAGGTTACAGTGCAATCTTAAGTGTATGCTCTGGGTTTCTGTGACAGACAATCTTAATTATCAACTTGATTGCATTGGGGAAAGTCCAGATTAGGAAAACACATCTCTGCATGAGCCTGTGTGGACATTTCCAGTGATCATTAGCTCATGAGGGTTCTGACCCAATTAACAGATTAATCTCTTGATGGATTCATAATATGATGGCAATTCTGAAAGGTACTGAGAAGCCGGAAGTGGGGCCTGGTTGGAGAAAATGTGTCATAGAAGATAAATCAGTGACAGTCTTATCTTATCCTGGACCCTTCCTGTATTTCCTCATTTTCTTTCCTGTCCACCACGAGGTAAACTACTCTTCTTGACCATACTTTCTCCATCACCAGATTGAACTCTCAGAAACCATGACCAAAATAAATCTTCTCTGCTTTAAATTCTTTCTGTCAGGTATTTTGGTCACAACAACAAAACTCTCATACAAGTTCAGTGTAGTATTGGAGGGGCCTTCTCACAAATATTAGAAAAGTTTGAATCATAATGAACCCCTAACATGCACATTAGGAACTCAGACTCATTTGTGAAATGTGTCATATATTAGCAAAGTACTGTGAGATATTCATTTAGGAGATTCGTTGGTACATATTAGAAATGGTCGCTGAAAGAACTGTTCCAATATTTTAGGTGGTAAAACAATTAGAAGACACACTGGGAAGATTTGAAAGTCTTCTGTGATTTTCAATCTCAGGTAAAGCTATTACACAAAGTGTTTCTAAATGGCTATTTTCAGTTCTCTTGTCCACCTGCCTAATAGATGGTAACATACAAAGAATATGGCATTTCAATTTCTTCTTGAGTGATGAATCTGCTCCCTTTAGAAAGTTATTTTTCCACTCCAGCTTTAATCCCTCTGACTATAAAACTAGCATAGCCCTATAATTCTCACACCACTGTTTTGAAGATTCTGGTTCTATAACATATTACAATATAGTTACATAATACAGCATAATATATGTTGTATAGTGTAGAAGAAATATCCCAAATATTAGCTGTCTCACTACCATCACTAGCTTAGTGTCTTTAAAGTAAATTCAGTATGGTTTAGTCATGTTAGTCTTCCAAGGCTTTTTCATTTTGGATGGAAATCTGAGAGTTGTCTTCCATACTTTCTCCTTTCATACCTGCCATATCCAGCTACTTTTAAAGGCCGGCCAATGGTTCAACATCGTTATGACCTATATTTGTACCTACCCGTTCCTATACCTACTGCACTAAGTAAACTCCTCACTATCTCTGCCCATTGCTGCAACCATTGAATTTATTTTCTACTTATCTTCCCTAGCATGGGCTTCTCCAACATGAGTGCCTAGCCAGCAGAGCTGCCAAAGTCATTCTCCACTGACATGCATTGAATCATACTATACCCCTGATCAGAGAATTCCAGGGCTTGTCTATTTCCAGCTGAGAAAGGCAGATATGGAAAGATTTCCATAGCTTTGTTCTCAATTCCCTTTCGCCAGCCTATTTCCCACCTTGCCTCCTCCTAAACTTCCAAACGTAAGCTCTGCATTATGATCTAGCTAACAAATCTTTGGAGAACTGCCTTGTGCTTTCCTGACTCTATGACATAATCTATTCTTCCACCTGATATGTCCTACTTGTTCTCAGCCCACTCACTCTTTAATTCTCTCTTCCAATACCACTTTTCACAGAAAGATTTCCAAGAGACAGCATTTTAAAAACAATCTACCTTTCCAATTCCATTTTCTCCATATTTTCCCTTATAATATATTCACAAAGGACATTAGAATCAAGTTTTTTTTTTACCATATACATCTTTCTAGATTATCATCACTGTGACACTGAAAACAGTGTTTCACCTTGGTATGTCTTCCATGCCTCTCTCTGTTCCAGATGCTCCAGATAAATGTTATTGGACACATGACTGTAAACATATATTAAATATGTTTGGAAGCCCTTCCTCACTCATTAGCATGAGTGATTTGGAAAAACTTCAGACAGCAAATGCTAGCAGTCCTTACATGTATAAAATGCCTTCTAATTTTCAATGCACTTTCCTTGCTTTCACATTGTTCCTAATTTTCACATTGCAATGTGGAAATAGAGGTCAGGATTGCTCATTGAATGAGAAGAAAATTGCAACCCTAAGAAAGAGAAGGGCCTTGTCCAAGGTTACAAACCTCAGTAGTAGTAGAATATGTCTTCTAGCTTATGAAAGAATATATTTGTTTTTATTTCAGTGCAACTTTGAATTTTCCACTCATATTCTACTACCTCCTGAACTTTGGGAAGGAAGGGAGGAAGGGAGGAAGGAGGAAAGAAACTAAGAAAGAAAGAAAAGAAGAAAGGAAGGAAGGAAAAAAGGAATGAAGGAAGAAAGGAAGGAAGAAAGAAAGGAAGAGAGAAGGAAGGACGAAAGGAAGGAAGGAAGGAGAGAGGAAGAAAGACAGGAGAGAGGTAGAAAGAAAGAAAGAGAAAGAAAGAGAGAGAAAGGAGGAAGGAAAGAAAGAAGAAAGAAAGTGAGCAAGCAAGTAGGCTGGGAAAGTGGCTGAGTGGTAGAGTGCTTGCCCAGCATGCATGATCAAACTGTGATCCTCAGATCTCAGCCTCCTGAGTTGGTAGGATTACATACATGAGCCACAGGCACTTGGCCAGCCCTGGAAATTCTGTCTCTATGTTAATCTCTTCTGCCACCCTCCCCTAAGCACCTCAATTGCTTACTATTTCACCTCCTTATTTATTTATTTATTTATTGGTGCTGAGGATTTGAATCCACTTATTTTCCTTTACAAATGCATTCGCTCTCTTTATCTTCTCTCTTTATCTCTCCATCTATTGTCTATCTATCGACACACACAAGTATTCACATTCAGTAGTTCTGGGGTGGAATCTACAATTCTACATTTCAAACAGAATGCTAGAAGATACTTGATGATGCATTTTGACCAGTAAGAGCTACCACTAAGGGCAGAGATTTGATTTGAGCTTGTTTACTACTGTATTCTCAGTGTCTGGGTAGTCTGCCACATAGTAGCAGCTCAATAAACATTTGAAGATAAATACATCAATGATTGAGTGGAATAAAAACAAGCAAGCCTTGCTGGATAGTTTTTATTTTCATTGGTTGATTTTGCAGGTATATCTTGGGCAAGTTGGTGATATTGTCTGGGCCGCAGTTTCCTGATTTACACTAAAAACCCAGAACATTGCCTTGAATATACCTTGAAGTATATTATTCCATGGTATGTAAAAATACAGGTATTCCTAGTAATCTGGGAAAAAATCATTCCCTTCTAAGTGATCAGGAACGGCACCTGTGCAAATGTCACTTAAATTTTTCATTTTTTTCCCTTTAAATGTTATGGCCCTCCACCACTCTCAACAGTTCCTACTTAAATAATTTCTACAACATATTGAACAGCTATGGACTATTTTGTGCAAATCAACTCTTGGCTTCACTGAGGACTTTGACAAGAGTGGGCAGCTCCTGTGGGGCGTGTGAGAACAACATACTTATTGCTTAAAATGATCCAAAGGGGCTGTCGTTTTCTCCGACTCACTGCCAATCTTTCCACTCTCCTGTGCTGTCACATTTCACTTGTTGGAGTTCAAGAAATGTTGCTCTTTCTGCTTCAGCAAGGGCTACAAGGGAGCCTGAGGCACCAATAGATTGTCTCATGGACAAGTTTAAGTCTTTGAAAGCACAGGTCACTTATGTGCCATTTACCTGGCTATTTAGAAAGAGCAAAGCATGGCAGTGAATGAGGAAGGGCATCCATCTGAGCCATTATATGAGTTAAGCGAGTGTCTGGCTCTGCACAGAATGAGATTTCAGTCTGTTCAAAATTCTACCTCTGATTCAGAGGAAAATTGCACACAGCTGGGTAACGATATTGAATCTGTATTCTATACTATCGAAAGCCACCCCATTGCTCTTCATCTGATCCAGACTTTACTGTCCTTCCCGAAGTGTATGCACAGGCTAAAGTGGGGGAAGTTTGAAAGGGAAGTTAGATCTCAGAGATCTTTGAGATACTTCTTAAAGGCCAGAATTGACTCATCAGTTCTTCGTTATGGAGGCATAGAGTAAATTATTGATTTTGGTCAGCTAATAACAAAAAGTGAATATAAATTATCCAAAATAAAGTATATTATATACTCTGATGAAGTACACTCATAAGTGAACATGTTCCAATTTGACCATTTTTCTTTCAGTCAGCCATCTGGACATCAGAATTCTCTTTTACAGAATTATTAGGGGAAGAGACAGAACATTTCTATGTGACCTTGAAGAGATTACAGTGATTGATGTGTTGCCATTGACATCTCCCCTTTGCAAATTATCTTAAAGCATTTGATCTGCCATATAACCTCCTCATTCCCCAAGATCTTTAAAGTCTCTCTTCTGTTTAAACACATTGGAACAGCAATCAAAGCCTTCTTCAGGGTTTGGAAAAGTTAGTGCCTTGCCAACAGAGACAAAGCTACTCAAAAATCCAACCCAAATACCAGCCCAGATGGATTGTGTTCCATAATTTTACAATTTCTCATACTGTTTATGTTTAGTCTAGCAATGCTTCATTGAGGCAAAATCTCTACTCCTTAAAATATAAAGGACAAGAGAAAACAATAGTGGTTGCTTACCCTTCATGATTTTAACGGAGAATTCTGTATTCCCTTTTTCCAATATGTATATGTGCCACCCACACACTGTGCAAAGACACATTATAATCATAATCATCATCGTTTTCATATGCCTTATTGGTGAGCAGTGGAAGAACTCATAAAAATAAATAAATACAAGACATTGGAACACTACATCACAGTCCTCTAAAAGGTTATATTTTCAAGAGTCAAAACCAAGTCTTAACTTCAATAGATCAATTGTAGGTGTAACAACATTGCCTTTATCCCCTGTCCGTCAACAACAGGGAGAGGGTGGGAAGTGTTCTAAGCATTACTTATATCTGACACAACCTCAACCCTGACTTTCATCAATAGGGGTCTATGAGGAGGTATGCTCCAGTGGTTTGGAAAGACTTAAAAGAAGCCTAAGACATATGGGGTAATTTAAAAGATGGAAGGGAGGGCGGGAGTTGTCTGAATGCTTCAAATAAATTGGCAGAAAGGCTGATGTGAAAGGACTCATTCAGGCTGACAGTTACAAGGGGGCAGACTCTGAGATATAATGTGCTTCTGATTGCTGGCTGACAAGATATGTTCTTTTCTGTCTTCTAAAATATGCAGGGAGTGTTCCATGAGGTGATTTACAATGGGGTGAGGTTTTAACCACCTGCTACCATCTATAGACTGCATTGTGAGCTACCGGTGAGAAGATGTTTGGATAGAAACTTCACCACATCAGAAAAGCAGGAAAAGTGGCAAGTTCCACTCTGCTTTCTGGATGAGATAGCTCCTCAGAAAAGCAAGAGAATATCAAGCAATAGCTCATTCACCAGACACCAATGCCAAATGAGGTCTCGTAAACGAGATTTTCAAATAAGTAAAAAACAAGCATAGAGATATGCACACCATTAACATTTTTTTCAAAATTGATATCGTTCTTACAAGTTTCAGTGACTATGCTATGTCGATAAAATGCCAAAATGTTTTTAACTTAAAATCTTTTTAAGCAATACATTAAAAACATGAAAATTATATGAATTTATAGAATAGCATATGATATTTCAATACATGCATACCTTGCACAATGTTCGAATCAAGATAAGCACAACTCTCTCTATAAACAATTGTCATTTTTGGTTGTGAACATTTATTCTTATGATACCTTTTATTAATTGTTTCCTTCTTTTGTCCAGTGAAGGGCTAGTATGGGGCTTGTAGTGAGGAATAGGACTAACATTTGTATTTTTGAATTCTAATCCTACCTATGAAGACAGGTATGAAAGCATTTATTCAAAACCCGTTATGTTAAGCTTTTATTAGTTCTTACTTCTGTCCACTTCTAACAGCCTTTATGTTTTACCACTATCACTTATTTAAACACAAAAACAGAACAACAGATGGAAGAAAGGAAAGAAGGAAGGCCTTATTTTATGCCAAGCACAATCTTGCACACTAAAAGACTAAGCTTCTTTCTTTAAGATTTTATTTTACTGTAAAGGTGATGTACAGAGGGGTTACAGTTATGTAAGTAAGGTAACAAGTATATTTCTTTTTAAACCATCTTAACTCCTCCTTCATAAGACTGCTAAGCTTCTAACATACTACTGTGCTTCTAACAACAAACACAAAGAATCTTTCCCTGTCCTGTAAGGGAGGGATTTTAATTATTAATTTTTAAAATTCTGTCTTCCCAATATCAACATTGCATGTAAATAGTCACTAAATATGTGTCTATTAGGTAACTGATTTAGGCCTTGAATGAATATGAAGGATTATATGTGGGCTGGGTAAATGTATTAGACAAGCTTTCTTGAACATTGCACAAGATGAGAGACAAACAGTTTTAACTTATTTTCTTCAGAGCATTTTCTTGTTTACATTAGAGCCTTCACAATATCAGGTTCCAACAATTTCTCAATGTCTTCATTTCCTATACAAGTAAAGTTAGAAATTTTTCTTTGCTAATCCTAAATTCCATTTCTACCTTAGCTGTGAAAAAACTAAAATTGAGAATCAAAGGTAGGGTGAAGGGCTGGGAAGGTGGATCAGTGGTAGAGCACTTGCCTTGCATGCATGTGGCCCTGCGTTCGATTCCTCAGCACCACATAAGCAAAACAAAGAAAAAAGCCAGAAGTGGCGCTGTGGTTCAAGTGGTAGAGCCCTAGCCTTGAGCTGAAAAGCTGAGGAACAGCACCCAGGCCCAGAGTTCATGCCCCACGACCAGACCCCCCCCAAAAAAAAAGAGTAGGGTGAAAATAGTTAATGACTTTTTATAGAGGAAGGGTGGTTTGGAAATTAGCTATAGAAATGAAAAGGGGAATGGAAGGTTAAGATATACCTGATTTATGATTACATTTTCTAGACACAGAGTTGGAGCATCATAATTTGACATCAAGAAATAGGAGTGATTGCTGTCTCAAGGATAAAAAGGTAATATGTCAGAGACATTTGGTACAAAGGAAGGAAAAATAGTCCTAAGAACTAGTTAACTTGTAGCATATGGGTATGCTTCTAATGAGTAAGTTGTTTTTGAGAATATCTTTTTTTGTGCTAATGTTTGCAAGCATCTTACAATGCATTTGCATCTTAGTTATGTTTAGTTATTATACAAAAACAAAATTAACTAACTCCATACAATATTAATTCTCCAATGCAAATAAAAACACTGGTCATCCATTCTTAACTTTAGAGACCGAGCAAGCATCTAGTTATCCATTTGTCCTGCAAGGTCTCCTAGTTTGTTCTAGTTCCACAATGTCTAAGGTATAGAGCAGAGGACAAAGACTAGCCTCGCCCTGCAGGGTTCCAGAGGCTTCTCCTAGGAGACTTCCTCCTTCACTCCAGTCCTATTCCAGGGCCTGGGGGTGACAGCACTAATCCACTAGAAAAGCATCATTTGTAGCTGCTGAGGAACTAGCGTAGTACAGGCAGCCAAAAAGGTAAATAGAATTGTTTCATATAAAGCCTATCACCTATAGATTCCATGAAAATTTACATAAACAGAGTGTTTCTCAAAAATGATCACAATTGCATACATTCTTTCCATCTCTCCCTTCCATCTTCCTTTTTCTATCTTCCTCCTATTCTCCATCCCTCATTTCCCTTCTTTCTTTCCTTCTTTCTTTCTTCCCATTGACTTTGCCTCCATTTTATCGCTCTTTCTCACTATATTTCATTTCTTCTTCCTCTTAAGTGTCTTGAGCAAAATTTATGAAAAAGGAGTTGCAACATTTTAATATTAATATATTCTTATCCATGCTCTGAAATTCTGAAATGGCTCTATGGCTTTGCTCTGTATCTGTGAATGAGAATCTTCAGAATCGTTTAATATAAATCTACCATAGTTGGCTGCCCCAGACACCTTATAGAAGCTGACAAGCAAATGAGCTTACGAGAGCTTATGAGAGAATAGTGAAAAACAAACCAAAACACATAAAAATATGAGCACTTCACTAGCAACCTCTGGGAAGTTTAGGGAGGTTGGCGTGAAATGCAGGTGCATAAGCTACAGGTCTGGAAGGAATTGCTTCTCCAACAGCTGCCTAGCAACCAGAAAGTGAACCTGACCTGGCTTTTAATGGGTGATATTATGCAATGCCTGTGTACTTAGCAACTGATAAAACTGTTTTCTTGCTGTAGGATCTGATAGTGCTAATAGCTCAGAAGAATTCATTAGGATTCTCATGTAAATGCTCACTTTTATTTAAAGCGAAACACTTTCAAAGCAAGAAGAGAATTAGTTCATAAAGCACACTACATTGGAAAATAAAATACTAATTTTAGATTAAGAAATAAAATATAACGGACTGTTTTTGTATGCTAACTTACCTTTTACTCAGGCAATAAATATTAGGTTAGGCAGAGTCCCAAAGACCTAATTTCAAAATTATATAAAAATGATATGCATTGGCATGCTATATTTTTTTACATTGCTATATACCTATTGTTTTAGATTTCTAGTTTTTCAGATTAACATGAAAAACTGAAAGTTAAATAAAGTAATTCATTATTTCAAAAATTCATGGCTCCTAATTCTTGAATGGGTAAAACTAATTTTTGATATAACAGCATTACAATAAGTTCAAGTTACACATGTATGTATGTATATATATATGTCTATATGTATGTATATATATGGAAGAATTTATAAAGTATCAGTGAATTTTGCTGTATCAGTCTTTTCCTTCTATTTTCTGGTGTGGTTGTAATTTATTTATTATTTGTTGTATATGGAGGGGAGTTATCAATAGTAGAAGAGGTATTACTGGAACCTGATACATGAGTATTAATTTGTACTAATGCAACATACCTCTTGAGAATAGATTGTATGCAATAATATAAAAGGTTGGCTTTGTCTATTAACAGGGAGAATTTTAGGTACAAGGAACACAGCCACAAATTTGCAAACATTTTATGTACTATCACTATTACATTCCAATAGAAATGATTATGTATTGCTATTTTTTATGCAAGAACAAATTTCCTTAATTGGTTTAGAGGAAAGTAAAAACATCATAATATATGCATCAATGATATTATCCTTTTCTCAGAAGACAAGAGTAATTTACTACAAGTACAAATAAGTATCATGTTTAGCTCCTTAAAATGCTGTCTGTCTTGGGGAAGGAATTATAGTCTTTCCTTGCATGAGTTCAAATCATTTCCAATAATGTGCACTTTCTGCCATTGACATTTTTATTTGCATATATTATTTTCACACTTTTATTTAAACAAAGATCATGGTCCTATCCAGTCCTTCAAGTTTGGTACATCAAGATTCAATTTAGATTTTTATCACTGGACATCACTGAAAGTCTCATCATGAGCCTGTAATCCCAGCCTCGGGTTCAACCCCAAGAATCGGAAGAAAAAGTGGGTGAATCCTGGCAGCAATCCACTAACCCATTAGTTTTAGGGTTAATTTTTTATGTAGTTCTATTTGGCATACTTTTAAGGTCACCAGATTTCTACTGCAGATCCTTCCAGACCCTATAAGGATTATATCCATCTCTAATCTATTTCCCATTTTCTTTTCTTTTCTTTTTTCTCCTTCCTTCCTTCTTTCCTTCACTCCTTCCTTCCTTCCTTCCTCCCTCCCTCTTTCTTTCTATCTCTTTCTTTCTTTCTCCCTTTTTTTTTGCCAGTCCTGGGGCCTGAATTCAGGGCCTGGGCACTGTCCCTGAGCTTCTTTTGCTCAAGGCTAGCACTCTACCATTTGAGCCACAACATCACCTCTGGCTTTTTCTGTTTATGTGGTACTGAGGAATCCAACCAGGGCTTCATGAATTTTAAGCAACCACTCTACCACTAAGCCATATTCCCACCCACCCCCCATTTTATTATTTTTAAATGTATTTTTAAATGTATTGAAGAATATCTCTGTTCCAATATTTATCACCAAAGATTAATTTTCACTCTTCTGGAATGGAATCATGCAATGTTTGTGATTGATGACAATTTGTTTAGTTTGCTTCATTCAAATGTTGCTTTGAGGCTTATAGTTGAGGCTTGAAATAATTGCAGAGAACTATTGCATTATATGAATATACCAAAAGTTATTTACCCATTTCCTATGGACAGAAATCTAAATTGTTTCCACTTTTAAGCTATTATGAGTAAAAGTGCTATTAGCCTTTGATGTACAAGTCCTATGTAGACTTATGTATGGTGGTCAAAACCCAGAAATGGAGTTGCTGGGGCATAGGACTGATATATGTTTAGCTTTATAAAACTCTGTCAAGAAGTTCTCTTAAATGGCTAACCCATTTTATGTAGTGTGTTTTATGACCAAATAATTCTGGACTAGATGCATCATTAATTCTGTAATTGTTTCCAGATTATTAAGCATTTAATTTATGTTGTTTGTAATATTGCTATTTTATATACAATGCTACAACACATATCTTCATGACAATAATTTTTATCTATTACTGGAGCATTCCTACTGTTAGAACATGATAGTGAAATTAAGGATAAGGTTATGAGTAACGTTATACTTCTAAATTCCCTCTAATTCCTTAATAAATTCAATAAATATTATGTTACGGCTTTTTCTTCTTTGTACCGTTATGTCATAACATGGTTACATGAGTATGCATAGCTCTTAAGTATATCACTTCATAAATTTTACATATATAAAATTCAATAGTATGGCCCAGATCAAGAAATAAACCATTTTAATACCTTAGGAACCCTCAGTCCTCTTTTAGAGTATTTTATGCCTCACAGAGAGCCAGTATTATGACCTTGACCTCATAAAATAATTGTACATGTATTTAACTTTTATGTAAGTGTAAACAGTTTATATCTACTTATTTTCACGTGTAAGTTTTTAAAGGCAAAGTAGACCTTAGTTACAGCAAATGTTATCTTAATTTCCGATTTAGAAGAAAACAAGATGACAGCGTCTTTAATAATTTAAAAGTATTCATCAGGTGCTAACTAAGGTATTTACAACCATAATCTCATGGTTTTAAGATTATATGTACTGAGAAAGATGTAACTATGTTCTGTGTAAGACATAGTAAACTAAGAGAAATAAAAGTAATTGTATTTTGAGAAATCTCACAAGCCAAATATGAAGGGGTCAGGTGTGTCTGATACCATCCAGCTGTGTTTGACATCTTCCAGCTGTGTCTGAAAACATCCAGCAGTGTCTGCCATCATTCTTTTGTTTTCTGTCACACCCAAGCTTTAATTATTACTAGACACTAGTCCTTACATTTTGCAAATGCTCATTTTCCAGATATAAGTCTAAATAAGATATGGAATATGCTTGTACTAGTTCTGTTTTTCAGTTTCTTTTTAAAAGCTGAAGGCCAGCTGCTAGAGATGAGGAGGTCAAGAGCTGACTTGATGGTAAACATAATTGCCATGAATAGATTTTCACCTTAACTGTGCTCTCCCATCATTATCTGCTTTTCCAGCAAATTGAAACAGTAGGTATATATTAACAATGGAGCCGACAGCTGGTCAAATTACTGCTAATGGGGGAGATTTTTTTCACTAAAATGTAATTAATGCCCCAAGACATCTCAATGTAAAATTGTTTCTAATGTAATAAAAGGAGAGTTGCCAATGTTGTGTCCAGCATGAATTCAGAAAATATCCCATCAGGAAAGATGATGCTTATATTGAACGTTTTACCCACTGCAGGACAAGGCCTGTTATCTAGAAAGGGTAATGTAAAATTGAGTCAATACCACACTTAATCTCTGAAAGCAGTGGAAAATGCAGGGTACATTTACAGGTATATTTATGTAATATTTAAAGCAGATATATTTACAGAAATGTAAATATCACCTGATGTGGAAAAAATAGTTGTATTGTCAAAGCTCACAGAATTCACACACTTTATAGAACATGGTAATGACAATTTGCCTCGAGAAGGTTAAAACATGTTTGTGACTTTAACTAAGTATCACTATTCCACAATACTGTGAAATATGTGAACTTTATGTAGTCACCTAATCTCAATAAAAAAGAAAACAAACAAATAAACAAACAAATGCAGGGTACCATTTAATGCAAGTAATTTTCTAATGGGAATTGGAAGAAGGTATTCAATAGCACAACACAATGCATTAGAAGTTAAAAATTGGATTTTGTATCACAGGAACCAGTCCAGAAAGAAGGTAGGTTAAATGTATTACAGAAATACCAAATTAGACATGACAACTTGTACTTCTCATTGTTGCAACAGGTCCACCTGTATCCTTAAACGACTTGTTTTTCCCCATCTCCTCCACAAGTTATACTGACATCAAATATAGTGAAAGCAGGGGTTATACTGTGGGGGAGGGACATACAAAGCAACAAAGAGATAATCTTATAAATGCGTTAGAAACACATGCATGAAAGAAAAAACATTAAAATACATATCTAAGGGTTCATTTTCCTAACATCACATTATCTGACCTTTTCCTCTTTACTCATACATATACTAGATATTGCAAATAAGGGAAACCATGGGGCCTATGTTTCTTTGGGCCTGGCTTACTTCGCTTAATATAATTTTTTCCAAGTCTTTCTATTTCCTAACAAATGGGGCAATGTCATTCTTTCTGATGGAGGCATAGAATTCCATTGTGTATATATACCACATTTTCTTGATCCATTCATCCACTGAGGGGCATCTGGGTTGGTTCCAGATCTTAGCTATGGTTTGTTGGTGCGGGGGGGGGGGGGGGGGAAGGATTGGGAATGGGGGGGAGGGGGGAGGCTGGGAAGGGATGTGAAGGATAAACAAAGGAGGAGGCTGCAATGCTTGGTAAGAAATGTACGCATTATCCTGCCAATGTAATTGTAATTGTATCCCCTCTGTACAGTATGGTCACAAATAAAATAAAATAAATTAAAAAAAGAAAAATATAGCCCATTCTATAGTGTTGGTTTTAAGATACTATTGTTTAGAATGAGATTAAATGAAACAAAATGGGCCAATACAAGACACTTAAAGAAAAAAGTAACTAAATAAAAGGTCAAACATGAAAAAAAAGAAATACCAAATTAGATAAAATTTGATTTAAAAAATTCACACTATTGTGCACAAGCACACACACACACACACACACACACACACACACACGCACGCACGCACGCACGCACGCACCAATCATTATGAGCTAGGCATGGTGGTATGTGACTGTGATTCCAGATGCATGGAGGTCATACGTAGGAGGGTCACTGTCCCTGGCTATCCCTGGGCAAAAAAGATGGTATCTAGCCCCCAAAGTAATTGAAGCCAAAACAATTGCAAGCAAGGCTCCAGGAATAAGGTACCTACCTAGCAAGAGAGAGTCAGTACTACAATCACTGCAACAACAACAACAACAATAACAAAAACCCGCAAACCCTAATGAATAGAAAACTGAGCCAATATTTAAATAAAACTTAAGGTAAGAATCCAACTTGAAAATAAATTGCTTTCAAATTTTAAAAAGCTGGTATATAAAAGAAGTAGAAATGCATTGCATAAATCACAAAACAATAAAGTTTCACAATCTTATGCATCTGTGTACTTTATAACCAGATCTCTATAGAGAGCACTATTTTTTGTCTCAATGCTACCTACCTTCATTATTCTCCCACTGTAAAATTAAACTACTTTTGCTGGGTGCCGGTGGCTCACATCTGTAATCCTAGCTACTCTGGAGGCTGAGATCTGAGGATGGCAGTTCAAAGCCCCATGATGGACAAGACAAAAGGAGTGAAGCTAGTTTTAACTTGGACTTTAATACTATTTTAGTAAATAATATATAAAGAGCTTCTAGTGAGCATACTGATGCCTTAGAGAAGAGTGAAAAAAGCCAATTTGATGCTACAGTGTCATTGAAGAGCAACTGCATCCTTTAGTCCCACTCCACGCAAAAAGACAAGGTCATTGCTCCCCATTTTTCATAGAATTTTCTGACTTTCTTCATTTATTTATGGAAAGCGGTGATTTTCTTTTCGAGTTCTATTCTCCATGCAACAGAAACACAACCGTTGTTTAGGAAGACACAAACATTGAGTGAATGATTTCTCTGAGGTTGACTTGTCCACCATCTGTGCCCAAAGGCACAAGATGGTCAATTAGAGTTGGATTAAATTGTGTCCTCTCATTATACTTCTTAGTGTGAAACTAACCAGCCTAATTGAGATTGATTACCTGAAGTTGGCCTTATCAACACTTAAATCAAGCTCACTGGAGTTTTACTAAGAGGACAAAAATATATATGACATTTCAACCCCCAAACAAATATAAACCTTCAAACTATCTAACACTAATTATAATCAAGTTGTCAGCCTTTCTGACAAGCTTCTTCCACACATAATTGATCTACAATTAGCTCCTTTTGTCCTATCTCTGTATGGGGTTGGAAGATCTTTTATATTGTGCTTTCCATCTGAAAATGAAATTGTCCTGCTGGACACTGGAAAACTCTGAATTGCCACAGAAGGAATACAGGTGGCAAATCATGATTGCTTCAATGTTTTAATGTTATTTTGGTTTTTTTTCCCCTAAAACCAGGAAGTTGAATATTTAACCTGTGCTCACAATGCTCTGAATGTTCTTAACAAGCCCCCAAGGGAGCTAGGATGGCACCCTGGAAGCAGATGCTGTGATTTTCACAGCTGGGGCGGTAAAACATCTCACCACACCATCACTGCCTCCAGCTCCACAGTCCAAACCCTAGGACAAGGATAAGACTGTTTCTGGGGAAAAAGGAAGATGAGGGACAGTTACACTGTATGGACTTTTTGATGATTTCTTAATATCTATTACTAAGTCTTAGAAAGCAATGCTCTTTTTCCAGACCCAACAAACCTGCTCTGGCTTATAAGTGGTGTCAAAGGAAAGCTGTAAGAGTCCAACATTGGAATCAGCGAATGCATCCTACTGCTTGATACTCAGTTTTATTATTTCTTTTTCATTTTTGTTGTTGTTTGTTCATTATTCATTTTGTTCTTAATTTTTAGTGTAGCCCTCTACTGTTTAGTTTTTCCTATTTGGACTTAATTAAATCAAACCATTGTTGTCTGCTTTAAAACAAATGGGAAAAATAAATTCTGCTATTCTTAGCCAAACGACCTTGAAAAGACAGATATTTCACATGTTACTAATTTGCATTTAAGGAGGGGAACAGGCCATAGTAGGCCATAAAAAGTGAAAAATGGAGTTATTTAAAAAAATTAACCCAGACTTAGACATGCTGCCTAAAGAAACCTGAAATAAATGACCAAATGAATAATAAATACATAAATAAATAAATGCTCCCCCTCCTCTCCTCCAGCAGGGTCCAAACCTAAAATGTCAATATGATTGCCTTGGTTTCAATTCTCTCCTTGGACAAGTAGAGCTACCCCCTAATGTTTTTTTGTCACAGAAAGTAATCCTTAAGTAAAAATAAGACTTAATTTCGTATTTCAACCTCAATTATCTTTCAAGGTTTGGAATAATATGCATACATTGACTTAAACATTTTTATGCTAATATTTGAATTCAGAGCCTTGAACCATTCTTCCATCTTTTATTGCCTGAGGTATTTTTCATTCAGGATCTTCAACTTTGGCCCTGAGCTGGTGTCTGTCAATATCTTCCAATCTCCACTTGGCAGCTAGTTGGGATAACAGGTTTAATGCCCAGTCTGACATCATAATTTTTGTGTGGATTGGAACTCATGTTTTAAATCTATTCTGGCTATTGTGTTTACAACTCTTGGATGTCATGTTTTCAACTTAAAATGGAGTGTCTGCTATTTGTGTAAAGGAGGAGCAAATTACTTTTCCTTAATTTGACTTTTTTTCTGGGTCTTGGGGCAAGGGTATAGAATTCTGGTTTGGTCATGAGTATCTAATGCAGGAAAATGTATGGAGCGCAGGGTATTGAAATAAGAACAGGTTTTACATTGTACTAGTCTGTTACATATAACTTGTTCTGAGAGCGGACACCTGTAGGTGGTCTGTTGAAAATGACAGCTTTGCTAAAAACAGATGACTCAGGTTAGGAATCTACAAGAAGAGCCTGAGCTCTTCTCAACATTCTGAGGGCGATCTTTTGAGTTTGGGACCTCAGAAGAAATCCATAAAGGAGAAAGGAAAGCAAGGTGAGTTCAACTGAGCAGTCAGAGATCTCAAATTCGTTCCTGGAAATCCCTGGAAAGTCTAGGGCATTCAGGTATCTAACAATCTGTTAGCACTGAATGAAGAGGGCTGGATTTTTGTACCCGAGGATTAGTACATGCTTGCAAGTATTCAGAGATAAATAGGTAGTAGGAGAGCCTTGGTCATAATGGATCAGGGATAATGAGATAATTCTAACCTGTCAGTGACAGTTTCCTAATCTATGCTGAAGTACCAGTATAGTTGAACTAATGCTCCACTGGGTGTCCTGGACTCTATGAATTACAGTTCATTGAAAAGACTTAATTTATTAATGTGAGACAAAGACCATCAACCATAATAAACTCACATTGCCTTTGTTTATTTTTGTCTTTGTCCCCTCCTTACTAATCTGTCCAAATGAGGAGGGCCTGGCTAAATTAATGAATATTATGGAAAAAATGATTTAAAAAATTTCAAGAACAAGTAACGGACACAAGGTTAATGAAGTACTGCTAGAATTGGCCCTTCAGGGAGCAACCTTGATAAATGGATAGGAATAATTTATAATTAGCCTTTTCTTTTTGCACTTGAAAAGTACTTAAGATGAGCATATTTATAAAAAGTTTAGACATATCTTCTATTGCCTGTAAATTTATTGTTATTTTCAATTGGTCCTAGGTTAATTTTCTTAAGTATTATGCAGCTACCTTAACATAGTTCTACCTAGAGCAACTTAGAATCAGAAACTATCAGCTTTACCAACATTTCCTTAATTCTGACCGTACTTCATTAACCTTGTGTCTGTTACTTGTTCTTGAAATGAAGCCGAATATTCATACAATATTTATGGAAACTTTAGTTTAACCTTAACATTCCAAAACACTTAATATGCACAGATTTAGAGTTTTTTTTAAAAAACCAGACCAAATGACTATATATTGTATAACTTTACAGGTAGAAAGTTTAAAATTTTGAGCATTTACTCAAATGATCACAAACAAGACCATACTAAAGATACCAGCACAACTATGCTTATCACAGAATTATTTATCATAACAAGATATGGAACTAACCCAGATGCCCATCAGTAGATAAGTGGATCAAGAAAATGTGTTACATACACACACACACACACACACACACACACACACACACACACACACACACACACACAATGGAATTCTGTGCCTCCATCAGAAAGAATTACACTGCCCCATTTGTTAGGAACTGGAAAGACTTGGAAAACATATATTAAGTGAAGTAAGCCAGGCCGAAAGAAACATAGGTCCCATGGTTTCCCTTTTTTGCAATAACTAGTATATGTCTAAGACAAGCAGAAAAGGTCAAAAGCTATATGCATATGACCATTTAAGATAATGCTAAGTGAAATGAGCCCCAAGATAGAGACACAAGTGATTTTGTCTTCCTTGCTGTTGTTTTTAATGTATTTATAAGGTACTATGTGATTTTTTTGTTTCTTTTGTATGTTCTTCCCCCATGCTGCAACCCCTGTTTTCACTGTTTTTGATTCCAGAGCCTGCATCTTGCATATATATTTTTCTAATATGGGCAGGGGAAAGAAATAACAAAATGCTGAAATAAGGATCCAGGTTAACCCACTGTAGCAATTAAATGTACAAGACACTATGTTGAAAACAAACTTTACAACTTTGGAGGGAGGGGGAGGTAAGAGTTGGAGAGGTGGGGAGGGAAGGGATGGTAGGGGGAAAAAAGAAGAGGTAAAAATGCTCAATAGAAAATGTACTCATGACGTTACTCATGTAACTGTAACACCTCTATACATTATCTTTACAATAAAAATATATACTAAAAAAAGAAATAGAAGTAATTTATGGTCATAAAAATTAGGTAATAGTTGCTTTGGGAGATGAGGTACTTTGCTAGAATTAGACATATTGAACTTTTATGGGATGGCATTACATATTTTGATCAGAATGACTTTTAAATGAATTGACATATTTTCTAAGTTCTTTGCACTATACATAACATTCATTTAATGAAGGAAGAATGTGTAGATAAAAAATGTGTATACATTGTTACTTGGTGCTGGATTCCAAATTCAGAAAGAAGGTTAATAAAGAAAAGAAATTATATATGTCTAAGCGGCAGAAAAGTTAGATAAAAGTTCAGTGTATCTAATTTGTATGATTTATCTGAACATTAGTTGCTGTCCCACTACCTAGAAAAAAATAATTTGGGGAAAACAGACATAAAATGGATACTAACTTTACATCAAACAATAGATTATCATGAAGTTCCTAAAATAAGATTCTATAATAATTGCTTCAGCAAAGTCTTAGTCTTGTCAAGAACTTTTCAATAGTGTTGGCTTTATAGAGATTTAAAAAGGTAATGTTTTAATACAGGTAAAGCATGAATAAGAAAATGAATAAGAATAGAAAATACTTTTTAAGAATAAGAAAAACTGTTGCAACAATGAGAAGTAAAAGTTGTCATGTCCAAAACGAGCTCTACAAAGTCGGTGTGGGGGGGGGGAGGAGAAGGATTGGGATTGGGGGGGGGGGGGGGAGGCTGGGAAGTGATGTGAAGGGTAAACAAAGGAGGAGGCTGTAATGCTTGGTAAGAAATGTACGCATTATCCTGCCCATGCAATTGTAACCCCTCTGTACAGTATGTTCACAAATAAAATAAAATTAAATTAAGAAAAACTTAATCACTGTGTCAACAAAATATGATTTCTAAGTATATTTTCTCTGCAACTCTCAGGTTTGTGAAAATAACATTTCTTTTGAATTTTAAGTCATTAGCTCTAAAGCACACATGATTTTAAAGCAAATTATATGAAACAGCCTAAATCAGGATATCTTATGACCAAAACAAAATGCCTAAAATGTCAGATCATTTAGCAAATTATAAATCAGGAAATAATCAGTGGTGTATCTGTTAAAAACAAATTCAAAGCTAGGCGCTGGTGGCTCATGCCTATACATCCTAGCTACTCAGAAGGCTCAGATCTGAGGATTGTGGTTGGAAGTGGTAGTACTCTAGCCTTGAGCATAAGAGCTTAAGGCCAGTGTCTAGGCCCTGAGTTCGACCCCATAACCAACAAAATAAATAAATAAAATAAAATTCATCACATGGAGAAAACAAGAAGATTTTATATGATATGTTAAAAATAAGAAAGAAAATTGAAAATGAATCATATTTTCAGAACTTAACAAATGATGGCCTTAAAATCATTAAGCTTTATGATTATATAGACATAGAAAGTTCTTTTTCATAGTTAGAATTAGGTGGAAAAGCAAGACATAATTACGAACCTATTTGTATGTCATTCTCATGGTTTGTTTTTCTTTTCCAGGATGGAGGCTATAAGGTCCTATTTCTTTTACTTATTATAGTAAAGAAATTGATAGTCAATAATGCGACATTTCAGCAATTATATAAAATATTCATTTCCCAGAGAACATCCTCCTTTCCCATCCATTCTGCAGTCACCACCTGTGGGTGGTGGTGGGAAATAGTAAGGACCAGAGAGGTCGGTGGCTGATGATATTCTATGTTTTGTTTTCTATTCTGTATCTTGCAGGCTCACGATGCAAGGACCCTGAGGATCTAAATTGTAGGTTAGAAGACAGAGGCTACCCAGCATAAACAACATTTTTGTGCCATTGTTTGCAGCTCTCTGAATGTAACACAGAGCTATGCCTCTGCTGGCAGTGATTACCTCTATCATTCAAGTGATGGTTTTCTACTCTTTGGGATTCAGCTCCAGCACTCCCTTTGTCTTCCAGGTAGTTACACTCTCTTCCTGTGAGAAACTGCCACAGATCTGGTGTCTAAGACATACTGCCTTCTGTAACGGCCTTATTCATTGATATGTAAACATTTATAAGCATGGCAAAGCCTGGAGCTGTGCTATAGTGTTCTGCACAGTGACCACAAAGGGCATATTGAAAGCTTTAATGGATGTGTTTTGGTTGAGTGAATGCCTTTGTCACCTTGGCCGTGACTCAACGACATCTATCTCGCCTAATACTCTAGTCATGACTTAGAATTTAAAACTCTTATATGAGATTAGTAGTGTAGGGCACCATAGAAAAATTATTTAATAGTTTATAGTTCTATAAAATCCTAAGATTATAAAAGAAACTAAACAATACCCTATTGTATAGCTGTGGCTATTTAACATGCTGTGAAACTGACTCATAGATCTTAAACATTACATTCACTCACATGTATAAAATGATGTAGTCAGTTTGATGGCACATGCATATAATTCTAGATATTCACGTGGCTGATGTCTGAGGATCATGGTTCAAGGCCAGCCTAGGCAAGAAATTCTGTGAGACACCTATCTCTACTAAACTACCAAAATAGACAGGATTCGGGGTTATGGCTCAATGAGTAGAGCCCTAGTCTTGAGGAAAAGACACTCATGTGTGTTGGGAAGGATGGGTGAGAATGTTGAAAGGGGTGACATTTATCAAAATGTAAATTGTGTTTATAAACTGCTTTGTTACTTGGTAACTTCTTTGTACAACTACTTAAAGATGATGATGATGATGATAATGATGATGATGATGATGATGATGATGATGATAATGATGATGATGATGATGATGATGGAGGAGGAGGAGGAGGTGGCATAGGAGGAGAAGAAGAGGAGGAAGAAGAAGAAGGAGGAGGAAGAAAATAAGAGGGGGAGGAGGAGAAGGGAAAGAGAAGGAGGAGAAAGAGAACAAGGAGGAGGAGGAGGAGGAGGAGAGTGAGGAGAATGCCGACGATGACCACAGCTCAAGGATTATGCCCAACCCTTGATTTCAAGCTCCAGGACCAGAACAACAGCAACCAAAAGTGAATTAGTCTCCAGTAATTAACCATTCTGAGATGATCATTCAATGTATTTCATTTCTATGGAAGGGGACTCTAATGCATTTAAGTTGGGACTGGGCATAGGAATTTCTTTGGACTTATTTCTAGAAGAGCACAGGTTTACTTCACAGATGACTGGTTTATAGGTCAATGGTCTGTTGAGGCTGGACAGAGGTGAGGCCGTGGAGAGGCTTGACATGTGTTGTCATGCTTGTGTGTCTGGTCCTTCTGTATTGTGAGAGCACAATACTTAGAGGACCTGCATGAGATATATATGAAACAGAGACATACTAGCCAAGCTGCCCAACCGAGCCAAGTCTAGCTAAGCATTCCCAGTCAACCCAACTGGAGTGATAATTAATGTGTAGTTTGAGCCACTGTACTCTGGGGTATGTTATGCATCGATGTCTGCTTTGTACATTTATATATAATATTTTATTTATACTATGCTTCAAAATTATGAACATTCCAGCCACCAAATTATTTATGAATAAAGAACCATACATTGCCTCAGACTAGACTGTGGGAAGTTGACATTAGGAACGAAGTTTGAATTAGTGATTCTTGTAGCCATTAATGCAAACTTTTGGGCAAATCATGTATCAGTTCAACTAATTATAGGAGAGCTACATATAAGTGCTTGTACACACTAATACAATTCACAGAGCATGTAATAGAGCCTGGATATTGTGGGAGGTGCTCATGATTAAGGTAGACTTCTCTAATAATTATAAGCAACCTAAGTATATGTAATGTCATAATTATGAATGCAATTTACAATAATGGTGTCTTCATGCCAACCGTTATTATTTTAATAAAACCATGGTTATAATAAAGTAAATGCTATTACAGAAACTGTTTTCTACTTGAAGGCTATTGTTATAATCACTTTAGGATAGAAACATTAAATATGGGACAGTAATGTTGAAGCATGGACCTTGCTCTGGTTGGAATGCATATTAGTACAGCCTTTATGGAAAACAGTATGGTGGTGCCACAAAAAACTGAAGATGATCTAACAACCACCTTACTGAGTATATATGCAAAAGAACTGAAAACAGTATGTTAAAGAGAAATCTGGTTTTCTATATTGATGGTAGTACTGTTTTCAAAGCCAAGATATAAAAGCAACCTTGAATCCATCAATGAAGGAATGGAAAAAATGTGATACACAAACAGATGCATGGATGTGCGTGTGCGCACATGCGTGTGCGCGCGCACACACACACACACATACACTAAATTAGTTCTGTAAAAACAATAAACTTTAAATCACAGATTGAAAACTGGTCAGTGCTATTTATTTCCTGTACTCCCCTCAAAAATGGAACATTAATTTTATTAAGAAGATCGAGAATTGATTTGGTTAGTGATTAATTCTAAGGCTGAAGAAACTAGTCTTCGGTTCTAAAATCACTTGGTTGACCCTTTCTTCCATATATTTGACATTTTGATTCGATCTTCAATGATCAGTGCAGTGATGATATTTTAGTCTCCTACACAATACATACCACACTAGTTTTCACCTACACAGAAAAAAATTCTAGTCTCTTTGTCCTTTTTTATCTACAAAATTTACACTAATAACGAATCAATCAGCCAAGATATTATACAGTCCTCCACTCTTGGACATAAATTAGAATCATTACCAGAAATGGAGGTGAACAAGTGTTCCGTAATATAACCTCTGAAAAGAAAGCAATATACCAGCAAAGTCACAAAAACAAATGGCAATGGTTTTGTACCTCCCCCACCCTGATATTGCCTAATGAAGCAATATCATATGGAGTAGTGGCTTGGAAAATGGACAATTATTTTTAATTCTTCAGAAGGCAGCCTTGTGTCACCTTAATTGTCTAAACACTGGCAAAACAGATCTTTAATGTACTGATCTCGCATTTTTATTGGCTTTTTCTCATGAATGTTATCAAGATAATAACTACTAAAATAGCTGTGGATTCACCCAAAGATAAATTCACTTCTGTATCTTCTCTTCATTGTATTTCATAAGCCTCAAGAAGAATATAGTTTGATGAATAACCTTAACTAGCTAGCTTTCTGTTAGAATACAAACACAATGGCAATCATATCATCCATTGCCTTTGCTTCCTGTTTCAGATTGATTGAGTTTCAATGAATGGTTTTTTTCATATAAATTTGCATACTTTTCAAAACACATGGAAAATATGTTCAATAACCTTCCATGCTTCAGCTCAAACTTATGACTTCATTTCCCAGTTGTCTCAGAGGATTGATGGTCTGCTGTTCAGGTTTGTGGAATGTGTTTTGGAAGCACTAAGAAGCAAGGAACCACTTCTATTGTCTAGCAAAAAAACACAGAAGCGGGACATAGGTGATATCTGGATCACTAAAATCCAATATATTTTTGGACAGCAGTCATGATTTAATGTTGAATTGCTAGTACTTCAAAAGAGCCAGACTTTTGAGATCATTAAAAACATAATTAAAAAAATAAGGTAGTTTATGTAGTAGGTGTTCCAAGGGTATAATGGAGGAACCATTCCACCCAGGAGTGGATAATATATCATCTGGAAAAACTGCATAAATTCTGGATGAGTTTGTATGGTGATTCTTAGTAATACCAGTAAGAAAATAAGCCTTCACTTCTCCTCCAAAAACATCCAGATGCCCCTCAGTAGATGAATGGATCAAGAAAATGTGGTATATATACACAATGGAATTCTATGCCTCCATCAGAAAGAATAGCATTGTCCCATTTGTTAGGAAATGGAAAGACTTGGGGAAAATTATATTAATTGAAGTAAGCCAAGCCCAAAGAAACATAGGTCCCATGGTTGCCCTTATAATAAGTAGTGTATGTCTGAGACAAGCAGAAATGGTCAGATAAGTTGATGTGAAATGAACCCCAAGATAAGGACTCAAGTGGTTTTTCTTTCTTGCTATTGTTTCTAACATATATATAAGATATTTCTTTGTTGCTTTGTATCTCCCTCCCCCACAGTATAACCCCTGCTTTCATTGTATTTGATGTTGGTATAATTTGTGTAGGGGAAGGGAAAAATCAAATTGTTTAAACAGGTGGACCCATTGCAACAATGAGATGTACAAGTCATTATGTAGAAAAATGAACTTTACAACTTTGGTGCCCGAGGGGGAGGGGACCCTTTGGGGATGGGGTGGAGGGCATGGGAAGGGATGGGAAGGGGAAACAAAGGAGGAGGCAACAATGCTTGATAAAAAATGCAATCATTACCTTGCTCATGTAATTGTAAGCCCTCTGTATGGTATTTTCACAATAAAAAACAAAGAGAAAAAATAGAAGAAAATCTTACTGGTAAGATTATTGTAGATGTATTCTAATTAACGCAAATAAGAGAAATCATGGGACCTATATTTCTTTGGGTCTGGCTTACTTCACTTAAGCAGAAAAGCTCAAAAGTTATGTACATATGACAGTATAAGATGATCCTAAATGAAATGAACCCCAAGATATGGACACAAGAGGTTTTTTGTTTTTCTTTGTTGTTGTTTTTGTTGTTGTTTATGTACTATGTGATTTTTTTGTTTCTTTTTTATGTTCTTCCTCCTATGGTATATCCCTGTTGTCACTGTATTTGATTTTGGTACCTTGCATCTTGTATATACATTTATCTAATTTGAGGAGGGAGAGGGGAATACAAAAATTTTGAAACAATGATGCAGGATGACCCATTAGAGCAATAAGACTCACAAGGCACTATGTTTGAAATGAACTTTACAACTTTGGGTGGGGGGAGTGGGGGAGAGAAGGGCTAGTAAGAGAAAAACAAAACAGTGCTCCACAAGAAATGTACTCATTACCTTCCTCGTGTAACTCTAACCCCTCTGTATAGCATCTTTACAATCAAATCAAATTTTCAAAAGAAAATCTTACTGGGGTTTGAAGTCAGGACTTTTCACATGGTAGGCATTCACTCAGTAAATAAGCGGCACCCCTAATCCCAATTTTGACTGGTTATGTGCAACTTTATGCCCAACTTTTCTCCATTGAAATGTGGTCACTTTTTTCTATGTGCTGGTCTAAAACTGTAACACTCAACCCTCTCATATAGCTGGGGCCACAGACGTTTGCCACCGTGCTCAGCTACTGGCTCAAAAGGGGTTCAGCCTATATGCACAAAATGGCCTTCACCTGCTGTCTTCCTAATCTCAGTCTCCCATTTACCAAAGATTGCATGTGTGAACTGCCAATACAAAAAAATCTCTTGTTGGTTTCACTTTTCAACAGTTGTTGGGTTTCTATTGAGTTTCATTCCATAGAGGTAGAGATATACACATAGAGATAAACTCACACACATAAAATAATGAATTTTCTATATCATTTACATACAATTAATTATACATTATTCCATGTTTAATGTATAATTAAATAATATACTAACAATATATTAAATGTTTACATAGAATTTAAAGTATATATATATATATATTTCAGATTAGCATAGTGGGTTACTTACTTTTTGTTACTTAATTTTTAACCACAAGAAATGCTTTTGTAGAATTCTACTTATACTTCCAGACACATAGCCAATATATACAAATTCCATGTCCCATGCTTATATCCAGTGCAAAGAAGAGATTTGCTTTGAATTTGCTCACTTTGGTCAAAGGTCATACATCTGGTGTTATTACAGAGTTTGGTCTGTAATAGACCATTTTAAAAGCAGTAGATTAAAAATAAGTTAGGAGAGTGTAGTCATGGTAACGATGAAAAACACGCTTTCAGCTACTTAAATCTAATATTTGATGTACCTACTTGGTATTTATCTATGTTTAAAACTTGAAAAAAGAGCTGGGCATAGTGGCACACATAGCTACTCAAGAGACAAAAGTAAGAGGTTCATAGTCTGAAGCCATGAGTTCTTTTCTGAAGGGAAACTAAATGTGAATGGACTGGGAATGTGGCTCTCTTGAGGATACGATATGATAGGATAGGATAGGATAGAGCATTTGCATAGCAAATATGAGACCCCCAGTTTACACCTCAGCACTGCAAAGAAAAAATAAAAAATCAACATAAAATATAAACATAAATTATATTCATCTCGAGGTGTTACAATTTTGCTTGGGAATTCAAACTTTTAATTCAGATCTAAATATGTTTCTAGCAAATCAAGCTGTTATAAGCACTGAAGTCTACATGTTCTTTTACTTAAAATAATCTCTGTAATCTATGCTAGCTCAACTGGTTATGGAGATATTTTAAAAATAGGAGTGAGATGCTCATGTTCAATAATTTGCCACGTCTTGAATCTATAATTTATTTAAGCAATTCTCATTTCTGAGATTGTTTTTAAGTTATATTAAACTAATTTAAATATTTAAACATGTCTTGGACATGTCAAAACATTCTTATAAAAAAATATCTGGCAAGCCTGGTGTTGGTGGCTCACGCCTGTCATCCCAACTACTCAGGAGGCTGGGATCTGAGGATCACAGTTCAAAGCCAGCCTGGGGAGGAAAGTCTGTGAGACTCTTATCTCCAATGAACTATCAGAAAGCCAGAAGTAGAGCTGTGTCTCAGAGAGCTCAGGGACAGCACCCAAGACTTGAGTTCAAGCCACACAATTAATTTATGAAATTAATTGTTGTATTATCTGCTGTAAAAGTTTACTTTGAGTAGGTAAACATCAAAATTAAAAATAAAATCAGTTGCAAAGTTGCTACATTAGAATTGAAGACATAAAAGTTCCCATACTCAATAAAGAATCTTTGTTAATAATGTACTTTCTGGTTCAACACCTTTCATATTATATATATATATATATCAATATAACTTGTTAAAACAGTTATTTTCAAACACTGCATCATTACTCTCTTCCTAATTACTTCCTTAATTTCTCTATCCAACTTTCTGGAACTAGTCTCAATAAACCTTTTCTCGGTTAAATACTATGTTAATATTATGCCAGGAGCTGGTATCTCAAGCTTGTAATCCTATCTGGGATGCTGAGATATATAAGATTCTCATTTGAAATCAATTGGGGCAGAAAAGTCCTGTGAGACTCTTATGTCCATTTAGGATGAAAGTGACTCTGTGGAACAAATGGTAGCATGCCAGCTTTGACTAAAAGAAAGAAGAACACTAGTTCAAGCCACAGTATTGGCGCGTGCGTGCATGCGCGCGCGCACACACACACACACACACACTCTCACACACACACGACCTGTTTAAGTATCTTTGTGAAGCAGTTGTGCTGAATAAGCTCCTCACAGCACATTTTTCCTGCCCTGCATTTCTCTGATGTTCTTTAAGCCCACTTCTTGTCTTTCATTGTGTGTTAGTGAATTCTGGTCATGGAAGGGTTCTGGCTTGGTTCTTCCTTCTCTAGCTTGGCTTTGATCCTTGCTTACTGTTGGTAGTGCCACGTGGAAATTCGTATTACTTAAACTTTCATGATCCTGTGGGGTCTGTAGCTCTTTTCCCACTTTGGACTCTTGACAAATGTGCAGTGACCCAATTTATTAAAACTAAGAAATTTCTATCCACTGTGACTCCTGGACCATATAATTCACATTCAAATAATGACATACATGAGATTAAAGTATTTTTGACAGAGAATTAGTTGTATTATATTAAGAGAAGCATACATTAATATTATGAAAGCTACCTGAAAATGTAAAATGACACACATTCTATCATGTACAAACTCAAGGAAAAATGAAAAGAGAAGAGCTTAATCTAGAAAATTCGTTGGCCAGCTCTTTGATCTTAGACTTCAGATTAAGTCCAGCACAATTTTACCTAATAGAAGTCATTCAGAAGTTGTTGGTTTACCCAAAAGGAAAATTTAGGAATGATTCCCACCATCAGAATTTTCATATGCAGAAGAAAAGCAAATATATTACAATATATTTGTAACCAGATATCTATTATTATATTAGTAACCAGATATCTATATTCAAGTTGCATGGAGAACATAATTCTGTTGTTACTGGTTTATTCATATCATTCATGCAATCTTATATGCATATATGCAAATATATGTACACATTCAGAATTCATGTTTGCTAGGCAAGTGTTCTGTCGTTTGAGCCACATTTGCCTTTTCTGCTTAAATTTTCAGATTGAGTCTCACAGTTTTTGCCCAGTCTGGCCTCAGATTACAATGCTCTTACCTATGTCTGGAATTACAACCCTGACCACATTCCCCACTCATTTGTTAAAGTTGAGGTATTGTTCAAGTTTTTCTTAGACTGCCTTCAAACGAAATTTGATCTCTACTTCCCAAATAGTGTTATAGGTATGCGCCACTGTACCCCTTCCTTGCTGGCTAAACAATAAAAGTAAATAGTTCAAGGACAATTCCATCTAAGAAATGAAAAATCTGGAGAAACAATAAGCTAGACAGCAGTGGTAACCTGAGAATATATTAGATAAGGCAGAGAAAATGTCACTGTTTTCATAACTAAGCTGGACTCAATGGAAGTATTTTTAGACTAGTTAGGTAGATTATTTGAACTCTACCATTTGTTTTGGCAATTCATTCTGTAAAAATCCAGCCAATGCATAGAAACTCAGTATAATAGACCTGGTGTCCCATTTAAGCATGTCTATAATTTTGGCTTCATTAAACCTCTTTTTTTCCCTGAGATGTGCTTTGACTTATTAAAATAGGCAATTTTCAAGTTGAGCATTCATAGGATGAGTTCTTTGGCATGTTAGAATATGAAATCTCCAAGTCATTTTAGGTTACACTATAGAGTTAGATACAGTTTCAGACTGAAAAGGATGAGCTGCTTTTAAAACCTAAAGTTTTAAAGGCAATATTGGCAGTTATTATTAGATAATGAAGTTTAGTGTGGATTCTACTCAAACCCACAGAGCTATGAATACTACATTCAAATTACTGACCATGTGTTCATATTTTATTTTTAATCTAGCCTTTCTTTTTTATATATAATTTATTGTTTCATTTGTGTGTGTGTGTGTGTGTGTGTGTGTGTGTGTGTGTGTGTGTGTGTGTGTATGCCAATACTGGGGGCCTAGGCACTATCCTTTAGCGTCTTTGCTCATGGACAAGTGTCTCATGAACTTTTCTGCCCAGGCTGGCTTCAAACCTTGATCTTCAGTCTTGGCCTCCTGATTAAGATTACAGGCTTGAGCCATTTGTGCCTGGTGGGTTTTTGTTTTGTTTTGTTTTGTTCATGATTTTTTAAATCCTGGAATACTGAAGAAAGCAACCCTAAACCAGATAATACTGTGTTGGATCAAGTGTTAAGTCAAGTTATAAATGAAAAGAACTTGAATAAGAAAAGAAGAATAATGAAGTATACAGACTCTAATGCAATGATCAAATTTCATACACCAGAGTTAACACTCACATCCAAACCAGCATGTTAAATTCTCTAGCTTTGCCAAGAGCTATGCCAAGAGCTATTCTCTCAAGGAGTCTGGAAAACAGAGCTTTCCCAGTTGTCCATTTTGACAGATCCCTCCAATAATAATAGCAAGTAATTTGCATGTAATCTAACCCGCCTTTAATTAAATTGTTACCCCATTCACTCTCTTAAAGGCCAACTTATTTCTCCAAACAGATGGGACATAATTACTAGCTCCAAGAGACTGCTCCTTAACTGAGCCAACTGTATTTTCCCTCATTTCTCTTCTAAATGCTAACATTTCCAGGGGTCTCTTGGAGAAAACTTTTAAATCATTGAGCAACTTAACAAGTTCAGATATTTGTATGCAGTATACCTAGCAAAACAAAGTTTATGAAATATTTCACCTGATAGTATTATAATAAGAAATTTGACACAACAAAGTTTTTCTTTTCTTTTTTTTTTAAAGCACATATCAAACTGACTAGCTGATAATATGTCTCTATTCCTTCTACACTTTTCCTCCCCCTGAGGAAGAAGGAACAGAAACCTTCAATGGCTGCTTTATTCACTGATTGCCAGTTGCATTAATTCAAAATGTCTATGGCCTAGTAATGAAACCAATATCCATTACCCAATTCTTCCATCCCAGCCTGTGTCTCTTCATTAGTCACAGTGGGTTGAAATGAAGCAAACTGTTAGATCTCCTGAGGGCTCCCTGCTCAATCTGAGGCAGGAACAGACTCAAGAAACAAAAATGGTCCCAATAGCAGTGTTGGCTGTGTAGGCAACTTCTTTGTGTGCTCTTCCTTAGGCAAAGACATGTGGCTTGTTTATCACAGTAAGAACTATATATCTGACATCTTACTCAAGAGAAAAAGATACAAAAGAAGAAAAGTGCTCATTTATCCATGCCATACTTGATAATCTTATGTGTAAATTATGCTTTGTATATCAATACTTCCTAGGAAACAAGTGTTTTTTTGAGGGTTGGGTTTTTTGCTTGTTTGCTTGATTTCATTTTCTAGTGACTTAAGAGAGTAAAAGGCAAAGGAAGGAAAGAAAAAGAAGAAAGGAAGGAAGGTGGGGCACAAGCCTGAGGAATTTTCATCTCTTGGTTTTTAATTAAGTAAATTTCACATGCAATCTAAGCATCTTGGCCCCAGATAATAACTAAAAGAAAAATTAACCATTATTCCACTCCTGACTTCTATTTCTTGGAAAATACTTTGCAGGACTATTCACCATGTAAATGTTGATGGGTGCTAGTGGCTCACACTTGTAATCCTAGAGATGTGAGGATTATGGTTTGAAGCCAGCGGCGTAGGAAAGTCTGGGAGAATCTTATTTTCAGATAACTACCAAAAACCTGGAAGTAGAGTTATGGCTCAATTGTTAGTGTGCTAGACTTGACCCAAAAAAGTTCAAAGGCTCAAAGCCAGCGGTCAGGCCCTGAGTTTAACCCCAAGGACCAGAATAAAAAAAAATCACTATCAGTGATGGAACCCAAATCCTTGTGCCTGGAAGCACACTGAGCTACCTCTTGAAGCCCTCACCTTTTTGTTTTAGGTATTTCTGACAACTTATGGAAAGCTCATTTTTCTGCCTAATTTGAAATGAGGTATGGCCAGGCTGTTTTGACCAAAGATATATCGGCTGAACAGCAGAAATGGCCTGTGTCACTAGTTGACAGACATTTGAAAAACCTAGATCTAATGTAGTACTTGCTCCTTCCCTCTGTTACTACAAGTGGCAATTAAACTTGTGATGGTATCATGGCTTGGCCTTAGGGTGGAGGTGTCACAGAACATAGCCCTTGCAAATGGGACATGGAATTGTAAGTCAAGTGAGAACTCGTCTGTGTTCAGATGAGAGTGTGTTAGAGGAAATCCATGATCATATTGTTGATTTTAAAAAAAATCACTTCCTTGTAGTTTCCTACTCCATGTGTCTTCTATGATTCACTTTCTAAGTATTTCCTGCTGAAAATGAATCTGATCTTCAGTTTGATCTTTAAAGCAAATTTCATCCTATCCTTGTTGAAGTAGCTTGTCAAGTCAGGCTCAAATGACATAGCACATAGCTGTCCAGCAGAAGTTATCATGTACTTTACTTTTCTTCAGAAATGGTTAAGGGACATAATTAGCCAGAATATGGTGAAAGGGGACTGATTCTGTCCTAAGCCTAAGGATTTTTTTTTTATAACTTGGGGAAACAAAGAGGGAAAATAAAAGACAGAAATAAAATAGTAAACTAAATTTGTGAATTTATCCTCCTCTAGAAATAATCAGCAACCTGGCGATACTATTATCTGGAAGTGTTATTTTATCAAACTATTCAATCAGCAAATTTTGGAAAACTTCTGAAAAATGAATATAGGCCCAAATATTTTCTCCAGAGATTGGAAAGTGATGGAAAATTACTTAAAATCAAAACTAGACGAGTAAGTAATGATTTGCCAATCAGTAAAAGGTTGAACATTTTCTTATTGGTGAAAACACAGTTATTCAAACAATAACTAGAATATGAAAAAATATTAGTTAACTGCATATGTACATAATTAAATGCAAATCAATGTGCCAGAAAATATATATGTAATCTATTTCCTCTAAATAAGAAGATATGTATGTGGATATATTTATAAATAATACAATAAAAGATTTAGAAATGTAAACGTGTCCATTTGTCTTGTTAGTTGAAAGACATTAAAAACAATTTTCAGAAAATCATGTGGCTATCAATACCACCTTTGTCATTGCCCGGGACAGCTATGTTAAGCATAAGAGAAGTTTTAAATGTCAGAAGAGTTCATTAAGAAAATGAATCATTCATGTTAAGCAGTTTTACATATATATAATATAATATATATTGAATTATAGGTATTTCAGGTAAGGTCTCAACTTCCAGAAATGGTAGCAATTTTTAAAATACAATTTGGATCGTATTTTACAAAGGATATTACACATACATATGTGTTAAGACCATGAGATTGCACATTTAACATGCTGCCTGGCCACTGATTTCTGAGGAACTTTATTCCCCAGAAGCACTATGCAGGGGTCAAGACCATGGCATGAGATGAAATGAATCATCCATTGGTAGTTCACTTCTGCAGCCTGAAAATCTAGCAGGGCCGGGGCCTGCAGTGCAGTAGCTATTGTGCAATAAGCTGAATGAGGCTTCTACAAGAGGCCTCAGGAGATGATTCAGGGCCAGCAAGTCCTCATGGGAAGTCACACTAGAGATGGCCAGGATAGAACTCGCTGCCTTATGATGCCAATGCTTCCAGACAATACGGTATTGCAGACAATACAGCCACATCTTCATTTCAATCGACACATACTAAACACCTGTGCAGTAGATGCAGTGACAGGGCATCTAAGGAACCACAGTGTATTGCTATCCGACACCTTCTCCAGTCTGGCTGACAGCTAAGCCTCAGGGAATTACTAATAAGCAAATAAGGGAAGGCCTGACTTTGATGTGAGAAACTGTGCCAAGTGCTAGATATTAGCACACATACCAAGACTGTATGATTTTAAATTACACATAAAATGTCCTAAGTGTTGTGCACCAGAGTTCACAGACATGACTCTTCCTACACAACTTCTTCCTCTTCCTTCATTGACATCTGGTACAATGTATTTGGCACTGATTCTCGGTGTTTCTGGCTTGTTATTGACACACTAATTATACAGTTGTGATTTTCCTCAGCCTAAACCCTTGATAGTGTTGTGTTCTATTTAATAGGTCATTGATGTTTAACAAATCAGGTGACTATTAGAAATCATCCCTCTATAAGAGGTACAAAACAAAAAAATATCAGGAAAACATTACGGAAGTATGATACTTGAGTTTTTAAGAGAATATTTTTTCCACCCTGACTTGATATATTCCCCAAATCACATAAGGTATTGCAGCTGTTATTCACTGGGGAAGTTATCATCAAATACTTATTTTTGAAATGAAAACCACATAGCAGTTCAAAATTAGACAAGTCTGTAACTAGCCATGGGGTACACCACAAAAAAAAAACCTCAATAATATCACTCCACTAACCAAGTGGGTTTAAATTTTTCCCTAGGTTTTTCAAATCTGACATGTGATATGGTGGATAATTTATACAAGTTTGATGTGGCATGTCCTCAAAAGAATGACACAAAGTGCATAATATCTGCTTTCCCAATTCTCCCTTTGCACCTTACAGTCTCAGCCATGTAAAAATTCTGGCTCCAAAGCCAGCACGTGAGAGACTAAGTTAAAGAGAAAACAAACCATCTAGTGATGTGGAAGCTAACACCATTCTCCTAAACTCTCAGATCAGCAGAATGGCTCTTCTGCTCACAATCCAAAATACAATTGACTGAAATGTAAGCCTAAATAGAAGGCTATCTTAAGTCACTAAACTTGGGAGTAGTTTGTTACCCAGCAGACAGAAGCTAACCCACTAACCATTACCATAGTAGCACAGGTCTCTGATAATGCACCACAAACTGTATCTTCTTTATTCATGTTTCTCCCTGCTTGAGAATGTTATTTTTATGAGAACAGACACATTTGACAACCTTATTTTGTCATTGTTTTGCAAGCTCTAAGAAAAATTCATAGCTATTAGGTGTTCAACATTTATATACAAACACACACACATATACATATACAGTGTGTTTAAGTGTGTGTTTACAAACCCATCTCATTTCATATTATTGCTTTGAAAATTAAATAAAATAATACAAATGTATAGTTGCATTTTTGTCTATTTAGTTGATGTTTGCATTATTGGCTATTTAGTCGATGACAGGAACTGATTGCTTTTGTCACCTTTTATAATCTTCCCAAAACATAGCCAGTCACCAAGAAATAAAAAGATATTTGGAAAGTCATGTATATATACAAAGAGAAAGAAGGACTCCAAGTCTTTGAGAATAATATATGCACTAGATTAGCAAATAAATGTAGTGATTAAAAAGCAATACTCTCTAATAAATAATCTTGAATTACTGTGCTTAATAAATTTTTTACAGGTCTACAGTTATTCGTTGATCTTAAAAAATGCTTGAAGAATTTATATAATTCCCCATATTGTGTTTATACAAAACATATTCCATACCTTCTCCAGCAAGGTTTTTCTGTCATTTACATAGATCATTGTATTCATCAGTAAATCAAAACACACTTTGATCTGCATAAAGTCATCTAAAACTATAATCCAATAGTCACAACCAATTTATTTTATGGTCAAATGCATGACTAAATCTTTTATAATTAATTGGCTTGTAACTGTTTTGAACAGCTTTCATAAACTAAAAAAAATGTGTCTTGTTTTTCAGAAAATGCCAAAGATGAGATGGCAAATTGTATAGCAATTTATCCTCAAAATATATTTAATAATTGCTGGCAACCTGTATTCAAAATATTATCTTTTAAATTACTTTACGAAATTAACATTAGACAGGCTGTATTTACCTAAATATTCATATATCATTTTAAAGTTCATAACAAATATCAGATGGATATTTCAAATACTTGACAATATATGGAATATATTTTAACTGTCTAATAATTTTTGCTATTGATATGTATGGAAAGTATTTATATCCAAATAATATACAGATTTGCCTTTTACTTAAAGTTTTAATGTATTTTTCTTCCATCAAATTCCTGTCCCTAAATAAAAATTCTGTATCAATGAATAACTGTAGACCTGCAAAAGATTTATTAAGCAAAGTAATTCGATTTTTTATTAGAGAGTATTGCTTTTTAATCGCTACATTCATTTTCAAGCAATTATACCCATTAGCATATCTACTCTATGATTTTTTTCAACTTCCTTTGCCATATATGTGCGTGTGTGCGTGCGTGCCTCTGTGTGTGTGTGTGTGTGTGTGTGTGCGTGTGTGTATGACACTCACCGTAATTTTAAAATTTTCTGTCAAACTAGTTTTAATGCCACCAGGTCCCTCAGGTCCAGCATACAGATACCTATTTTTTAAATGTATGCAGGTGCTTTATTTCTTTGACTCAGTTCTTTTACCTGCCAGATGTAGATATTATGCCATAACCTTCATCATTATTATAAAAATGAAGCCAGGTGTGGTAGCACAAACCTGTAATTCTAGTTACTTGAGAGGTGAAGATTGGGAAGAATAAGATTTGAAACTTGCTTAAGCAAAGTGTTGCCTAAATGAGGCAGGATGGTACGTAACTGTACAGAGGAGGCATCAATAGGAAGAACTGACCCCAAGCAAAAATAGGAAATATTATCTGAGAAAGAACTAAAAATAAGGCGGGGGTGATTGGGGAAGTGCCTAAAGTGGTAGAGTGCCTATCTAGGAAACGCCCTGAATTCAACTACCAGTACACACACACACACACACACACACACAGAGCACGTGCAAAAAGCCCAAAAGAGTCACAGAAAAAGAAAAGACATAATACTAAATATACCACTTTACAAAATAGATGTGAGTCATCTTGATTCAGGTAATGACTTGTGTTCTAAACTTCCAGTTTTTCTCTGAGCTGATTTCTAATTACACAAAGGAAAGATAGTAGTTAAGAGGTATTGCTCACTAGCTGAGTTTGTACTGAGCATATGGAAGCCCTGACTTCAGTCCCAGAAGCAACAACAACAACAACAATAACAACCAATATCAAATAAACACCTTTAGCCAATAGTGTACCATAAGAACAATTTGACAGAGAATATCTACCTCCATAAGTGATTTTAAAGAGTGGCTAATTGATCTTTATACCATAGGAGACCAATGTCAGAAAGAAGTAAAGAAATCTCTATCAATCATTTCAGAGTAGAGATGTAAATATATTTTTAGAGAATAAGTTTTCTTTACAGGCTTCAGAACTGAGAACATCGTTCTCAGTCTAAAATGTAAATGCCTTCTCATCCACAATGAGCATTTATGATGTGCAGAAATGATACCAGGTACCGGGGGTAAAACTGCAAATAAAATGTTACATATCAGCCAGGTGCTGGTGGCTCATGCCTTAATCTTAGCTACTCAGGGAGGGTGAGATCTGAGGTTCACGGTTTGAAGCTAGCTCCAGGAAGAACACATATGAGACTTGTGACAGCCTTGAGCAAAAGTAGCTTGGGGACAGTGCTCCAGCTCAGAGTTCAAGGCCCAGGACAGGCAAAAAAAAAAAAAAAGTAAAGAAAAAGTAAGTTAGGTCTATTCTTCATGATAGCTGATAACCTTTAGGGCTAATCAGAGAAATAAAGGAGGGAAACCCAATAAATATAGAAGTCAATTTCATACTGTTATACTAATTTTGAATAAAGGAAATCATTAGAGTGGCTTTGGGAGGATCCTGAACTCCTTTGAATTCAAGGAATGACAAGGGGACCACATTGTGGAGCTGGAAAAATCTGGAAAGTCTGCAGAGATGGAAAATTGCAAATAGAAAGACCTCAAGGCAGGAAAGGAAGTTTGTTGAAGTCAGCGGAGGTCTGGGGCCTGATTAGGTGATTAGGTAAGGAAGGCAGGTAATGCCTAATTAAATAGAGCCAGACCCATATTTTATGGATATTAGTTCTGTTCTAAACAGCCGCTGAGCTAAGAGGGCAGAGTCTGAAGCTAAAATATTGAGGTTTTTCATTTTTGACCTTACCACTTTCTGGCTATGCCAGTGATTTTGCCTTAAACTCACTAGTGACTTTGCTTCATTTTAGGTGAAATAGATGTAATGATTGTACATATTTCATAGAACTAGGGTGAGATTAAACAAATTGAAGCAAGTGAAGGCTTTCGAATGATGGCTAGATCTGCTTAGAACTAATTAAATGTTGTTGCTATAAATCCATTTTTCTTATTTTTCTGTGAATGGATTCACTTATCTTTCTTTTTTCCATAAGACAAAAAGAAAAAAGAAAACAATAATAATTCTGAACCATGTCTCAAGAAAAGACTTTAGGAAACAGTAAGAAAGCTGCATGTTATACTTCATGATTGTAATCCCAGCTACTAGGGAAGATGAGATAGGAGGACCATAGCTCCAGGCCAGCCTGGATGAAATTAATATTCTATGTAATATTCTATGATGATTCTATGATATTCTATGTGAAAAACAAGCTAAAAGAGAAAGTGGACTGTATGTGTGGCTCAGCAGTAGAGTACAAGACCCTGGATCAAATCCCCAGTACTGAAAAACAAGAACAAAGTAAGAAGAAATGGTGAAAATATGTTTATGGACTTTTAAGGACATAATATTTTGTCTTTTAAAATTTTGTAGCTCAATCATAGTAATAAAAAGCCATGAAATAACTATCCCTGACATGTGAATTTTATAGAGCATGAAACTGAAGGGTAACACTTAAATTATTGCCCAACACTCAGAAGAATCATGGATAGAGCCAACATGTGAAACAGAAATAATGGAGAAGGAAGTAAGGGAAGATGCAAGGAAGAGAAAGAGAAAAAATGGAGTTAAACCCAAGAGAAAGGCTCAAATTCATTTACTAGTTATTCTTGCTATTAGTTATTGGATCATCCAGTTGATCTATATTCCTCTAATTAGTCTATAAATACCTCTGACACATGGGTCACAATGCTAATGGTTGACTAAGTTAATTTTTAGCAATTTTGTATATTCAAATAGGCTGAAACCACTGACCTTTCATTCGAGCCCACACAGGTGTTGAGTAACTATCTTTTGGCATCAGATGGCTAAGTACTTCATCTAAGTTAGCCCTTTTCTGGACAGGTATCCTATGGCGGGCGATGGTATTAGACTACCCCACTGCTCTGAATGCACTGCTTCTTTATCCCACAAATATCCTTAAACCCTATCCTTGAGGATCCTGAATAAATTGTCTCTTTCACTGACTGCACAGTAGCAAAACAGACTTCCTTCCATACAGGAGCAGTAGTAAGAAAGCAGTGGAGGAGTAAATGACTTAATTGTCAAAGTACTATAGAACTTGTCCAGCAATGAGGAAAGAAGTAGAAACACACAGTATACTGACAAGAGGAACAGTCTGACACATGGAGAATTACAGGTTCATTTCTCTAGTTTCTAAAGAACTTCATTCATTGTAACAGTTGGCCTTTTATTTTCTGACTTAAGAGTATGCCAACTCCTAAAAAAAATGAGTGTCCTCAAGTATTGAAGCGATATAACTAACTATATTGTGATGGATTATGACATTTCTCTCTTTATTATAAATTTTCATGTCCAGAATACATTCTGGGATAGTCTGTACTTATTTCCTGGCAATTGTTGTCTTATAATTCCTTAAACTCATAGGTCACCTAAAATAAACCTAGGTATTAACTAAAGGCATGGCTTAAGTAGTGGAGTACCAGCCTTGAATTAAAAAGCTAAATGAGAACATAAGACCCTGAACTCAAGCCCCATTACAGGCACTAAAACAAAACAAAACCCTCAGGTGGCAGTCCCTTCGTTAGTATAAGGAGCCTTTGTTCCTGCCTTACAAGATTCTTAAGAAGGAGCTGGAGGTGTACCTTAAGTGGTACAGTGATTGTGTACCAAGCAAAAGGATCTGAATTGAAACCCTAATGCCACACCAAAAAAAAAAGAAAGAAAGAAAGAAAGAAAAAGAAAAGAAAAGAAAAAAACACAAAAATAAAAAACAAAACAACAAAAAAACCCTGAGGGCAAATTAAAAGTTGAATTTGGAGCATATGATAAACCAGAAATCATTAAGAAAAAATTCTAGAACATTATATTTTTACCTGTTGTCATATAAAAATGTGTCCAATTATCTTTAGAATATCTGAAGATATTCATTCACAGCCAGCTAGATATTCAGCAATCAGATTGAAGATCACAACACTCAAAATTTGATGAGAAATGAAGTATCACCATCTTCCCTTTAGTTCATTTCTGAAAATTACAGAGGTTTAATACATTTTCCCGGAGACTGAAGGTAAACCAGCACCTTTATTATGTCCTAAGTAGTACTCCCTTTTGATTATTTCATAACTCTAATAGTCAGGTACAACCTAATGGTATATAATAAATATCTTAGACTTAAGGTTAAAATTAAATTCATCATATGACATGGAGAAGAGAATTTAACTAGTATTGTGTTTGCATTTGTTCTAAACGCAAACTTATAGAAATGAGTTGTTCTTTTATTTTTTCTAAAGAAACTGGTTCCTTATTTTTGTCTGCTTTCTCCAAACATAACAGAAATTTGAGAGATCTGTGAAAGGTGAGTGACACACAGGATTGACTGAAACAGAAATCATTCTGAGTATAGCTGTTCACACCTACAATACCACCACTTGGGAAGCTGAGGGAATAGAACCATGAATTTGAGGCCAGTCTAGATTTCATAACAAGTTCAGAGCAAGTTTGAGATACCTAGAAAGACTTTGTCTCAAAAATACAAAGTTGTAATTGAAAACATCAGGCATTGGGGAGGGGGGCAAGCTCCCTGTGAAAATGGTCAACAAACCAAGAAGAAAAGAGGAAGAAAGAAATAGAGGGAAGGAAGGAAGAAGGGAGGGAGGGGTATAGTAAGGGAAAGAAGGGGAAAGAGCAATGGGAAAGAGGGAAGCAGGTAAGAGGGGAGGGAGGAAGGGAAAGCAAGCAAGCAAGCAAGAAAGAAGGAAAGAAAGAAATAGAGAGAGAAAGAAAGAAAGAGAGAGAAAAAAGGAAAGAAGGAAGGAAGGAAGGAAAGAAAGAAAGAAAGAAAGAAAGAAAGAAAGAAAGGAAGAAAGGAAGGAAGGAAGGAAGGAAGAAAGGAAGGAAGAGGAAGGAAGGAAAAAAGAACAAGAAGGAAAGAGAATAAAGGAAAAATATATTTAAAGAATGAAATTTTATAGGAGATAGCTATGAGCAATAATAACTCAAATGTGGCAGGAAGTTAAAAATGACAAGAAGAGGTTCTTGGGGCCACTATTCATAAGTACTCACACCAAATTCATTTTAGTGATTAACTCCAGGGAGAAAAAAGACCTTGGAGATAATTAAGTGACATCAGAGGATTTTTTATTTGAATTGTTTCCTCTCTTTACAATGAGGATGCTATTATGTATGCATGATATAATGTTTAAAAATTAAGCAATAAATAGGAAAATACATATGTTATGTGTATGTAATCATATCATTAGTGTATTTTTGTCACTAATATATTATAATAAATTAATAAAACCAATTGTATCTTAGCAAAATAATTCAGCAATTTATTCTATTTATATATACTAACATTTGCTTTATGGAAATTAAGGCAGGAAATTTCCAGGTTTAAAACTGAGAATCAGAAAAGGCTACTTCTAAGAAGGTATATATTTTAAGATAGATATTCTTAGGTTTTGACTTATTTTTACATTATTATTGGACACAGAGGAAATGCATCATCATTTTCCCCACTTTACCACAATGAAGGGAGAGTCTATTAAAGAACATCTTATCATAGGAGGAAATTCAACTCAACAAAAACAAAAACATCATACTTAAAATATTTAGCATTATTCCTTGTTAAGTATTTTGTAAAGCAAGCAGTACCAAAATCTTTCTTTGATGTAAACTTAAGAAATACCTATTTAAAGAGTTTAGAATTCCATTTGGAAGATGTAGTTAGCAATGCACACTACATAAAAGTGCATGACTCACACATACAGTCACATAATCTCTTTATAAATCAGAAAGGCTATTTTCAAAAGCCGAAATAGGAGAACTATATGCAAAGTCAACAGGAAGTGAGTAACTGATTCTCCTTCTTTCTCTCTCAACTTCCTTCTTTCATCCATCCTCCTTCCAAATTCACCATCTTCCTCCCTTTTTTCCTGTTCTCTCTCTCTTTTCTCTGAAGTTGAAAAACAGTAGAGGTATTTTTAAACATGGTTGGAAAATTAACTCTTTATTGAAAATGAACATGTCTGTTACTAGGGATGAGTCCAAAGCAATATATGGCAAACCATTTGTAGATAACACTCCAGCCCATTATACCTGATGCAAGACTATGCACTAATTTCTAAATCAATTTAATGATTTATATTTCCATTCCAAATAGGATTAATGGATTACCCTTCTACTTGGAAAAACAAAAGCAACAACAAGAAAATAGCCAAAATACATTAAAAACAAAAGCAATAGTTCATATGGAAACAAACAGCTGATTACTAATGATAGCTCCCTGGTTGAAAGTAAACAAAGAGCAAAGTCTAGTGTATAAGTCACGTTACATTCTTGAGATTGAAGAACCTAGAGGCCTCCAGAGTTTCTTTATATTGAAGGAGTGGCAAGGAAATCTAGCAAAACTGATGTGGCATTCACAGGACAGGGTAATGAAGAAGTGAGGGCTTCAGAGGGAAAGAACTTGCAGTCTTGGACCAATCAGACAATGCATGCATGCATGCATGCAAAGAAAACTACTCAGAAAAGAATAGCTCCATTTCCTACTTCAGCATTAGTATTGCAATGATAATTAGTCCATTGTATTGCAATGGACTAATCATTATTGCAATGATATTGTAGGCTTTTCCTTACTTTTAAAAAAACTTTATTGTCAAAGTGATGTACAGAAGGGTTACAGTAACATAAGTAAGGTAGTAATTTCTTGTCTAACTTGTTACTCTCTTTCTCATTTTTCTCCCTCTTTCCCTCCCCCTCACACCCACCCCCTGCAAGTTGTACAGATCATTTCCAACATATTGTCTTGTGAATATCACTGTTGCAGAGTTTTCTACTTTGTTCTTTGTCTCACCATTTTGTTATTTCCCCATTTTTCTTTTTCCTTTTTTTTCTATTTTTTTATTGTGAAAATACCATACAGGGAGGTTACAATTACATGGGCAAGATAGTGAGTACATTTCTTATCAAGCATTGTTGCCTCTTCCTTTGTTTCCCCATACCATCCCTTCTTTTTCAATTAAGTGAATTTATGAATCTAGGCCTGTATCTACATTTGGTCAATGAATGAACATTTTTGTTAAAGCTTTGTAGAATATACACATAAATGGAAATAATATTTTTTGTCAAAGACAAAAAGAAAACTATTCAGGCTGTAGAAAGGGTCAAAACCCATGCAGGAGTGGGTTAACACCTGTTTCTACTTGTCAATGAGGAGCCATCTTCTAATTTAAAAATAATTTGAGTCTTTGAAACAGGTGCAGGAGGGATAGAGAAAGATTTGAGAAAATGATGGAAAACATTTCCAATTTGATGAGAAACATAGTCCATGAATATGAGGGGCTCAGAAGACCATATCAGGGAAAAATCTTAACAAAAGAGTTCAAAAGTTGTGATAAAGAGAAAAGTCTTAAAAGAAACAAAAGAAGTAGTATGAACTACTGAAGAAAAAGAATTTAAAAATGGACAAATCCTTTTAAATGCGTCAGTAAAGCTCACTTGAGAAGGAAGAGATAACCATAAAAGCTTTTGTATGTAATAATTTAAATTGGTAGCTAAAAATCTTCTCACAAAGAACACTCCAAAATTATGATTGCTTCATAGGTGAATTCCACTGAACATTCAAGGCAGAAATAATTACAAGTCTACAGCAATTCTTTTGGAAAATTGCAAGGGAGAGGGCTATGCTCACCTCATTTTATGAAACTTTAAGACCTAAACTGGATAAAAACACTATACCACATAGTAGAGTATTCTCTTGCCTGGATCAATATATTTTTACATTATATTCTACCTGGGCTTTGTTCTGTTTTGCTCCAGAAATGACTATATCACTATGAAGTTACCCTCAAATACCAAGAGGAAAAGCTCTTTATTAAATACACCTAGGAACTAATCTAAGTAACTACTGGGGCTTTGAACTTTTCCCAAAGAATCTTATACTTTCAGAGAAAATAGAACTCCTTTGTAAAATATAGAAGGCTTTGGGGTGAACAAGATCAAAATTTCAATCTAAATATCTCTGAAGAGACATCATGATATTTTGGTTGGTGCCATGTATATGCCCTCCAGTGGACTCTAGGCCATAAATATCCTGTCAAGATATATATCGCCTTCATGGCTTGGGCACAATATAATTTTTGGAGGCAGGTATAATTTTGATCCAAACCAGAGCATGTTAAAATATAAAAATTTTGAAAAACCTACTAAACCAAAGGCTCCAAGAATTTGATGGAGGAAGGGGGCGGGGAATTGGAAAGGTTGAGGAGTGAAGATATTGTATAAGAAGTTGTGTTTTCATAAATAGTTTTATCTATTTTACAAGCATTTTATATATCTTATAAAATGGAGTGTTATATAAGGGCATACAAGTACTTTCATTTATTATGATTATTTATTTCTGTAGGTCATTCAGCCAAAATATTTCAGTTACACCATATTCTCCTTTGATGAGAAAGGTAATACTTAAGCTTCTATTGAATATTCTTCTGGGTTTTCTTAATACCTTGCTCATTCAACTACTAATGTCAATTCAATATTCTTCCAAGCTATAGATAAGTCTGGTACACAGATGCTTATATATGTGTTATGGGTATAACATCACCCTCAATGCATTGCTCATCTAAGAATAAACACACTTCATCTTGAGAACAGGATCTGTCCTCTGCCATATTGGATTCCTAGCCTCTCTCAGCATTGCACATACTTTTAAGATATCCATAAATGTACAAAGAACAAAGCACATAATGCTGTAAACTTTGCTTATCAGTACCACATAAAATCAGGTATTTTATTTAGGAAAGTGTTTCCTAATCTCCATTTGTCTTCTTAACATGACATCTCTGAGATTAAGCAGATCTAAAAACTTTTTCCAAGATACATTTTTCTTAAAATATGCTATAACTTAAATGTGAATCTCCAGGCCTATACTGCCAAGGATAAAGCTCTTAAAATCTAGAAAATCCACTGAATTCCACTATTTGTAGGTTTACTATTTTTATTAATAAAAATATAATTACCAGAAGCAGTTTTGTCAACTGCATTACATGACTCACATTGACCCTTAAGACTATGTTAGAACAATGAAACAGAAACAGCCTCAAAATGTCACTTCCAGAGCAATTAACTTTTAAATGACCTCAGTAGGTCTAGGGATATAAATTCTAAGCATTATTTCAGTGAGTTGAAGCTTCCTTGGAGAAATTTCAATTCATCAAAAAAGGAAAAAATAGATTGTTCAAATTGCTTCAAGTCAGTGTATGCATGAGCCACTGAGTTAAGAGGCAGCACTGATCACATTCACCATAGTTATGGTTTTATTCTAGTCTGATTTGTCAGAATCAGAAGATGGATATTCTGATGCCTTTGATTTATTGAGGGCAAACCCTCAGGAGAATCTTGTAAGAGGTGGAGAGATACAAGGTAAGATAAGGCAAGAAGCGAAGGACTGGAATCTAAGATCAGCTAACTCCCTGCTGGAGCAAAAGTTCCACCTACAGGCACATTGTACATTTGCCCACTTACATCTTCCATGGCCTGTGTGTCACCTGGGAGACATCTCAAGGCAAATCATTAGCAACCTCTGATGGCTGGGGTCACCCTGCTGTAAGATAAATCATTCCAGAAGCCACATTTTAAAATATAGAGTATTGGAGTATTTATTATACAGTTAACAAGCTGCAGGCTGGCAGTTGTTACAAAGGCCTGCAGCATGCAAATACACATAACACAGCTAGGAAACATGCTAAAGAGGAAGGAAATAACAAGAACAATACCAGCAAGCCAATTCAGCTCCAATGGAGAGCTGAATTGAGACTCCATGATGACTGGAGAAGAGCCAGGAGACAGGACACAGGACAGGATCACAGAGACACATGTGGCATGGAATCCTGGCTACTAGGCTGGTCTGGGCCTGAATAGGTCAGCACAGGGGGCAGATCCTCAGGAAATTCCTAGTCCTAGGCACTGGACTGACAGATTCAGTAAGGGATCAGCCAAGTGCCTGCCCCTGCCTCCAGGGGTCCAGGCAAGCCCATTACCTGGGAGGCAGGTGATGGTGGGAGGGGTGGTGGGTAGGGGGTGTCTTTCTTCCCCCAGCATGAAGACAAAATGCCAGACCTATAATCCACCATGTGGCCAATATGGCCCCAGCCAGACCTGACCTCCTTACTTCAACCCCACTTCAACCCAGCCCATTAAAATGGGCGTGAGTTGGGGATTAACATACCTGTCATAAAATCGTCTCAATATTCTTGAAGAAAGAGCCTATCTGGTGGATAAATTCATGAGAGCCATTTTTTTTTTTTGGGGTCCGGTTGTGGAGCCTGAACTCTGGGCCTGGGCACTGTCCCTCAGCTCTTCAGCTCAAGGCTAGCACTCTACAACTTGAGCCACAGCGCCACTTCCGGCTTTTTTTGTTTTGCTTATATGGTGCTGAGGAATCGAACCCAGGGCCTCAGGCATGCAAGGCAAGCACTCTACCACTGAGCCACCTTCCCAGCCCGAGAGCCATTTTAAAAAGAATCTTAACAGACCCAGGGTAACCACAGAAGTTCTCAGGAATGTATGAGCAGATCAGACTAGAAGCTTCTCATACCCTCTCCCCCTCTAACGCAGGCCAGGAAAGAAATTTGCATGCTACCTTTTCCAGTGGGGAAATCTATAGCTATTCTAGACCCTTCAAAATTTGGGTAATTACCAGAGATGGTTACTAGAAAATAAATTCTCAGTTCCTGAATAAAACTATGCAATTCTTGTTTTTGATGAGAAAATAATATTTAGCTTCTGGTGGAACTTTCCTGCGTGTTTTCTCCAGCATATTTCTCTGAAAAGCAATGATGGGGATGATGCTGGGAAATCCCCTCGCTACACTACACTTCCAGAAAGATTTTGGTATATGGCCAAATCAGCACTCAAAGGGAGAAATACACACAAACATACACATACATATGCATATAAATGTATATATAAACATATCACTGATTTTAAAAATTCTAGAATATCCTCATCAAAGTATTCTACTCAAATGCAAATAAAAAAAAATAAAAAATAAGGAAAAAAGAATGACACTCCATCTTCAACTCTACTTTGTTGCCAGATAAGCCCTTGAATTTAAAACACAGACACAAACATGCATGGCTCATATTCCCTAACATCAAAAAAGAGAAAAAATAGAAATAATGTGCAAAGTAATATAGTTGAAGTATCCCCCTGTTGCTCTTATGAACATCTTATGAACATCCAAAAATTTTTCTTTACCTAGTGAAATTTTAAAGGGCTATTGCTTCCTGAAGTAGCAAACTCATGTCACCTGCCTCCTGGTCTTCATTAGGATATAATAATATATTTCTATAATTCATATTAGAAATTAAGAAGTTCCTCGGTGGCATTTTGATAGAGATGACACTAATAAATGCATTACAGTTTTTGCAGTCTTGCTAAAATGTCACCCTTATTCAGGGTGTGTGTGTGTGTGTGTGTGTGTGTGTGTGTGTGTGTGTTTGAATTTCAACTCTAGACTTTGGACTTGCTAAGTAGATGCTCTACCACTAAACCACACCTACAGCAATTATTGTGATGGTTATTTTTAAGATAGCATCTCCTTTCCTGCTTAAACTGCTATTCACCTATTTTAGGCTTCTGATCAGAGCTCAGATGACAGACATATGCCACCATGTACAACTTCTTTCTTTTGAGACAGCTTCTCAAAGACTTTTCTGTCCTGGGTGACTTGAAGTCACAATCATACTCTTCTCAACCTGCTATGAAGCTAGAATGACAGGTATACCCAGCATTGTATTGAGAAATTCTCAAGTGAATGCAAGCCCTGAACCATGTTTCTCTTATCTTAGCCTCTCAAGTAGCTGGAAATACATATGTGAGTCACAGACATGCAGCTTAGTGTCACCAACTCTTTAAAAATTTAGGTGATATATAAGACATTGAGAGGAGAGAGAAAAAAGGAAAAGTCCATGGCTGATAATTTATGATTTCTGGATTTCAAAAATGTCTCTGACTTAAAATTCTGAAGTGGGAAGCTCACTGGCATTTGATGAACTCATACATCTGAATTAGTTAGAATCCAAGAATAAGAGAAATTCAATTGATGGACTTTGCCTTTTCTTATAGGTTTTATCTGTCATGACTATATTAAAACCTTTTTTCACTTAGTGGGCACAGATTGCTTGATCATCTTTTCATGCTTTGACACATGGTGAATAAATTACAGAATTAGACTATTAATGCCTGATCTTTTTTTAATTTAATTTAATTTTATTTGTGAACATACTGTACAGAGGGGTTACAATTACATGGGCAGGATAATGCGTACATTTCTTACCAAGCATTGCAGCCTCCTCCTTTGTTTACCCTTCACATCCCTTCCCAGCCTCCCCCCTCCCAATCCCAATCCCAATCCCAATCCCAATCCTTTCATTCCTCCCCCCCCCACCGCACTGCATGTCGTTTTGGACATGACAACTTGTACTTCTCATTGTTGCTACAGGTTAATGCCTGATCTTGCCAAAAGCATCCATTTAGTCACTGTTGATACCAAATGAAACAAAGATTCTGCTTTTATGGAATGAAAATTACAGTGGTTTCTTCAAAGTCACTTAGGATATATTGTTTAATTTTATAAGACTTTTTGTTTCCCTAGAAAACTTTTCTGAGACCAAAAAATAATGCAAACACCAACACTATCTGGCTCTTTCCTTTTCATTCCTACAGATAACAGAGTTTTTGCTTTTATTATTCATTAAAAGACAAATCCTTCTAAACATGCTACTATTGACAAACATCAGTAAGAAAAGCGGGTAATTGTTTTACTATTTCAGACAAAAGATCTTTGGAAGGACTATAATAAACACAATCTGATTATTTTTCAAGTGCCTTTGGCACTGAATCTCATCAGTCAATTAAGTGTACTCCCAGTAGGCTATCATTTGCTTGGGATAGAAAGGTACATCCATCAAGAACATTTTTAGTTTATCCTATTAAGGTGAATAATAAATCAGTTTACTTGCTTATTTCACAGGAGCTGATGGGTGAGTAGGGGCTATAAAAGGTTTGAGTAATGTGGGCAAATGAGTTAGAGATGGATTTGTTACAGATAAGAGCCATAACTTGAGTTAGAAAGTTTGAACAATCAAGATCTTCCTTTGTTTGATACTTATTCCATAGTAGGTCAGTTTACCCTGATGTTCTTTTCCTCTTTATTTTTATTTTTTAATTGGTGCTGGGGATTAAACCCAGGGCTGTGTGCATGATAAGTAAAAACTACCACTGAGCTGTGTCTGTAGCCCATATGTATATGTGTATATATATATGAATATTTTGCAAACACATGTTAAACATATAGTAGTTTTGTATACGTATGGAGTCCAGTGTAGAATGTCAATACATGTATATAATGCACAATGATCAAAGCAAGGTAAATTGCATATCTTGTCACTTCAAACTTATATAATTCTTGTGTTGGAAATATGTGAAGTTATATTGGAACTTGTGAAATATTCAATCAGTTGTTGGCAATCATAATGATCCACACAACCATGTGTGAACACATTCCTGCTTTTTAAATCAAGTATTATGTCCACAAGTCCTCCTTCAAAAAGACATCTGCATCACAGAATAGCACAACAACCTTTTAGCTTGACTTGGCAGACTGTTTGAAAGAGTGCTTACCACTGACACACTATCTTTAAGAAATAAGTAACAATGGTAGATGGAAATGTATTTTAAAAATCTAAGCCTAGCTGCCTTTCCAGTGGGAATGATGGCCGTTTGGTCTTCTTATGTGATTTGAAATCTCAGAACCACAGAGGGAGCTGCTGGCAATGACAGAGCCATTGTTGGTGAACTTAAAGCAAAACAACACTTGACCCAAGCTGCCTAAAGGATAAGACAAAATAAAAATTGGTAAGTCAGGCAGTTAATTGGGAATTCAAGAGTTCTTTAAAATATGTTCTTAATGAAACAAAAATCGTGACTCAAACTTTTCCACTATTGATCACCAATCTGATGAAGAGATTAAAGTGTAAGAAAGAAGGCAAATTTTCAATTAGCTAAAATTCAATGCCATTGGAAAACCACCCTCAATAGAATGCTTAGTTGAGTTAAAGGCATCTTGCAAATTGACAACCATATGTTATTATTCAACCCTGAGAAAACTGGGAATGTAATTTTAAGGGGCAGTTATTGAATTGGCTATGACAGAAAACAAATGCCAGGAAGATGGCATTTCCCTTGGCCTGTAAATGCTTCAGGTATTTTATTTTCAGTATAAAATGCTCCAGAGATTTTTATGCCTACAAATGAAATTCATTTTTCTTGCTCCTCCCCATTCATCTTTTCCCTTGACTTTTATAATAAACAGTGAACATGTTGACACTGGCACTCAATTCAGTAATGTTTAATTTCTACATTTCTTTCTTCAAAACAATATAATGTACTTTTAACTTTATCCACAACAAAACCCTCCTAAAATAGCCAACTTATCCAAATTTCCATTGTGAAGTGTAACATTGAAATATTACTTTGTCACTTGAAATGATCTTTCCCCCTTACAAATTGATATTAAAATAAATCAACCATAAATTAACATTGAACTAGTTACCCTGCCAATCCTATTTATATGCATTTACTAAAATGAAAATAAAACTTCTTCCAAACAAAGTATTTTAAGTAGGGTAATTTTAGAAGCATTTCCAAACCAAACCACACCAAATTTATTGCAAAGAATCAATCTTTTCTGAATTGTTAGAAAATGTTTCAACTATTGCTCGATTTTGTTGAGCTGGAAAAAAAATAGTGCTAAAATAGTGAGGTCAAAAATTTTCTAAAACACTTTTGGTTTACTAAAACTGGGATGGAGTGAAGATTGTTGCACATCCCTTTAACTTATCTCGTGAGGAGAAGGCTTTCTGTCTCTTCCTCCCAGGTCTTGTCATGGTCTGGGTGCATGACCAATAGAATAGTGAGGAAATTATTACTAGGATTCAGGACTTGGAGACTGACAGTTTCCCTTGCCAGGAGTCCTGAACTCCCGCTACTGGAAAGTCTACTACCTAAATGTTACCTGTTGGGTACCTCAGGAAAGGTCTGTGATTGTAGGAAACAAGGAGATGTGTTTGGGCACTCACAATCCTTCAGTGTGAAAGAAGCACTGCAGAGTTGAGATTAGTTTTCGCCAAACAGTTGTTTTCGGTTTTGAAGTAGTTAATCGTGCAGAGTAGATAACTGGATCCCCCTATCTCGGTTTCATTACTTTTGCTGTATACCTCATTATATTTTCGCATGTTTGGATTTCTTCTCACACCTAGGAAAGTTTTCAGTAACATCTCTGTTAACCCCAAATCTATGTCTGGATTGCAATAGATGTGTCTAGCAATCTACATTTATTTATGTGACATATTTACATATATTTAGTAAGTGTGAATTATACATATGGATGCACGTGTATGTATGTGTATGTGTGTGTATGAGTATAACTCATATTTTCCTGCCTTATGCCACACCAAAGTTGGAGTGAGTTTCTGACATGAGAACAAAGAACACTAAGCTCTGCCACTAATTCGGTGTGTTAAATCAGTTTTAACTTCACCAATGATGTCCTTGTGTTTTGAGGTGTTGTACTCATTTACTATTTTTCTCAAAACTTGCCTTGAAAGAATCTAAGACAGTAAAATTTATTTACAGGCACAGTAGACCGCTAAGTGACCAATGAATTCCTATAATAGCATTATTGTCACTAAATCCTGGTTTTTAGTGAACACCTGCCATGCACAGGACGCCTTGTATGTCTTAGGAGCAAACATAAATACTGAAGTGTACAGTTTCTGCCTCTAAGTAGCTTATATCTGAAGAACTGAAAATTGTAACCAATAATCAGCATGAGAAAAAGGAAACTTAAAACACTATTTTATTGAAAAAGACATTGTGCCTCCTGCTTCACTCTGCCACGTCTCTCCTGCCCTCCTCTCTCCCCTTTCCTTCCATTCTGGAAACCAGACATGGGCCATTTCATGTTATGACAGTTTCCTACCACTGAGCTACATCCCTGGTCACTACTCTCTCTCTCTCTCTCTCTCTCTCTCTGTGTGTGTGTGTGTGTGTGTGTGTGTGTGTCTGCATAGATCCTACATAAAGCTCAATACTGAGGAATGAGTTCGATGAAGGAATGGTAGAAATACATAAACTCCACATCTTTAATCAAGATCTATGTTTAGACAAACGTATCTGTCCTAGTAGAAACTTTTAGAGAATGCATTTTTCTGCTACATAAAATCCTGTTTGAGCCAGGCACCAGTGGTTCATACCTATAGTCCTTTCTGCTCATGAGGCTGAGATCTGATTGCAGTTTGAAGCCAGCCTGGGCAAGAAATGTCCATGAGATTCTCATCGCCAATAAACTACTTAGAAAAAGCCAGAAGTGGTGATGGATATAGTTCAAATGGTAGAGCATTAGCCCTGAGCATAAATAGGCTCAGGGACAGCAAACAGGCTCTGAGTTCAAGCCCCACAACCAACAAAAACCAAACCAAACCAAGCAAAATCCGATTTGATAATTATACCATTAACTTTTGGTTTCATTAAAAGACATCTTAAGAAACAACTGGGAGGTTTCTGTTGCCAAGCTTTCTGTAAGACTTTGTGGGATCTTTTTCAGTGTCTCTCAGTGCCCACAGAATGGGGATTAAAATGGGGTCCTCTCCAATGTAGTGTAAGTCTGCCTCATGAAGTACTGATAAGCATCCTTCTTTGTGATTCTTTTCATTGTGACTTCCAGAAAGCTTAGAGCCACATAATAACTCCATAAGAACATCTATTCACTCAAAATGATTTATAAAATATCCCCTTGGCCCCATCTTCAAAACTGGGAGCTGTAGTACAGTGAGCAAATTCTCCTAGAGATAGTGTTTGAACCAGGGAAGGCAGACAGCAGTACCTAAAGAAGGAAATAAAGAAGACACAAATTGACTTTGACAAATGCTGCAAATAAAATGAGGGTTATGAAAGAGGTAACTTACAAAGTGGTCAGTGAGGACATTCATGAAAAAAATAAGCCTTCAAAAGAGACATGATGACAAAGAAAAAATAGGATAACAAGAGACCCAGGAAAAGGACTGGTCTGAAAATGGGGCAAAGAATGTGCAAAACCCCCACAATGTAAACGCTACACTGGTAGGTAGGTCACAGCCTTTATGGTTTGTTTTGATCTTGGTTTCCTAATTTATTTCTATTTTTGGGTCTTAATTTTTGATGTTATCATTGTTTAACTGTGTGCAATATTATTTGGCTCTATTATCTTTGATCTATTACGGAATAAAGGAAGAAAGACAAATATATAGTTTTAACAAAAAATTACAGGCCTATAGGAGTCTGCAATACTATATACTTAAAATTACATGGTAATGAATCAACCTTAGGTAGTAAATTTTCATGGACTAAAGTGACTCGTATTATATTTCTATTAAGCAGTATTGTTTTAACTGAAATTCAAATCAACTGGCTCAACCTTGCTTATATGCTTACAAGACTAACTACATAGTTTTAATAAGAATGACTATAAATGTTTTGTTCAGGTCTCTATACTTTATGACATGCAAGAGCAAATCAGCTGAATCACTTGGCCAAATAGACGCATATAGTAAGTTGCTACTGTGTATTCAGAGTGCATATGTGGGGGGGGTCTACATTGAAGAAGAGATCAGGAAATTCAGTAGAAAACATTTGCGGCAGGTCTTCTGTGGGTTTTATACCAAAGTAGTCCTCAAATAAGAAGACTAAAAGAAAAAAGACTCAGATTTGAGCCACTGTGTGTGCCTTAAAATAATTCTTTAAACATAGATGTTCATGAAAATTTGAATCAATAGTAAAAGATTTCTATTTTCAGCCTAAAAGTTATCTTGATATTTATTTTTTCTCTTCCATACAAGAATATTCAGGTAGATCTGTACTCTAATGTGGTAGAAAATAAAATAAAACAAAATAAAATAATCCATATTTATGGAAAATAGTGACTATTCATTGTCTGTGAATTTCAGATGAAAACACATTCAATCTACTTATTGGTTCAGTGCCTACCCTATCATATTAAATGTTATATCATTCAGTAGATGAGAGAGATAGAGGAGGTATCTATAATCTACTGGAGAAAACAACTATTACAGAAAAAAATCCCCCCCAAATTATAATTAAGGCCACAATATGTAAGGTAGCCTATAACTGTTTTCTGAGACAATTTGCTAACATGAGCTGAATTAAATGTACAGCAAAGAAATATTTAGTAAGTTCACTTTGCTAAATATCCAATGTAACCACCAACTAGTATCAAGTGGACTCTACTTTATGAAGTATACGACAAAGATCACATTTAACAATCATTCACAAATACGAAATCAGCATACTGAATACTGATATCCCTTGAGGAATAAAAGCTATTTTGAAATAAACTTCACAAAGAGTCATTCAAAAAGTCACGCTAAGCCTGGCACTGGTGGCTCACATTTGTAAATAATCTTAGCTACTGGGAGGACTGAGATTTAGAAAATCAAGAGTCAAAGCCAGCCAGCAGAAAACTCTTCCACATTCCATCTTTGACATAATCAACACAAAGCTGGGCTGGAGGTATATCTCAAGTGATATAACACTCACCTGGCAGGTGTAAGGCCCTGAGTTCAAACAGTAATCCCCGAAAAATACATCACAATAATTAGCACAATAAGTATTATATCAATGCTGTTTAGCAGCAATCATGCTTATTAGCAATCACATTGCAAGATAAACACCTCAAGATATTATTTTGTCAGTCATGGGGCTTAAACTCAGAGCCTGAGTGCTGTTCCTCAAACCTTTTCCTCTTTTTGCTCAAGGCTAGCACTCTACCATTTTGAGTCATAGCTCCACTTCTGGCTTTTGAGTGGATAATTGGAGATAAGAGTCTCATGGGCACTTTGAACCATGATTTTCAGATGTCAGCCTCCTGAGTAGCTAGGATTACAGCTGTGAGCCACTGACACATGGCTGACCTCAAGATATTTTGAAAATAAATTTCCAAATATTAAAGAAGCTGTTGTCTGCCCCATAGTAACACATTATGCAAACGTCTACAAATGTTAACATACAGTAGTTTAAATGTTTAAATTAAAAATGCATAAAAAGTTTTCTAGACTTCCGAGTTATTTTTCAGTTTAAGCTCCTTACACAAAGGTAATTTTATGTTTTTCCTACTTTGCTTTTGTGAAGGGGATCTTTAAAGGGAGGCCTTTTTGAGCCTCATACTATGCACTAATCATTGTGATCTTAAGAGGGTTCCTTCAATCCAGCCGATTCTGTGAGATGAATGTAGTGAGGACTTTGTGGATTTGTAAGAACCAACCCTTGAATGAAGCTACCAACAGCTACAATGTGTGACACAGGCCACATGTAATACTGTCATCTACCTACTGAACATTGTAAGCATGTTACAGAATACTTTTCAAAGGCTAACTAGACCTTTCTCAGAGGCATCTTTTGTAATACCTTCCACTTACTCCTCTTCCCTCCAAGTGCAGGTATTGAGATGACATTTTTCTAATGCTTCAAGGTTACTTTCCAGTACTATTTCCTCTGATTTCTTGAAGTACTATTTGTAACAAAACTTGAACTGGTGTTTCCCTGAGCATTTTGTAGCAGTAGCGATGAACTTGATCACTCTCTAAATTTTAGTATCCAAATTTTAGTGTGGGTTTACTGTCTGCCTAGCTTGGATATTGGAAGAGACCTCTGTCATCCACTTGGATGGCATCCTTCTGTGGAACCTTTGGAAACTGTTTGACCCTGCTAACCAGGTGACCCATAGCTTAGTGCAGCTTCTTTGAATTTGAATAAGCCATCTTTCAAATCCATTCGCTGCGGTGGTTCCTGCACTACTCTGCACTACTTTATTCTTCAGAAAATTCCTTTACTCCAGCTTCTATCAGATCCTCTGGGAGACAATATCTGTAGAGTCCAGAGATGAAGAAGCCTGGAAACCTAAGCCAATTTTTCCAATAGTCTATTAGAACACCTCTAGAAATGAGAAGAACTTTCTTTAGGCCGATCACTATCTAGGTGATCTAGATATTTGACCATCATCATCAAATGAATAAACTCAGCTGAAGAAATGCCTATGCCTAGAAATCCACAAATTCACACATGATATTGTAGTTTCTGTACATGGGCTTGTATCATGCTCCAGGTTCAGTTGTGGGATCTTCCTGTGTCTCTCATTTTAGAATAAGTAGAATAGTAGAGTGTTTTATTTTTCTCATGGTGGATAGTAGAAGGTCCAGGAAACAAATCATTTCACCAAGTGACATAAAATCTGTCATTACTCAGACTGCATTTGAATGGACAAAGCATAGCATAAGGCCATGACAACTAACGAAGTAAACTGTTAACTCTACCCAATCAACCATGGCAAAAATGGAGAACAGAAGAGAAATGGTAAATAAATAACAATACCTACCACAGGTACGAACCATATCAAAATGAATCAAATATAGCTATTTTGTGAGGGGATCTTCAGTCTATATTTTTATAGTATATAATATTTCCTGATAGTGGAAGAAAAGTCCTAAAATACAATCATTTTCCTCTTAAAACTTACAGGTACCAGCCATAGATTTCACCATATTAAAGCTTGCAAGCATGGAAATTACTCCATGTAAGCTACTGTAGTACAAATTCTTGCAAGCTTTAGAAATAATGTGTCATTTTTTGTTATTAATACTTTTTATTGTGAAAATAGTGTACAGAGGGGTTACAATTACATGATCAAGGTGATGAATACATTTCTTATCAAGCATTGTTGCCTCCTCCTTTGTTTCCCCTTCCCATCCCTGCCCTCCCATCTCTCCCCTGCCCCCTGCCCTCCTCCTCCTCCTCCCCCTTTCCACCAAAGTTGTAAAGTTCCTTTTTCAACATAAAGTCTTGTACATCTCATTGTTGCAATGGGTCCACCTGTATCCCTATTTAAACAATTTGTTTATTTCCCTTCCCCTTCCCAAATTATACCAACATCAAATACAGTGAAAACAGGGGTTATACTGTGAGGGAGGGATATACAAAGCAACAAAGAAATCATCTTATAAATATGTTAGAAACAATAGCAAGAAAGAAAAAGCATTTGAGAAATAAATTTCAGTACTATTTTATCTGCTGCTTTTACTTTTAGGATGTTTTTTCATAATATTAATAAAACTGCTCATATAAATGTACCATTTGATAGCATATACTTATTCTATAATGATGTAATTTGTTAGCAATTAGCACTCTAAAATAAAGTCAATAAATAAGTAAGACTGATAATAAAAATTGAAGATATTAAACAAATACATGTATTTACCAGGCACATAATTCTGCATTATTTTTATTATATTCACTTCTTATGAGCATATTAATATTACTCCAAAATAGAAAATACTTATTTTGACTAAAGCTATAAATCCAGTTTTCCACATTGGAGAATTAGGAACAACAGAAGTTTCAAATAGTAATTATATAAATAATTAGGCATAATTGCCAGGCTGCAAAATTAGCTCTATAAAACACACAGTGAAGTATTTAGCAAGTATTCACTGAATGAAGTTTATGAACACAAGTATATAAGATTGAAGAAATTTTGATCATTTGTAATTTATGGAAGGAAACAGTGAAATGAACAACAGATTTTAGATGATTAGTAGCTGATAAGGATTTTTTAGAATTAATACTTCATAAAAATTTAATGTTTTACACATTAAAATTAGCTAAGACTATTCAGAAATACAACAGTATATGTTTGAGGAAATATGATGAAAATTATAAGCATATAAAAATTGCTATAGGTACTACCTTAATAAATACTAGAATTTCTGAGGGCTGGGAAGGTGGCTCAGTGGTAAAGTGCTTGCATGAGGCCCTGGGTTCGATTCCTCAGCACCACATAAGCAGAAAAAGCTGGAAGTGGCACTGTGGCTCAAGTGGTAGAGTACTAGTTTTGAGCTGAAGAGCTGAGGACATTGCCCAGGCCGACAGTTTAGGTTCCACGACTGGCAAAAAAAAAAAAAAAAAGAATTTCTGAGCACAATTGACTCATATCTATCATTTAACTACTCAGGGGGCTGAGATCTGAGGGCTGAGGTTCAAAGCTTGCCCAGGCAGGAATGCCCATGAGATTCTGATCTCTGATTAAACATAAAAAAGATGGAAGTGAAACTGTGGCTCAATTGGTAGAACACCAGCCATGAGAAAAATAGCTAAAGGACAGTACCCAGGCCCTGAGTTCAAATCCTAGTACCTGCACAAAAATAAAAATGAAAGCCTGTAATTTCCTGAAAATACATAAAACTGTATTCCTTCCCTAAGTTTATTGTCTTTTCTTTCTCCTTTATTTTTTTTGGGGGGGTCCGGTCATGGGGCCTGAACTCTGGGCCTGGGCGCTGTCCCTCAGCTCTTCAGCTCAAGGCTAGTGCTCTACCACTTGAGCCACGGCACCACTTCCAGCTTTTTTCTTTTCTGTTTATGTGGTGCTGAGGAATCGAACCCAGGGCCTCATGCATGCAAGGCAAGTGCTCTACCACTGAGCCACCTTCCTAGCCCCTCTCCTTTTGTTTTTGCTTTGGTTGTTGCTGCATTTTTAATGCTATTGCCTCCAAATTAAATGTCCAGCATCTCAAACTAACAAGCTTATTCTCCTCTGTCTGTCTCTTTGTGAGTTTCATTTCATTATTAAGCTCTTATTTTATGCTTTTGACTATTTCATAAATTAATACATTATTCAAATATATTATTTCAAAGTTATATACATCTTCAAGGACCAAGCATCTCTCTGTATTTCTTAATTATAATTCTTACCCCTAATTCTTACCATGATGCTAGGTCTTTTCTCAATAAATGTTGACCATTGGTTCCTCTACTTGGGATAGCTAAGGAATGCTATCAATACAAAAAGACAACCACAAGCGTATAGCTGTCTTTGTGGTCTGTTCCCAATGTACACTATCGATTCAATTTCCATCAGGCAAACTTTTTGTTCAATCAATTTAAAGCCAGATGCTTTAAAGCCAGAGACTTGTTAGGAAGAAAGAAAAGCTGTGACAAACAAGAGCTCAAAATAGATGGAAGAGCTAGTAAAAAGCACTAGTTACATGGCTTATAACTTCTCTGTTTTTGACCTGTTATTTTGTACCATTATGGATGAGTCATGTCCAAACAGAGTACCAGCTTTTGGATAAATGTATATAAAGATATCAGATCTCTCTCTCTCTCTCTCCTCTCTCTCTCTCTCTCTCTCTCTCTCTCTCTCTCTCTCTGTGTGTGTGTGTGTGTGTGTGTGTGTGTGTGTGTGTGTGGTGCTAGACATCTAGCCCAGGGCCTTATTCATGCTAGACAAATGTATTAAGTATCCTATTAATGGGTAAATAAATCCCCAGCCCAGTCCTGCTTCTCTTTTACTCCTAATATCAGTCAGAGACCCAACCAACTAGACAGAAAAGGAGTCTTTCTAATACATTGTAGTCATTTTGCTGGGTCAGTCATCAAGGTCTGCCTTTCACTTAGCTGGGTGTTTCAGATTTACAAATGTGTTGGTAATGCTTGGGATGGGATAATTCTATTGAACACCGAGGGCCTCTTACATATTAAGAAGACCCTTTGGGCAAGCTCCCCAGCTTTGAAGATCTTTACAAAATGGTACATTCTGAGTCTGTGAATCTGAAAGGGGCCTGAGATTCAGGATGTCTCCCAAGACTGCAGGTGCTGTTGCTGCTTCTGGACTAGAGACTACTCATTATTCCCAGGCTTAAAGATGCTTATTTCATTGGTCTGGGGTGAATCTTGAACATCTGTTCTTTTTGGAACCTGCTGAGTAATCTAAGTAGTGTCTAATTTCAGACAAACTAGAATGGACCATCATCTTTCTGACAAAAATCTCTTTTAGACAGCAGGTGTCTGAACAGTCCTTGGGTAGTAAGGAAATGATGTGACTGCAGTCTTTGATCACTGGCCTATATGGACTGGGTGCCTTCTTTCCATGATTTAAATCTTTTCTTAGCATGTAAATATTTGACTTTAATGTCTAGATGGTATATGCAAAAAGGCCATACTAATTCAAGACAGGGTCAAAGACAAGATAAAATATCCTAACGCTGCTTTATACAGAATGGTCTGCTATATCCATTTTACCTCATCTTTTTCACAGAGTTACAAATTTTCAATGCCTACTTCCATACCCATTGTGTCAAAATTTATATTTTTAATAATATTCTAGGGTGATTTGTAGGCTCATTACATTTCAGAAGCTCTGCTCTAATGAAAGAATTCTTTTCCATATTTTCAGAAGTTTCATATTCAAGTGTTTGATAAAAGTGATAGCGTTAACACGATGTCCAAAGCACTTAAGAAAATTAATGTTAGCTTCCAGCCAAAATGAATAATGTAAGTTGAATAAAAGCATGGATTCTTTCCTATTTTGTTTTAACAAGGTAAAACTGAGGTTAAACTAAGAGTAGCATGCTAATTCTTCAAACTGATCCACCGCTTTGGCTCTGTGATGTTTCAGGTCATCAAATGCAAGGTAGGTCCTACCAACATGGAAGTAATTAATACTGGACTAATTGAAGAGATTGCATGATTTTTCCTATAAGAACACATCTTCACCTCACATACTGTCCTTGTCCTTGTAACTTTCCATTACACACATGGTTATTTCTCCAGGCCTGGAAGGGCAATCTCTAACATAGAGGAGGAGCACAGCAATGTTTCTTGTCTTGTTAAAAGGTGGATTCTGATGGATGAGCTTGGAGTAGGACCTGAGATTCTACATATGTAAGGTCCTGGGAGATGCAGATACTGCACATATGTGGGCTGAACTTTTGAGTTTATGACTGTTAAAATGAACACTAGCACCTTTGCAGTTCCCTATACCTGTAATCATTTCTTGCCTAGTATCTACAGGATTATTCTCCTTCTCTTCAGTTAGGTTTCTGCTCAGATATCGTATTTTCATACCACTCCATTTTATGTCAGGCCCTTAACACTGTATTGAACTTCATCCTCATGTGTCTTTCCCGCCCTCTACCCCCTCTGCCTCGCCGTACTTAGTAGGTCTTAAGTTAGAGTTTCATTTGTTTGTCATCTATAAGAACAGTGATTTTGCTGGACATTGGTCCAGCAATAATCCAACAATCCCTACTACTCAGCAGGTTGACATTTGAGCCAACCCAAGCAGGAAAGTCCTGAAGACTCTTACCACCAATTAACCACACACATAAAAGGCAGCACTGGAGCTGTAGCTCAAGCTGAAGAGCTCCAACCTTGAGGAACAAAGCTAAGGAACAATGCCTAGACCTTGAGTACAAACTCCAGTACTGGTACATGTGCACACACACACACACACACACACACACACACACACACACACACAAATGCATTATGTTCTTGATGACTGTATTCAGCACTAGATGATAACAAGCACATATCTGGCAGCATATTTCTTAAATTTATAAATAAATTCATTCCTAAGTTCTACTCTTCTCTTACTGAGGGCTGGGAACTAATTTACAATACAAATGCATGCTAACTGAGAGATGGATGAGTTAAGACCAAAGCCAGACAAGCAATTAATTGTCTTCAATTCTCTTACAGGCATCAGCAGCATTCTGGAGCTAGTGAACATGTCATGTGTCTAAAGATAGTCCTCCAGGGCTCCCAGTTTAGCAAACAGTCCCCATATTGTACAAATGAAAATAAAGTTCATCCCCAGGACTATGGACTGTTGTTACTGGCTCCAAGAATTAGCCTGCCAGGTGGCCAGCCTTTTTGAGAATCTGATTCAAGAAAATGACATCATACCTTAACTCTTCTGAATCACATATTCACCCACTGAGTAGCTCAGATAAAACTGATTACATGATGTCATTTTCTATTTCAGCAAAGAAGCCAAGGGTTTGGATGGATGTTTACTTCCCATTAACATCCTTGAGCCAAGGCGGGCAGCTTGATATTCTTCATGCCAATGGTACCTGTTAAAATGAAAACTAACAAGGCTGAGCTGTCACAATCTATTTTTTTAGTGATATGTGAGTCTTAGTTACTTGGTTTGGCCTTCAAAGATCTGAGAGATACAAATATAAGCTCATTATTTGTTTTATATATTTGAGAACAGATCTTGGGCTCAATAAACTTTACCTTCCAGGAATGGGAAAACCATCTCTCAATTAATTGGAAGAGAACTTATTAAGGAAATTGCTTAACATGCAGATATATTAACTATTAGGCTGGAATTCTAAGGTATAATTAATATGTGCATGCATGTGTGCTATTCCCCTTTGTAGATAATTATTTCATTATGCAGAGTTGAATATCAAGTTGTGTGTGTAATCATCCAAACCTATATCCTCTGCTTAAGCAAATGCTGGCCTACCTTTCTCAAAGAATCTGTGGTAAGGTGTGGCCATGTGGCAATGTGGCTCAAAGAGTTTGACCTTCAAGGTCACCTTCATCTTCCCCCAGATAGCTTGATGCAAGCTTCTGGAGTAAATTGTAAGTCACTATCTATAGATGAAGGGACTATAGAATGGAAGACTCCTATAGATGAAGTTGAAGAATCTCCCAAAGGAGCAGTTTGTAAACAGAAAACAAAATTTTGTAGTATTACTACTAAGAGTTTCTCTTTATGTAGTATCTAGTACCAGAGAAGAGTATGGTACCTCTTCTAGACACATATAAGTTGTCTTTAGGGTAGAGTACTTCTTTCTGTGATTCCTAAAATCTATAAAATTCTTTAATAATCATTGTAAGATCTCAGGGGTAAAAAACTTTCTTGTTTTTAATGTACTTATAATGTACTATGTGATTTTTTGGTGTCTTTTGTATGTTCTTCCCCCCTGGTATAACCCTGTTTTCACTGTATTTGATTCCGGTGCCCTACAACTTGTAGATACACTTTTCTAATTTGGAGAGGGGGAGGGAAAAAACAAAATGCTTAAATAGGAATATAGGTTGACCCATTGTAACAATGAGATGTACAAGATACTCTGTGGAAAATGAACTTTACAACTTTGGCAGGGGAGGGAGGAGTTGGGGAGGTGAGGAGGGAAGGAAGGTGTGGTAGGGGAACAATAAAGGAGGAGGTAATAATGCTCCATAGGAAATGTACTCATTACCTTACTCATGTAACAATAACCCCTCTGTATGCTATTTTTACAATAAAAATATTAAAAAATAACTTTCCTATTACAGAGAGAGAGAGAGGAAATCACTCTGAAATCATTCTGTAAAGTAATAGTGTCCGATTCACCTAGTTTTGGCTTCTTGAATTATCTTAATTACTATATTTGGTCTTGATTTGTCAACTTCTTGTTATTGTCATTGTTATTTTATGATTATCATCATCCATTGTTATTTTTATCATCAACAACAACATCAAGTAGTTGTATGAAGAGGGTTTCAATTAAACATTTCAATCATGAGAACAATGGCTGTAGATTAATGGTACCTATTCCACCATTCTCCTCCCCATGTATCCCAACACCACACAGCCTTTTTTTTTAATGCCAGTCCTGGAGATAGATCATGGCCTGAGTGCTTTCCTGAGCTTTGTTGCTAAAGGCTAGCTCTCTACAGCTTGAGCCATAGCTCTGCTTCCAGATGTTTTTTGGTGTTTAATTAGAGATAAGTCTCATGGACTTCCCTGCCCATGCTGGCTTTGAATCATGAGCCTCAGATCTCAGCCTCCTATGTAGCTAAGAGTATAGGTAGGATTATAAGCATGAATCACTAGAGGCCTGATTCTCCCTCCCCTAGCTTTTTTTTTTTTTTGAACGTTTTTGTTGTTGTCAAGGTGAGGTATAGAGGGGTTACAGTTATATTTCTTATCAAACTTGTTATCCCTTGCCTCATTTTTCTCCTGCTTGCCCTTCCCCCATCCTCCCCTCCCCAACATATTGTCTTGTGCATATTGCTGTTGCTTTAGTTCTTTGTTTCACTATTATGTTGTTTCCCTTCTTCATAGTTGCCCTATCTTTGTTAGTTATTTTGAGATTGAGTCTCAACTACTTTCCTGCCCATGCTGGCTTTTAAGGACAATCTTTCCCTTTTACTCTCTCCAGTAGCGAGTTAGTATTATATGCATGAGCAAGGAACACCTGACCATTTGGCTTCTTCTTGACAGTAAGAATACATGACTATCAGAATTCCCTATCATCTCTGATGTTATGGATAAAATAAACAAGTGAATGAATCAATAAATAAAATGAACAATAAAATATATAAAATAAAATGAGTAAAATAACTATAAAAGAGTAGTTCTTCTGAGTTAATGAATTAATTAGGACCAAGACAGATTCCACAAAGTTTTGTAGTCTACAGTATCTGTAAGATCAACTTGTTCATGTTTAAATGTCCTTGTAATAAAAATCTTGCTACTTCACTAAAAACAAAGAATAAATGCTAAATTTCCTAATGGACACCTTAGTAGCACACTTAGAGGGACATTTTACATAATCATAATCCTGGGATATTTAAGATTCTTTTACATTTTCAACCAAAGCAATGAGAATTGAAACAGGTCATTTTCTTTTGTGATTCTGGAGAGAGCAGTAAAACAGTTAGCATCTAAATTTTTAACTCTACTTTTCAGAAAATATCATTCACCTGGAAATTTAAAAGGGCATGGCAGACTCACCAGATACTCTATAAAGGAAAAGATGTCCAGAACTAAATTGGCTGAACCTAAGGTACTAATCTTTAATAGGAATTGGGGAAAGGTGCCCAATTAACGTATAAGCCCCTAAAGGTGGTCTATTCAAAGCTTGAAGCTTGAGACATGGTATGTGTTAAATTTAGAGCACTTTGAAATACACAAAAAAGCAAGCCTACAAAATCCAATTCAACTGGCAGGGGGTCAATTATGAGCTTTAATGAAAAATAAACACGCCAGCTACCTAAGAGGAATCACAAACAAACTGCCTCCGATCTTCCTAGTGTTTTTCTTCTTTTCCTTTCTCTAATTAATATTAATTTTCATTTGGAAAAAAAAGGTCAGGTCCTTTCCATATTAGCCATATTAATTCTGACTTTGTAGCAGGAAGTTTGTCAATTGTTGCTTCCTTCTCCAGCTTTCCTATCTTTCCTGTTGCCACGGCTAGTATTCTAGAAAACACACTTTCTTTTAGACAAATTGACATCCTCAATGCAATTTTTAAGTGTTTTTATTTAGTTATTCATTTATTTTTATTTGGTTTTTTTATAGAGCACAAGTCCCAAGAGCATTAGGCAAGGATAAAAGACCTCATATTCATGGCCTTCCTGAAGAATTTCAATGTGCATTTCCCTATTAAAATCCTAAGGAATCTCTGTTAAGGTACTATATTACAGTTGTTAAGCCTATGGTTCTTCAGAGTTTTAAGCTACATATCCTATTAAATTTATCAGTATTCCATGTACCTACTTGGAAAAGAATGATATTAAATAAACTAGAGGAGGGAGGAATTAAATGCTCCATTAGAACATAACAAATATGAAAATTAAAAACCAAACATTAACCTTTTGTTAACGGGAGAATTTTAGATATTCTGTTTGAAAATGATCTACATTCTATGATTTTCCCTTTCTTTTTCTCTTTCTCTTATTACACCTTTTTCATTGACACTTCAGTAATTACTCATTTGTTAACCAATATTCATCCACTCTTATCCAACAAATTATTAATGAAACAAAAGAAATCAGCCAAACAACAATGGCTCATGTCTCTAACCCTAGCTACTCAGGAGACTGATATCCAGAATTGTTTCAATCACTAGGAATCACTAAATGAAAATCAAAATCAGATGAAAAATAAGTATAAATAAAATGATTGATAATATATTTTGGTAACTGTGGAGGGGGAGTTGGCCTTTTCATACTCTGCTGGTGTGGTGAAAATGGTGTAATTCTTTTGGAAAGTTGTCTGTTAATACCTTCAGGCTTAATATAGGGCACCATAAAATATACCTAAGAATTTCACTTCTAGTAATATTATGAAGATAAATGTAATTTTCCACATAAAAATTTGTAGCAGTCATAGTGACTCATATCTGTAACCCTAACTACTTGGGAGGTGGGGACTGGGAAGATCATTGTTGGAGGTCAAACTGGGCAAAAAAATTTTTACAAGATCCATCTCGTGAAATGTGATACAGCACCAGACATATGCAAGCAAACAGTGCCAGTGTAAGGCCCTCAGTTCAAAGCATAATATTAACACACACAAACACACACACACATACACACACAAAGCAGCTCATATAAAATGACAAAATCAATTCGGAAATTACACAAAACATTCAGAAATTAAAATATGTTAAAATAAAATTAGGCTGGGGGCGTAACTTAATAGTGTAAGACTCTTTAGCATGCACAAAGCCCTGTATTCAATCCCTAGTATAAAAAAAACAAAAGTATGGGGGGGGGAGGGGAGAGGCTGGGAAGGGATGTGAAGGGTAAACAAAAGGAGGAGGCTGCAATGCTTGGTAAGAAATGTACACATTATCCTGCCCATGTAATTGTAACCCCTCTGTACAGTATCTTCACAAATAAAATAAAATAAAAAAAGAACTTTAAATAGACAAAAAAACAAAAAAAGTACATTATTATTTAAATAAATTTTAATAAGTTTATATTGTGAAAATACTGTACAGAGGGGCTACATTTAAATGAGCAAGGTAATGAGTACATTTCTTATCCAACATTGTTGCCTCCTCCTTTGTTTTTCCCCTACGATCCTTGCCCTCCCATCTCCACAACTACATGCCCCCCTCCCCTCCACTATGTTAAAATAAAATTTAATGGTTTTTTTTCAAAAGATAGATGCAGCTGAAAGGAAATTTACTGAACTAAGAGATTTTTTTTCTCAAGACATGATCAAGGAGTCAGCACAGTGAAACAAATGGATGGAAATCATGAGAGTGATGATTGTCATGAAGAATAGTTTGGAAAGATGTTTTGAAAAATAGAAAAAGAATTAATGAGAGTGAAGCAAAGAAAAAGAGCTATACATGCTTGGGAATTGGTTAACTCAGTCTTCAGTTTAAAGAAGCCAAGTAAATACTGAGAAGGACATTTAAACTAAAATCCATGTCTGGAGATAGTAGTTATTGTCAAATGAAAACCCTGCAGTGTTAAGGAAAATGAGAGGAAAGATAACTTCAAAGGGATACAACAGTAGATACCAATCCATCAGAGATATGAAGAGGAGAAGTAAATGAAGCCAAACTTCTACTAACAAAAGCCGATGTATGTGTGACTGACTATACAATCATTGGAATATTAAAAATATTTGGTATATTAAAATTTCTATTCAAGCATTGGTAGCTCATGCCTGTAATCCTAGCTACACAGGTGACTGAGATATGAGGATCACAATTCACAGCCAGCCCTGGCAAGAAAGGCTGAGACTCTTATCTCCAATTAACCACTAAAAAGCCAGAAGTGATGTTATAGCTCAAGTGGTAGAGAGCTACCCTTGAGCAAAAAAGGCTCAGGGCCAGTGCCCAGGCCTTGAGTTCAAGTTCCAGGACTACAGTACACACAAGCAGTCTAATTTGTATTTTTTAGGAGGATAAAATTAAATTATAGTTAAGAACTGCTGAAGATACAAGTATTAACATATATCATTAAAGATTAACAAGATATTAAAGTATACATGTTAAACAATTCCTTCCTTTCTTTCTTGCTTCCTTCCTCTGTTTTCCTTCTACCTCCTTCCTTCTTTTTTCTATCTCTCTTCCCTCTTCCTTTCCCTTTCTTTCCTTCCTTCCCTCCTATTTTCTTTTTTCCTTTCTACCTCCTTCCTTCCCTATTCTTTCTTTCTCTTGTCTCTTCCCTTCCCCTTCCTTGCTTCCTTCCTTCTTGCTTGCCTGCATTCCTGCCTTCCTGCATGCCTTCCTGCCTTCTTTTTCTCTTTCTTTCCTGTCTACTTCCATCCCTTCCCCTCCCTCCCTTCCCCTCCCTCCCTCCCTCCCTCTCTTCCTTCCTTCCTTCTTTCCTTCCTTCCTTCCTTCCTTCCTTCCTTCTTTCCCCTCTTTCTCTTTCTTTCTCCTTATTTGTATGAGCTTATTTTGACTTCCAAATTTCATGTTTTTTGTTGTTGTTGTTTTGATACTGTAGCATGAATTTAAGGTTTCATGATTGCTAGACAGACCAGGAATTATATTACTTGAGCAATACCACTCATACAAAAAAAATTTTTTTTGGGGGGGTCCAGTCATGGGGCCTGAACTCTGGGCCTGGACGCTGTCCCTCAGCTCTTCAGCTCAAGGCTAACACTCTACCACTTGAGCCACAGTGCCACTTCCGGCTTTTTTCTTTTTTCTTATGTGGTGCTGAGGAATCGAATGCAGGGCCTCATGCATGCAAGGTAAGTGCTCTACCACTGAGCCACCTTCCCAGCCCATACAAAATTTTTTAAGACATCAGAAAAATGGGAACAGTATATAGTTTTAAAGCACAAAAGGAAAAATTAAATCTCACAAATGTGACATATAAAGCAATGAAAAATAAGTGGCTAGCTCAACGCCTCAGTGTAAACAAATTTCAAGCAGCATTACTGAATAAAAACTCATTTCATAAGAATGCATAGGATCTGAGTGCATCTGTATTCAGTATAATCCTTTTACTAAAATGTCCAAAAATTGATTCATCTATTTTTAGAACCATTTGGTTTGTGATATGACTATAAAGAGAAGGATGTGAAAAATAAACAGAATTCATAGTTTCTTAGAAAAAAGAATAAAGCAATGGCGATAGGGTGTAGGAGTAAATGTATATGCATTGTTTATTATTATTCTTTGTTTCTTTGACATGTGCTACAAATATTTTAGCACATTTTCAATTTCTTTCTGTCTCATTCTGTTTATATTTTTAATTGTTATTATAAAGGTGATGTTCAGAGGAATCACAGTAATGTAAGTCAGGTGAAGAGTACATTTCTTTTGGGACAATAATGTTTTCAATTCCTAAGCAAAAGAATGAATAGATCCATACACCACACCACACAACCCCCCACCATAGTCACCCCTCTCCACACTAACATGCTGCTCTGTTCCAGGACCTTTTCCTCCTTGAAAAAGGCATTCATTTGTTAATTAAAAAAGGGGACAAGCCTAGTCTGAAAAAAGAGAGTAGTGCAGTTCCTATAAGGCAGAATAAGAAACAATTGAGCAAAGTGACCTTAGATATTTTTCCATCTATTTAAGTTTGAAGGAATATGGAATATATTTCATTTCAAAGTTCTTTTGCCATTTTTTTATTATGGAACAAGGTTCCCACTTCTTGAATTCTTATTACTGGTCAGCAATGAGCTGACCTCTAATGTCTGGGAGGTGATTGAAGAGATCATGTGTTTGGCATTCAAATCTTTGTAGACCATGGAGTTCAGGTCAGAAGAGAACCAAAATGAACCTTGAACTCTTATTCTGGATGCCATACTAAATGCATTCAGTTTCAGGGGATTGTTAACCTATTATAGTTTTTATATTTCTCTAGATTGGCTGGATCATTTTAGAAACTAATTTGGAACAAAACTGAACATCTACATAAATATTGATGAATGCCAATAGAATTTGAGTTGTCTGCAACAACAAGTCTTAAACAAAGCCTTTACATTACTTAAAATGATACAGGTAGCAGCACAACTATGTTCACTGCAGCATTATTCACCATAGCTAAGATATGAAACCAACCCAGATGGCCCTCAGTAGATGAATGGATCAAAAAAATGTGATATGTGTGTGTATGTGTGTGTGTGTGTGTGTAAAAATATGTGTGGAAAAAACATCATCTTAAGTGGAGCAGCCAGACCCAAAGAAATATGGGTCCCATGGTTTCCCTTATTTGCAATAATTAGTATACGTTCAAAATAATTTTAGCAGATGAGCAGAATAGCTCAATAGTACATATATATATACATATATATATATGACTATATAAGCTGATGCTAAGTGAAATCACCTCCAAGACATAGACATACGACATTTTTATTTGTTGTTGTTTTCAATGAACCATGCGATTTTTGGTTTCCTTTGTATGTTCTTCCCCCTATGGTATAACCCATTATCATTGTATTTGATTTTGGTACCCTGGTATTGTATATACATTTATTTGAAGTAGGGAAGGGAAGGGGAACAACAGAATGGTGAGTCAAAGGACAAGGGGAAACCAAAGCAACAGTGATATACACAAGACAATATGTTGGGAATGATGTGTACAACTTGGCGGAGGGTTGGGAGGGAGGGAAATTAGGAGAAAATGAAGGAAGGGATAACAAGTTTGACAAGATATGCATTTATTACCTTACTTATGTAATTGTAATCTCTCTGTACATCATTTTGGCAGTAAAAAATGAAAAAATTAAAAAGCACAAAATGCAGTATAAGCTGTGAACACTCTGGGAAATGTAAAGCTCTCTTTCAGAAATGTCTCGATTGGTCTTAATCAATCATTCTTAAATGGCAAGTCTTGAAATTCAACCCATACATAAATCAAGACTCTACAAAGGATATTAAATGTCTACCTCATGCCATTAGAAGAAATTCAAGGACTGTCAATATTTTTAAAATTCTATATAATAGCAGACAGTAAAAAAAATCCTTAAAGGTTTATTCAGCCTTAGTAATAACACAATAAGTTTATGAATGTAAAATGTTTAGCATAGTGCTTGGCACACTTTCTAAGTGTCAGAAGCAGGGATTTTTTATTTCCTTGAAAGGCAATGCTTTAGTTAATTCTCTCTCTCTCTCTCTCTCTTTCTCTGTGTGTGTGTGTGTAAACAGAGGCTATGGAAACAAATCATGATATTCCCAAGAAAATCTTATGAAGAAAAACAAAAAAGATTTTAAAAGATTTTTGTTTTATTACTAAAAAAAAAGAACATTACAGATGTGACAAATTAGACTAAGGTTTTTTTCCAGATGAGATAAACTTAGAAAACTTAAATCACAATTAGCATGGTATTTATAACAAATTTTTATGACAGTATTAAATCAAACAGCACAAAATAAATCATATGCATTATTTTCATGTAAAATAAAAATGAAATTAAAGAAGTTTGCTAAAGACCTTCTCCTGGACACTCAGAACTATTTCTCTTCATAAAGAAAGAGTAAAAAAAACCTTCATATGTCTTATATTACTATTTTCTGTCACAATTAGATTGCAGTTGTGTCCATATAAGCCCTTTTTTATATTGTTTCATCCAATATATGACTAATTCAAGGAGAGAAAGAGAAAATTCTATTGGAAAGAAGGAGCTGCTAAAAATTTCATGCAAGAACCCAGTAGCTCTGTAGGGGTAAGTATTGCATAACCATAATTATGACTGCTATTCGGAGATGAGGAAATTGAAGCTTATGGGGATTAACTGATTTATTGGAACTTATCCTGAAATTGATGGAGCCAGAACCACCCACCATCTATATGTCTTATAGCTTCAAAATCAAGTTGTTTTTTTAAAATCATTTGATAGTTCCATGAAGCCACCCCCACAGCAGTAATTTAACTCTCCTTAAGAGGAATGGCATTTACAATGGATATGTGTGTGTATATATATATATATATAGAGAGAGAGAGAGAGAGAGAGAGAGAGAGATTGCATATATCTATATCTATCTATATATATAGATATATTGCATATATCTATATATATTGCATATATATCTATATCTATTGTTCTTGGCCCTATGCAAAATCCTGGAAATACAATAAAAGAATAGAGAGAAGAGTAGCTACTAAACACTGGAGAGAGTAGAGGAATGGGAGGGAGGGATAAGAAAAGATTGGTCAAGGAGAATTAACTTAGAGTTAGGTTCTAGTGTTCTACTGAATAGTGAGGTGGTCATAGCTAAAAGTTCTATACCATATATTTTTAACAATGAGGCAGCTGGTTCTGGTGGCTCATGCCTGTAATACTAGCTACTCAGGAGGCTGAGATCTGAGGATCATGGTTCAAAGTCAGCCCAGGCAGGAAGGTTCATAAGACTCTTATCTCTAGTAAACCACCAGAAAACCAGAAGTGGTGCTGTGGCTCAAGTGGTAGAGTATTAGCCTTGAGCTGAAGAGCTGAGGGACAGCAGGCCCAGGCCCAGAGTTCAAACCCCACAACCAATATTATCTTGCCCATGTAATTTGTAACCCCTCTGTATGGTATTTTCACAATAAAAACAAAAACAAAAACAAAAACAACACTGAGGCTAACAAAAGATTTTAAATGATTTTTCAAAAAACAAATGATAAACATTTAAAAGATGTACATCATTCTCACAATTTGAAAGTTACATAATATCTGTCTGTATATGTGGAAAAAAGCATCTGGTACTCCATAAATATGTACAAATTTTATGTGTATGATAAAAAGAGATTCCAAAACTTAAAAAGTAATTTAAAAATATCCCCGGACCTAAGGACTCTACTTCTCAAGAACAGGGGAAAGCCAAGAAAATATAAAGACCTTCATTATATCTACCTTAAAGAAATGTGGTAGGTAGGTATTTAAATTTCATAAAAATAAATAAAATAAAATTTTAATTCCCCATGTAGCAAGCAGCCACTGGTGTATATGGTACAGATATCAACCATGACCATTACCACAAGTCTGTTATCAGGAAGTCCTATTGAACTATGGTCCTATTCAATGTAGACTCTCAACAACAACCTCATCAACCAGAAGCAAGTTATGGTTAATTCACATCTTACGTGGAGTAGTTTAGATAAAAGTTTCAAGGGATTTCTTAAGACATTCACAACCAAGTAAGTGTGTGGGCAGGGTGGAAAACTGGGAAGAATATTTAAAAGGATATAGAGAACTTTGCCTTGACAATAAACAGTAAAAAGTCAATAATAAAAATAATGGTCATCACATATGGCTGGCCATATGCTTGACATCACAAAGAGGCGTGGAATACATTAAAAGTTTTAGGGGCCGAGACTTTCTTTCACTATCAGTGTCTTTCACTGTGACATTTTTGTGCATGCCTATAAGATTTTTCAATCATATCTACCCTTACTGACTCCCACATTTTCCAATTCCTCTCTCTATCCTCTCTCTACCCATTTGTGGTTCTCTCATGGTCCATTTGCTACTTTCTCATCATTTCCTTATTTTTCTATCTTCCATATATAAAACATGCACACTTGCTTATCTGAATCTATCTTATTTTGCTTAACAGGATGATTTCCAATTCCATCTTTTTCATGTAAATGACATGATTTCATTCTTCTTTGTGGATGAATAATATTCCAATAATTTGTCACTGGCTCCAAAACTTAGCTATCTTGTGAATATTGCCACAGTAATCAAGGGTATGCAGTGACTTTGGTTCTTTTAGGTATATAATCAGGAGTGGCACAGCAGGATTCTACGGCAGTTCATTTTTAGGTTTTGGAGAAACCTTCCTGATTTCCAGAGTGCTTCACTTACTTCCATTCTCACCATCGATATATAAAATTTCCTTTTGCTCCATAACATTACCAGCATTTGTCTTTGTATCTTTGGATAATATTCTGGAGAGAGAGAGACTGTTGAACAGTGACTCATGTTAATAACACATCTACATTATCTTTTGATAGATGTTACAGAAGAGAGAGTATTTTTGTGAGGCTTGAACAGACCGAACAATCTACAAGAAGTGTTTACACAGCTCTGAGGAAGAAGTACGTACTTGAAGTAGTGCTCTTGAAAGTCAATAGACCTATGGCCACAATTCTAAAAATGATCTTCTAAGCTACATATAAACGGAAGGCTTCCCAGCACTTAGGTGAATGTCAGGAAAAATAGTCTTGGATTCCTGTTAGAAAGCTACTGGATGATGTCAACATGTAACCATAGCCAAGAAATCTAGAAAAATGCAAAGCATTACTAAGAATGATTCAAGAAAACAGATCTTGCTCCGCTAATATCCCTACCACCACCTCATTCCACTAATTCTGGGTAAAAATATTCATATTCATCATTCCAAGGCAATGAATTTATAGAATTTTTTGCATGCAATATGGTGATTTGTGAAATGACCTTGGATTCCTTGGGCTGGTGGGGAATATCATGGTCCCCACCACTGATCAACACAAGCAATAGTTTCCATCACCTGACGCAAGGTTTCTTGGAACCATTAGATAATTTGTAGGATCACATTTATATTGAGCCTCAGAGCACTTAAAGTAAAATGTAGCTTAAACATCATGTCTACTTTATGTAGTGAGTATATTTAGTTACATTTATGTCTAGTATAATTAAATATACATACACTTTATTCTACCCTCTAATAGTATTTGAAACATTACATGTTGTATGAGAGAATTCTTTTGTGCCCTAAACTAAACATTGCAGATAACAAGAATCTACTTTAGCTTAGCTCAAACACAATACAAAAATAATTAAGCATTCAGTACTAATGATTTATCATTTGGTAACTTTACCAAGAACCATATTAATCCCTGTTCAAAGAATACAAGGAAGAGAAAATGAATGATTTTCTTGAGGATGCATATTCAAACCCATCCTATACAAATTATTATGCAAATTCATGAAGTGAAAATTAACTTGCTCAGCCAAAACTTTCTCTTTGGAGATGAGTAGACAGATCTTGGAGAACTTACTTGCATAAGTATTTTTTCTGGCTCACCCAGTGTTTTTTCCACAAAGATGGATATGAATAAATACCACCATCACTTCCTTCCTTCCAAACCAATCCTACTCATCAGAAACTGTGAGAACCCAGCTTTTAAATTGTCTAAAGACATCAATATACCCTGTGCCTCCATGTAAAACTGTGACAAGCAATTCACATTTTATTCTGCATTAGCTTTTAATTCTATTGAAATTGAATCTGAACATTTCAAATAGTAGGCACCATGTTATTAGAATATTTTAAGAAGTGTCAAACTCTATGCAAACATGTTCATTCATCTGCACGATTTTTTTTCTGGAGTGGGTGATGCATTATTTTTACTGTGAAGAGGGAAAGTTTGAGGTGAAGGTCAGCTTCTCTACCTATGAAAGAAGAAAAAAGTCCAAAATGCCAACCTCAAATACCTTCTATACCAGGCAGGTATTGTAAGCAGTGTTGTACAATATGAATAAACTGAGAATGCAAGAGAATATATGCCTAAAATGTTTCATTTAAGGATGGTGACATAGCAAAGTGGTTACAGTTGAAGGTTTGGGAAATTTCTCAGACAAGAAAGGCTACTTTCCCTTGAAATGACACAGACCTATGTGGAACCTCTTTTTTCTATTCACTAAGAGAGAGAAACACAGCTTTTGAAAGACAAACACACTGGAATACTAGAGCTTTATCATCAAGGTAATAGAGGAAGGAATAAACACGTATTTACTTACTGAACATTTATTGGGTACAACAGATTAAATATGCAAATATAAACAATGTCCAGGCAATCTGTGACAAAAGAGCTGGCAGGGAAATCTCTGCAGCAGCCAGTTGAACACTAAGGCAGGTATCCATACAAGCAATCAAGAATAGCCATGACTGGTCAATGTTTTCCGGTTTCCCTAGCTTTCCCTTCGTCCAATTAAAGACACACTAGGGAAATTCAAGTTTCTCTTCAAAACCAACCATATCAGATGACAAGCTTATGATTTGTCCCTTGAAAGTTAATGTGAAGCTTTGGTCCCCAAGGTATCATTACTCTCTTCTCCCTTCTCCCTCCTCCCTTCTCTCTTCCCTTCTCTCTTCTTTTCTTCTCCTCTCCTGTCCTTTTATCTTCTCTTCTCACACTGTCTCTCTGCCTCTTTCTTTCATGCCTAACTACCATGAGAGAAACAGCTTTCTTCAGCTGCACTGTCTTGCTCATGATTCTCTGTCTTACTTGAGAAACAACAGAGCCATGGCTATAGGCTATAACTTTTGAAACCATGAGTCAAAATAGATCTTTCCAGGTAATTTTGTCACAAATCTAAAGACGGATTGACACTGGGGTTTGGGATAAAGGTAAAGGAAGAGCTGAGAATCACTCTAAGTTTCTGGGTGGCATTGTTCACAAACAATGAGTTGATGTCATCAACATCAACTGATGACAAGCAGTAGGTCTGGATGACAAGTGTAAAGTTCATGTTATCCCACTGCACACTCCTCATCACAGGTAGACACAGACATGGCATTGACAGCTGCTAGACACACAGTAGACAACACTTCACAATGCTGTGTGGAGACACAAGGTAGACATCATAGGGACATAAAATATGGTATTACATATTATGGTATATTTATATAATTATATAAGTACCTCCATTTGAATCCAAGGAATTATTCCTGACAAAATATGGTTTAAGTAAAGAAGATTGGAATGGACTTATTGTTATGTCCCTTCAAATAATTTTGTTGAAATTTTTCAATGCTAAACTGGTGGTATTAGGTAAGAGCCTCATGAATGATATTATGGTTCTCATTAAAGAGCCACTTATGGTGGTACATGCCTGTAGTCCCAACAAAATAGAAGGCTAAGGCCAGAGGATCACTTGAGCCCAGGTGTGAAAAGCCAGCCTGAGCAACACTGTGAAAACATCACCAAAAAGAGCATAAAAGGAGGTCTCCAAGATCCATTGTTCTGTTCTCCCTACTGAGAGAAGACAGCTGTTCTTGAGGAAGCCTGCCATCTTCAAACTCCAAACCAGCCAGCTTTTAAACCTCGGACATCCCATCTGTAGAACCATGAGAAATAAACGTCTACATTTATAAATGATACTATTTTAACAGCCTGAAGAACTAAGGCTAAAACAAAAGAATGGTTTCTCATCTTCTACACCTGATAACTCTACAAATATGTTAATGTTATATTAAAATATATGTTGTTTTCATCATGAAACTTTTCTGTTCATTTAAACTATAAGCCACTAATTACTATGCTGCTGATTTATAATTTATGAAAATCAAAATGAGTGAATGAATGAATGAATTCCTCACCAAAAGAAAAGCTAAATAAACTAGCAATGATTCCATTTTTCAGGAAGAAAACAATCTCAAATCTACCCTCACATAATTCATAGTGACAAAGACAGAAATCTATTGAACACTATTGCATATGAAAACATTTTTCGCTTAATATAATATCACCTCACTGTAATGGATTTTTTGGAAGGCAGCTCATTCTTTGAGGCACTGTATGAAGAAAAATACTAAAAGAAATTTGCACTTGGTCTTCACATGCTACAAGAGAGAAATGAGACCTAGAGTAAAATTATTATCTAAAAACTAGTAGCAGAGTATATAAGACAGATTCATAGTAGGTTTCCCTTGGCTAGTTTTAAGCCAAAGCTTTGATTTTCCCTCTATCAAGCAACCAAGAGAGATCAGAGTCAGTGATTAAACCATTACATGTATTCCTTCAATTTGCCACATGGTTTTGATTATGATATAAAAAGCTTTGGTTTTGCTGTACATATCATTATGATTACTGATCCCTTCTTGATTATAGTCCTTGGATAAAGATGAGCATTCATACTGAGGACAAAGATAGGAGTCTATGAAGGAGTTAAGAAGTTGGAATAAGAGACCTTTTATATGATAATAGTGAGTGACCAGTGGGAAGACTGGTTTGGCTGCAGTTCCTCTTTTAATGTTCTAAATAACTGGTAAGATATTAAGCTTCATTTTTACCTTATTTTTGTGAGTTTTTTTGCTTGCACTTGTCCTTGAACTCAAAGCTTAAGGGCTATGAGTTTGCTTGACTCGCTTATTCCTGGCTTATACTCTACCATGGAAGCCAGGCCTCCAGCCCAGCATTTTGCTGTTATTTTGGATATGGAGTTTCACAGACATTTCTGCCCCAGTTGCCTTCAAACTGCATTTTTCCTACCTAGGATTAAAGGCACAAGCCACTGAGCCTAACTCTGTCTTGGCTTTTTAAATCATATAGCCATAATAGACATCTCCATTTGGCTGTGCAGCAGGCTTCATATAGAGCTCTTGATGCCTCTTCTTTGTTTCAACCAAGCATTCCTTAACCACTCAGGCAACAATATCTGCAATGTAACCACTATTCATCTGCTACGTGTCAGACAGTGTTCTAGGCATGATGAACCAAAAAGTGCAGGGAAACAAAGTCAAAAATCAATGCTTTCATGATGCACACATTAAGAACAAAAATTGTCAATAAAATATATAATGTGTTAGGGATAAATGCTATGGAGAAAAATAGAGGAGGGAAGGGAAAGTAGAGGAGGAAAGGGAAAAATGGGAAACAGTGTGATTTAGCGAGGGAGATCAGTGATAACTGATATTCAACTAAAGACAGAGAAGGGGAAGAGGAGATACAGGGACATCATCCAGACACAAGCCTGGCAGCCGCTGTAGGATCATCACTGTCTGCTTAGTGCCTCAGTCCAATAACTTATAAGCCATCATAACCTATTTATTTGTACTTCATATGCAGCCCATCACCAAATCATATTGACTCTATTGCTCAAATTTATTCTTCACCCTTCTTCCCTCTTCTACTCAATGTCCATGCTCTGTTTTACCTAATTCTTCTCTAAGGCACACTTTCTGCCTCAGATTGAATTCTCCACACAATGAACCAGTCTAACTTTTCCAAACATAATTCCATAATTTCACTCTCTGCAGTGCATCTTCCAACATAGCTATTGTGTTTGACATATAATTTTGACTCTTCCTCACACCAAAGGTATCCCTGATCCTTCTTGGCTACTTCTTTCTCTTTCTCTTCCTCTTTCTTTCTCTCACTTTCTCTCTGTCTCTCTGTCTCTATCTCTGTCTGACTGCCTCTCTCTTCCATCCCCAATTCTTCTTATCATGAGCCAAGACTGTTTGAGACTCAGAGATTATATTTGTTGGTTAGCATTGCCACTGGTAAAATGCTACTAGATTCTTCAAACAATAGAACTTTTTGTCACAGTTCTGTAGGCCTTATGAGATGGTGTCCACCTCTCTTCTGGCTAATAGATGGCTACCTTCTCCCTATGTCCTAACACAGCCCTTCCTTTCTGTATGCAGACAGAGTGAACCTGGGACTCTCTTCCTTTCTTGAAAGGAATTCAACAGTATGGCCCCAATTAACCTTAATTACCTCCATAAAGCTCTCATTTCCAAACAAGACCTTTAATGGCTTCTGTATGGTCTGTTCTTTCATTTCATAGGAATGTGATGTCTTCCTTGGCCACTTCCAGGAATACTGTAACTGTCTCCCTCTCTCATTCTTCCAGGCTCAAACCCTTACCTGTTGTAATAGCTAATCTCTTTCTTTCTGTCTGGATTTCAGGGTATGTGTAAGTCCCCAGGTTTTAGCATAGCAGGCTGCATACAAGAAGTATTCAATTTATATTACTGAATAAAATGATCAAGGAGTTCTACCTATTATCCCTATCAGAGTGGGAAATTAAGATTTAATCGATATGAATGACTTACCATGGCACATTCAGAATCATGATTTAAATCCGGGAGAATCCATGTTCTATCTTCTATGTCTATTCTTCATGACAATCCCGTGAGGTGGCTGCAGAAGTGGCTGTTACTGAGTGTGAGCTGGGGCTCTGTGGTGATCTGGTAAGGGCAATACTGGGATATAGGGCCAGGGTCTTCCTGCATAAGGACTGGAGCTAAGCTAGCTTTGGAAGGGGCACCTAAGAAAGGATGCTAAGGCAGAAACATAGGCATGGGTACCATCCTAAAGTTGAGCCATCTCACTTATAAAGGTAACACATGAGGAAAGATTTGTACCAAGGTTTGAAATGAATAGAGGAGAAATTACTATAATTCTGTTGTACAAGATTGTTGGCCTATAGTCAGAGACAATTAACCAAGCACACAGATAGGGAATTGTCCTCACAGGTATATCATGCCAACGTACTTTTCATCTTCAAGACCAGTTAATGCCCTCCGTGACATATATACATATATTTGATTCACAATGTTCCTACCAGGATGTTCCTCCCATGTATTCATTCATCTGGTCAAATCCTATTTACACTTCAAAATCTAAATCAAATAGCATTTCTTCTTTGTGGCACTTCTGCATCTGTTTCTTGAACAGAAACAAATGTTTCTTTTCCAGGGTTCACTGAGCTTTATAAACAGAACTGCCTACCATAGAACCCATCCCTATTCTAGCACACATCCCATTTGTTTTAGCGCATGCTTTCAAAACAACATGAACGTGTTATTTATCTTAAATCTCCGTTAAGTCAGCACATGTCTAGCACTTTGGAGAAACACAAATCAAATTTCAGTTTTCAATAGAAGCCTTTCTGTGAGTTGCCCAAGATAATAAAAATCTGCAAAGCTGAGGAATGAATCTACCTTATTACCCAAATCTTAGTGCTTTTAAAAAGAATATATCATCTTGTACCTATTTAAAATCATTTTTTCATACTTTACACATAGATAAAAACTCCCAAACATGACACCCAGCATGGTTGCCTTTCTCTTGAGATTTTGGCTTTGTGAAAATGTTAAGGGTTGAAAACAATATTAAAGTAGAAAAGAAAAGGGAGACAATGCTATCAGAAAAATGTTTACTTACCAACAGAACCATTAAAACAGGGAGCAAAGAATGAAAACAGAACAATGCTTTGAAAATTGAGACTCAAATGAAGTACAGTTTTTACTTGAAGATGACCAATCTTCCATGGTATTCATAATTAAATTTGATTAAAAATTTCTTATCAAATCTCTATTTATAGTTGATTTAAATTTTAAATATGAGGCAAAATTCTAGGACTTGGGTATTAGGGAACATTCCAATGAATATCAAAACTAAATATGTTTTAGATTCATGAGTGAAAAAAGAAGGAAAAAGAAAAGAAGTAAGAGATGGAAGAGGAAAAGAAGAAAATAAAGGAAGGAAGGAAAGAAATGTTTAATGGGGTGCACCTTTAAGTGCTTATTTAAAGAAGCCAAGCTAAAAAGAGTTCATGGGAAGAGCTAAAAACTAAACCAAATCCATCCAAATGCAAATAGTCAATTGTTTTTCTTTAAGACAATTCTTTTTGTTTCATACCACAAAATGAGTAAATATTTAACAGGTGAATTTTAACATGGTCTGTCACATTGATGAACAAATGCCATAGAGTTCAAAATAAAAAGTGTGTCATTACTGATGGAAAGTAAATGCACAATTTCAATGTCATGGCAAAGATTTAGCATTCATTCCATTGTTATAATAGTTGCAAAAATGGCGGTAGGTAGGGCTGGGAAGGTGGCTCAGTGGTAGAGCGCTTGCCTTGCATGCCTGAGGCCCTGGGTTTGATTTGCCAGCACCACATAAGCAAAAAGAAAAAAGCCGGAAGTGGCGCTGTGGCTCAAGAGGTAGAGCGCTAGCCTTGAGCTGAAGAGCTGAGGGACAGCACTCAGGCCCAGAGTTCAGGACCCATGACCGGACCCCCCCAAAAAAATGGCGGTAGGTAGTTTCTTACCATCTTGTGCTTTCTGAGTACTTATCCCTCAGGGGTACTGCATACAACTTACCAAATATCTTCACCAGGTGCAAGCCCACCGTTTACCACTTATTAATGAAACAATGAGGCCTAGCATGAAGAATTGAACTAGTGGAATCCAGGTGTCATGAATATCCAAGAACCTATTTTTAATTTTAACCTGATTTTATTTAATTGGTCATATTCCCAAAACAGAATATATTAGAATCCCTCAAGTCAAACCTACAATGTATGAGATTTGTAATCCATGCTACATTAAACACAACGTTCTTACAAAAGAATCATCTTTTTACTTGATGGCAAAGGAAAAAGTAGGGGATACACAATCCAGTATTCTGTTCCATGAATTGAGTAAAGCCTCTCAGAGGTTTGAGGAACAGAGACCATAGAAAGCAGAGCCAAGAAGAAAATAAGAGTAATTTGAAGAATTCTCATGTGAAAATTGGGGATAATTCTGTACTTCAGAACTTCACTGTTCTTAGATGTAAAATATACCTAACAATGGCCTCAATTCAAGGATTTGTCTACATATCCATTTTAGAGACGAACAAGAAAAAGCAAAAAAAAATACATGTGATGACTTTGTTTACCCATTCTATCAGACTTTCCTCTGAATCAGTTGTTTTAATGCATTTGAGTCAAATATGATGTCCTAGAGTACATGGAAAGGGATTTGGTTTGAAATTTTGAAAAAGAAATGAGGTGAACCATTTAATACACAAACTCTGAATCATTTAAGACCACAGAGGAAATTAATAGCAGATTACTTCCGGGAGTGGGCTGAGAAGGAAACTGTGGAAAATATTCCTGAAATATTTATGCTAAATCATTAGGCTTTTTGAAGATTTCAGAGAGGTCATGCTAATGTGTGGTTGAAATCTCTTTATTTTATTGAGTAATTGAATTTTTAAAAGCAAACTTCAATATATTACCATTAATTTCCACCATGTGGTGCCACAGAGATACTCTCAGACAAACAAGTTTCCTGTTAGTCTACCTCATGAGGTAGATGGACGTTGTATTTTCCATTAGTAGGGGTTATGCCTGTAGCAAACATAGACATTGTATATTCTTAAGGAGTATCCTATTTTGATTTCCCCCCATACTACTACCATAGACAAGAACTTGGATCCAGGTAATTTATGTGGAAGGGGAGCCTAGAAAGCAGAGGTAAGATTGGGGATGATGAGCTGGGGAAGGAAGGTATATTAATAAAATATAAAATAAGGAGTTTGTTATTGAGAGGGAGGTTCAGTTCCCTTTCAGGACTCTCTGAAGAACTATATATTCTGTGCTTTAGACAGTTCTAGAGGGCAGAGAGATGGAAAATTGACAAGAAAGTACCCCTTATCATGCCAGAGTGACTTCATTCAATGTTGCTCTTACATATTGGGGCCCCTTTCAACTTTTTCTCCCATGCAAACTTGAAGGACATGGAGCACTAGCACTATGCAATGAGATGTCATTTACAGTTGAAGTGAAACCTGGGTTCTGAAGGGAGTGATGCAATTTATCATCCCACATTTTACATTGGAAGTACGATTGCCAGCTAGGTTAGCCAAAAGCCTCTTTGCTTTAGTGTCAGCAACAGCATGCTCTTCTAAACACCACAGTACCCTGAGGACATCCATAACAGTGACACTGTTATAGGCTTTATTATAATCATATTGAGTACACAAAGCTTGATATAGCTCATGTCATACAGTAGGCGTTCTGGAAGTACACATTTTAACTTTTCCATTTCTATATACCTCTTTTTGCCAACAGACATGACAGTTCAACCAAACAAAAGCACATCTAATGCCTTTTAGTTTGAATTTGCTTTGAAGAATATTTTCTTTGCTTTCTTATGGCAGCTGGCATGCGAAACAGCCAATGGGTGGGTAATTTCCATGGTCATGAAACCAGAGAATCTTAAGAGTGAAAAAGACCTCCAAGTTCATCCGAGTTGACAATGTGGACCAGGACTTTCAGCAGAAAACAATTTCCTTTCTTAACTAGAAGCTATAGATGTGACCTTGGGTAGAGGAGGGGTTGGGAAATGGATTCATGTCTTTGCCTTTTGGTACCACTGTTCATATAAACAGTTAAAATCCAGACAGGAGAGGAAGGAAAGAAAACACATTATGAAACACTTAAAAGTTCCCCTTCAAAATGAGACATGCTGTAGGAAAAGAACCTCATTTTTCAAAAACAAAATATTCCTAAGATAGTACATTGACCTCCTCTCCAAATGTGCTCAGAAATGGTAGGCATTGTTATTTCTGTCCCAGTAGGAGTCTTTTGTTGAAACAAGGAATCTTCATTTTTTTTAAATTTTTTATTTTTAAGAGTTTTTTTCCCCACCATCTTGGGCACACAATTTGTCTTCAGTGGAGCCCTAACATAGCAATTATTCTGCCAGCTCAGGCTTCTTCTGCTGTTTCCTAAGCACAACACATCTACCGATTTAGTTAGAAGTATATCAGCCACTTTGCCACACAAAGACTGTGCTCCTACTGAAAACATGGCATATGCTGAATATCTTCGTAAAGCTGTAATTATCAGCTACTAGTGGTAGAAACAGTAAAGGGCATAAGTCTGGCGTGCATTTAAGGTTTCAGAACCTGTTTACGAGGGCTAAAAGCACTCAACAGAGTGCATTAAAAAAAGCACAGACACTGTAAGACTGCTTCCTCTATACAACATGTTTTGTATCCTGGTTTTAAAAAAAAAAGGCATGAATCCTTTTAAAGATATTTATTTCAGAATGGTCCCCAAAGAAGTCTGCAAGATTGGCAACATAGAAACCATTGTGTGCCACCCAGCAAGTCTCTGGCAGACAAAGCCACAGTAACAGGAAAATATATGTGGGATTATCAATACCAAGTTAGAACAACATGTCTCAGAACCACTGCCAACATGAATACAAAACAAGTGCTGTAGACATTTTCCTGATGTCCTGTCCAACTTATATATGACTTCCAAACTGCAGAACCCAAGAAGACTTTAAAGGTCATTTTGTCACCTCTCCTTCCCTTCCCCCTCCCCCCTTTATTGAAAATATTTCTGCTAAAAAATATTCCACAGAGTGACTACTTGGCTTTTGTTGATAAATAGCTCTAAAGGAGATTGCTCACTAGCCTGTTTCCTTGTTGGATTTCTTTAGAAATTAACTAGGTATTTCTGATATTCAGCCAAATTATATTTCCTCTAAGTTCACTGGATGCTTCATTTTTTTTTTACTTCCTAGGGAAATTCTCTCTCATAAGTAGGACAATCAGAGTTCTAAAGAAACCAACCCCACCCCTCAGGGCTAAATTGTTCCCAGGTCCCTCGACTGTTACCTAATGTGATTTCTAGATTTGTCATACTCAAATGATAATAAATAGTATTCTAGCTTCTGTGTGGAATGATCCAGATATCTCTTTACATATAGTCTCTAAATGAATAATCCCTGAATCTTAGAATCACAGTTTCAGATAAGATGACTAGAGGTTTGCTGTTTGCCCAGATTTTACAGTTAGTAAAGAAAAGAGATTAAAGTAAAATCCAGGCCTCTAAAAACTAGCAATGAAAACCTTGAGTTGAAAAATACTTGCCATATAGCTTTCCTGATTGATTGCCAGTTTAAAATTGTGTTCCACATAGAAGCAGCTTGCCATATACTGTCTGAATGATCCAGGTTTGAGTTGGATTTTGATTTTTTTAAATGATAACCACAGTGTTGGTGGTATTTCTAAAAGCCAAACCACCATGTTGCTTCATAAGGATTTATTATCAAAGCAAATCTCTCAGCATATGTGAATTTATATACACTTACTTCTTATTTGTGTGCAACTTCTGTACTCTAAAACAACATATTTACAATTCGAAATCATTGAGATTTCTTTGAAATTTGAGGATATTCTATGAATTATTTCTCTAATTTGTGCACCAAGAAATTGCAAAATAATTTTCCTTGATAGCTTCATTGCATTTCCTAATAGAAATAACTGGTCCAAAGGAGGAAAAGGATGTAACCCTGAGAAATATGCTCTCATAAACACCTATTCACAGAGGAAGACTGTACAAAGAATTGCTAATTTGTCTTACTGAACAAGCTACTGCAGCTGACTCTTAAATGTTCACAGTGCTTTCCTCCAACTATTCCTAAACCAGAGACACACACATAAATAGCAGGCGAGGTTCCAGCAAAAAAAAAGTAATAATGAATGGGAATTATTCACATTCAGCAATAAGCCTTTAATAAAGAGATATTTTTGAGGCATAGGTAGATTGGGTGAGTCAATAGAAGTTGTCAGCACTGCTAGAAGCTACTACTACTTCTGGATCTGAAGGAAGTGGGCAGTGGTAGGAGGAGAACATATGATAAAAACATAGTCACTATATTTGGTATAAGCAAAAGGCACAGAAGAAGGATTTCTTGTTGGAAACTGTATTTAAGCAGAGAGCCACTGACAAAAATGCTTCTGAAACAGAGGAGAATAGGCTAATAGTGTACAAAAACATTTTATCTGTCTTCTTTTGCTCACCAATAGCTTCATAGTACTTATCATGGGCTAATCCAAACTGAAATCAGATAATCAGAGAATTTAACTAGTGAAGACCAGGAATCACCTTCCTAGGAATCACCTTCCTAGGGCAAACAACAAGTAAGAAAATGGTGGAGATTGGATGGGGGATGTTGAAGCAATGGGGCAACACCTAGAAAAAGGGAAATCAGACATATCACTTCTTTGGTATGGCTACTGATCAATAGGCTTACCTGACCATTTCTTTTCCACATTGGCCAAGGTTATTTTTAAATGGATATTGAATTGCATATTCTTCCATTGACTTATGAAAACTAGGGTACTGACTGATCCTGTCAAGATGGTGGACATCTTCCTCATTTGACAATAACTTTATATTTAGTAACAGTAGAATGCAAAGTTGGGGGTCATACTCAAGAGCTATTTATCATTCCAATATAAAATGCAATTTTTCCCAGTCTAATAAAATGTGGTTTTTGCTAACTCCTTTCCAAAGTGTACTAGTATCCAAGGTAATTAAGTTGGTAACTATTTGAGAGCTAAATAGCCCTTTCCCAGGATGCTGCCTGTTTTATTCATTTCTATTGCATGACAAAGGCAATTTAATCTTTGAGTTTTTGTCAAAAAATAAAACAAAATTAGACAGACAGTATTGTAAATCTTGATCATTTGTGCCAAGGAAGGTTCATCTAAGTCAAATTCAAAAGAAAATCTTTGGGGTTTGGAAATCCATAAAACTTTTAATAAGGACACTATCCAAATGGGGCTTTAAAGATTTTTTTTTTAAATCACAAGGATTTCTGTAAAAGAAAACAAGATTTTAGAAATTAAGCTCATAATTCACATATTGTTTAGATTGTTAAAAATTCTACAGTCTTCTACATTTATGTGTAGCGTGTGTCTTTTATTAAAGCTAAAGTTAGAATTAGAGTAAAGCATATTTCTTGACAACTATTTTGTATTGTGATTGCTATCATCCTAAGATGATACTTCTTTGTACTAATTATCTAACAGTTCTCTGGTAAGATGCTTCATTGTTGTTGCTTAATCTTCCAGGATTGATGTCTAAAAAGGGTTTAAGGAGCTTTATAGTTAAACAAATTGGGCTGCATAGACATTTGTTGTGGTTTGGATTTTAAATGTCTTCTAAGACCTATATGTGAAGGATTGTTTACAATCTACAACATGTTTGGGAGATAGTGAGTCTTTTAGTAGGTGTGGGGAGGAGGGGCTAATGGTAGGAAGTTAGATCATTGGTGGTAGGTTCTAAGAGTATATTAGGATCCCAGTCCCCTCTTCTTTCTTTGCTTCCTGGCTATCATGAGATAAAGGTATTTAATCTAATATATATACCTTGCTATGATATTCTGTCTCATCACAGGCCCAAAAGCAACAGAGTCAAATAACCATTAAATGAAACCCCTAAAACCATGAACCCAAAATAATCTTTCCTCCTTTTAAGTTGATTTTTCTCCCCCCAGGTATTTTGCCACAGCAATAGGATCCCCAAGACCATCTCTAAAGGATCCTGATCCCCACCAGCCCCCAATCTCCTTGAAGGAATTACTCTTTCAAAAGATGTCAGATTATCTTGCAAGTACTAAATTAAAAGTCTTAAAAGCGCCTTTATTGGACAATGTGCTCAAAGCAGGTCTCTTACTGTATACTCATTCCACATTTCAGAGTTCCCTGTCATATGCATGAAGTCTTTGATTGATAGTCTATGCTAACAGGCTCTTTGTAAGCAATCTGGGCTTATCAGGCTTTTGTCACTGTGACAAAATATTGAAGATAAACAACTTCAAGCAGGAAACATTTACTTTGATTCAAGGTTTAAGCCCATTAGACTTTGGTGGGAGGAATGTGGTAGTGTTTGTGTCTAGGCCTCAAATTCTGTCCTTCCAAGCTCTACCTCTTGAGTAGCTAGAATTTCAGGCACAATCAACATATTCAGCAAGCCAAAGATATGTAAAAAATAACAGATGACAATAAAAATAATACATACATTTATTTCCTTTTCTGATATCTATGTCAGTGATGTCATGAAATTACCAGATATATGCATTTTTGAGGTGGATATCAGGGTACTGGCTACCATTAAATGATTTTTTAGATAACTATTTTTCCAGTCATTTATTTATTTATGGCTTTCAAGCTTCAAAGTATTTCTTTCCAAGCAAATCCAGTTCATACCATCCCAGTTTTGGGTCACTGACTATGATTACCTTATATTTCAATTACTTTTTATTAACAGAGCTCATGAATAAGGAAAATCATAAGACTGCTATTTTCATTCCTTGAGTTTAGCATACATTAGAAGTAACAATCTTTGGTATGATTCAGTTCTGTACACCTAACAAGACAATATACACACATCCATGAATATGCCTAAAAATCCTGATATGCTACAATTTAAAGAAAAATAGAATGTAGATGTCATATTAGTTTCAAAAGAGGGCAATAAGTAACATAGTTAAAGGAAGCCTTTTAAAAATGAGATAATTTTATTGTCTGATTCGAGTTATTTCTATGAAATGATCCAAGGAAAAATGAGATAAAATTTTAAAATGTCAAAACCTAATCAGTCAAAAGGAAGGCCAATGGATTAAATATAATATGACTTAGCTTTTTAAAATTCAGTTATAAGCATAATATCAGAAAAGATCAACATTTTATTTACAGATCTACTATTCCCATATCATGAAATATCATTCATCCAAATATATAAATAATATAAATCTAAGTATCTAAATGTCTAAATATCAAACAATGTTAAAGACAGTGATATATGCCTATTTTGGTCACCTAATGTCACTAGCACAGCCATACAACACTTCTAAAATATTTAGTATACATTCCAGATGCAGGATTAAATGTCTGAGTATTTCTGTACTTCAGTATTCCATAGGACATAGTAACCATGTATGCTGCATGTTTTTATGAGTCCTTGGGGGAGAAAAGGAATCCTGTTATCCTGTGGGGTGACCAAAAGAAGAGATTTCTTTTTAAGGTAATGATTAAAACAGGCAATAAAACAATATAGTCCTCACTCTTAATAAATGCTTCAATATGCTAATGGTGGCTTGGTTCCTCCAAGCTTGGTTTCCTTACTGCAACACTTTAGCCACTAACCATGGACTCTGTGGATGGAAAAGATACAGTGACTTGGAAATTTTCACTCCATCAAATGGTAAATCATTTGCTCATTTTTGCCAAGTGCAGTCTTGGCATATAGCCGTGAAGATACACAGGCAGATTAAGGTAATCTTTGAGGGGGGTCCAGTCGTGGGGCCTGAACTCTGGGCCTGGGCACTGTCCCTCAGCTCTTCAACTCAAGGCTAGCACTCTACCACTTGAGCCACAGCACCATTTCTGGCTTTTTTTTTCTTTTTGCTTATGTGGTGCTGAGGAATCGAACCCAGGGCCTCAGGCATGCAAGGCAAGCACTCTACCACTGAGCCAACTTCCCAGCCCAGATTAAGGTAATCTTTGATAGAAGTTTCTAATGAAGTGCTTGAGATAACTAGAGAGAAGGTATTCTGGGGAGATAGCCAAAGGGGAACATATCCCTGACTGTCTAAGCCCTCCACTTCCGGAGTAATGTCAGCTAACAATGAGAAAATAGGCGTTACAGTATGGCAACTTCAAGGCCCCAGGAAAACAAGTATGTGGCTTCTTTCCCTTCCTGGTCAGGTAAGATAGTGGCCAGTTTCCACATAGATATTTTTTGTGTAGCCTGGAATAAGGAGGAAGGATTTTGAAGTTGTGTGAAACAGGAAAGGAAAAAATGAACTGTCCAAAAACCGTAAGTTGGAGTCATGGGTGTTGAGTTAAACATAACTTCCATTAATCAGGACCTACTTTAGAAAATCTGTATACATTTCAGTGTTTATGAATTGGGAAACTCTTTTAGTATAAAAGTGTCATTAAAGATGGAGGTATAGGTTACGGAACAAATATGGGTTTCTTGAGATGATCAGACCCCTCTTTGCTCATATAAGCTATATAAAAACAATCAAATTATATTACCTCTTTAGATGTCAATGTTCACACCAATTTCACAAAAATAATGGCAAGTTTGTGCTGCTTAAACTCTCAGTACAGTGTTTTACATTCAGTTATGTTTCTCAATAAACATTTGTTCTAATATCTCCAATATATATGAAATGCCTAGTCCAGTACTCATTGAACAAATATTAATTGAGCACCAATTTTCTCCCAGGTACTATCTTAAGTGTAAAGATAAAGCAATGAACAAGACAGAAGTGTTGGGGCTGGGAAGGTGGCTCAGTGGTAGAGGGCTTGCCTTGCATGCCTGAGGCCCTGGGTTCGATTCCTCAGCACCACATAAGCAAAAAGAAAAAAGCCGGAAGTGGCACTGTGTCTCAAGTGGTAGAGTGCTAGCCTTGAGCTGAAGAGCTGAGGGACAGCGCCCAGGCCCAGAGTTCAAGCTCTACATAAGCACAAGACAAAACAAAGACACAGACAAAAATACGATGAGTTGGCTAATTTATGTTTGTTATTGTTGTTGTTGTTTTAACGAGAGGAAAAAGTACATAATTCTTCCAGAGAAAATGTTTATCCTTTGGTGTTACCCCTGACTATACTAAATGTCATAAATCAAACACCTCCATTCATCCACTCAAAGACAGATGTCATTTATACTACTCTTTCAGGGGAGTTCACAGTGGTTCAAAGATGGCCGAAACAGTTATACATGTATGAAGCCAACTGATCTCAGTGATGATGTCGATGATGATATAATGAAAACAAGAACATACTAACAATTCACTGAACATTAACTCTCTGCCAGCTTTTCTTTACACGTTTTCTCATTTAATCCTTGCAGTATCACTGTCAGATAGTTCCTCTAAACATGCTCGGTTTCAAAAGAAGATATAAGGTACAGAAGAACAGGAATCTTGCCAAAGGTAATACACAGGGAACAAGACACCAGGGCTTTCAACTCCCACTTCTCCTCTTTAGAAAAGACCTTCAGAAAACATTACAAATTAAAATAATCATATTCCCCCTGAACTTAAGATGTTTAATATTCCCATTCTTACATAATTTCTCGGAGGTGTTTTAGATCTAGAATTCTTTCTTCCTATACACATTTAGAATATCAAAGTTTGCTTTAAAATTATCAGAAAGTTAAATTCCCAGATGTTTATGATTATACCCCTGATTCTGAGGTCTGAAGATTTCCTCTTGGCTGCATGCCAGTGGTTCATGCCTGTAATCCTAGCTACTCACGAGGCTGAGATATGAGGATCATGGGTTCAAAGACAGCCGGGGCAAGAAAGCCCATGAAACTCTTATCTCCAATAAACCACTCAGAAAACCAGAAGTAGTAGCCCTGTAGCTCAAATGGTAGATTGCTAGCCTTGAGATGAAGAGCTGAGGGACAGTGCCTATGCCCAGAGTTCAAGCCCAATAACAGACCAAAAAAAAAAAATTTCCTCTTGCTCAATTAACATGACCTAGCCAAGAATAGGAGGTTCCAAGGAGTATGTTTCTGGTTGCAATTATCCTCCCTACAGCTAACTGTAGTAATAAGCCTCCCTGGATCTCTTGAAGTCTTTAACCTCAGCTGACCGTGCCAATGGTGTTGGATTTGTTTCCTCTAGAAAACTGGTTCTAGCCAGAACTAGTCAACAGACAGCATGTGTGATGGGAGAAATTCACAAATGATAGAGAGGGAGGGTCACACTCTCTTGCCCCTGTGGGTGCTATTTGGAGAAATCATCAGCCCACGGTGACTTCACTGTTTTAAATTTATTTCAGGACAAAAGATACTTTCCTTGCCAGTTGAATTACTGAACATCTGAGTTGTGAATGTTGATGGATGAACGATATCTCTCCTTGATTCAACTGGCAAGTAGGCTGGATCGATCAAAAGGTTTAATCTGGGCAACTTGAAGTTCTATGTTTAAGTTCCTGTCACTTTGACAGTGATGGAAAAAATTTCTCAGAAAAGAAACACACACATGGAATTGAAAGAAAGCAGATTGAAAAAAAACTAATAATAATCTTCTAAAAACCACAGCATGTAATTATTTGACAACACAAAACTCAATTCTGAAATGTCGAATCTGCTGTTATGGGCAGAATGGTGTGCCACCTCAAGCCCCCCAAATTCATCTTCTGAAGGCTTAACACCCCCTACCATATGATCATATTTGGAGACAGAGCCCAGGAGTTAATTGAGTGTAAGAAAGATCAAAAGGTGGAAGCCTGTAGGTAAAATAGGATACAGTCAATGTCCTTCTAAGAAGAGTCATCAACCTACCTTGTCGGCACCTTGATCTTGGACTTGGGGAATCAAAGATGTGAGAGGTGTGAGAAATTTCTATCGTTGAGGTTACTTGTTATACAGCATTCACAGAAACCTGGACAGACAATTAACTACATGGTCCTCCCAACTTGAATATATAAATTTAAGCTTGTGTTTTGTTCTGTTTAAAGTCTTCAGGTAAAATCTTGACCTCAAAATAAATTTTGTTGACGTTCTAAATAATCTGAAGAACTTTCACCCCATTTGTAGAATGTGCCTACACCCAGGGATCCCACATATGACAATCAGAGGTAAAACTGAAGTCCTGGAGCATCGGCTCTATCCAGCATGGGCCTTCACTCCCTCGCCTTGGACCTCCTTCAACCTCAAGATATGCCTGTGAGTTGGTAATCAGACGCCTTTGGTGACAACATATATTAAGATGTGAAACAATTGCCACTATTAAGAAATGGCAGTTAGCCAGAAAAGTCACCCCTCTGTTTTAATTTTTACTTTATCTTTGAATGCTATGGGGAATGAACTCAACTTTTTAAGCCTAGGCATGTTATACCTAATGCATACCTCAGCTGCAGGCTGCAAAAATGGACATGTCTGTATAAAATGGGTCCTCCAATACTTGAGCATTCTCCTTCCTTTACTTTAGATTTCATTTGATAATCTTCCTAACAGAAATACACCAGTTGATTTGCATTTTGATGATCATGCCTCTCAGTAAGACATTCATTTTTGACAACATAAAGTGAACTTGTGCATGCACATATATTCATAATAAAAATGTTTCAAAACCTAGTGTTTAACCCTCCTGACTGATATATTTTCTACTTCACTGTGTGTGTGTCTGTGTAGTTTTTTCTTGTGCAGACATACACACATGTGATGATTCCCCATTTTAACTAAGCATTCATTACACCCTGTTGAGCGAAGGTTCTGTAGTTAAAGCTATCATAGCAAAAATAGCATGATACTTTTAATCCCTCTTCAATTTTACAGACAAAAGATCGTAGTAACCACAGCATAGAGGTATATTTCCCTTATGTTGAAAAGTCTCATTTGTCATACCTGCTATGGCTGTATCATTACTTTTGTGTCTTGGGACCATGATGAAGTAAAGCCAAGATTATACTTACAGAATACATGTGTTTGACAATACTACAGGTGATCTGATCAAATGAACCAACTAATGAGGATCTAACGGGGATAGCATATACCATGTGGATGTGATAAACAAAGGGATAGTTTATGTCACAGATAAAGTAAAAGAATGCAAGACTCTGTTATGCGACTCAGAATGGTGTGAAATCTCAAACCTATCAATTGTTTCTTTCTAGACTTTTCTATGAAATTTTAGGTCATAACTGACCAGATAACTTAAATCATAGTTAAGGGGAGACTATTGTGCCTTGACTGCACATTGGTGGCTCAGTCACACAACAAAATGCCACCTAAATGGGTATACTGGCAGAAAGTATACCCAGATGTTCCTAACTGGAGTTTGTTTTATAGCACATCTAAGGCCACTTGCGATTAGAGAATTATATTCAAGATTAAAATTTTCAGATCCTCAAAGGACAGGTTTCTTTTAGATTTTCTGGCTGAGAGAGCAAACTAGACTTTCATGTTCCTTAAGCTGAAGCTAAATATCTGATATGCCCAGATAGCTATTCTTTGTTATAAAAAATTTTGTTATAATATTCTTCTTTCACATTTTGGTAGTTTTAACTCTCACTCAGTTTTATTTCTCACTATGTTATGAATGATTCAGTTAATAAATTTTAAAAATTAAATTATGTGTGTATTTACGGTTTATGACAATGCTATAGGATAGATAGATAGAAAAATAGATAGTAAACAGTTTGTTTTGGAGAAAATTAGTATTTCTGTAATTTCACACAGCTATTGTGTTTGTGTGTATGTCTCTGTGTGAAACAAGTAGCTAAAATAAACTTACTGGAGAAAAATCCCAATGTATCTGCAATCTTCTTGTTATACAACAGATATCCCAATTTATTGATCCCCTATATATTCTTTTTATATTCTTTGATCTACATTGCCTCAATTTTTTGAATATGTGGAACTCAGACTAGTAAAGAAGAGTTTTAATTTAAATGCCATTCTGCTCATCAGTTCAAATGTGTGGTCTCTGTGTGTGTGCCTTCATGGGTGCACATTTTCAAATAAACAAACTAGTAAGATCATAAAAAGAACCAAAATATCAAAATGCAAGGCATCCTATTTCTTGACATACCACTGGAAAGAAGTGAGACATTTCTTCTTTCAGATCTGTTTGATTTTAGGTCTTATCTACAAACTACTGGGAGTTAAAGAAGCACACTGCTCATGGAGTTGGCCCCTCAGTGAAGAATACTCACTGAACTGTTTCATTTCTTGAAAAAATCATCCTTCCATGTCTCAGGGAAAGAAATCACATTTCATCGTGTCTCTAGCTCTTCCAGGCAGAAAGGAAGCAGTTCTTGTTGCTTTTCTTTCAACACAGTACAAGAGCAGCATCTGCTGACATTGCTGCCAGAGCAGTGTCACCATCAAACTCAAAGTGAAAGAGGTCTGAGCTTCAGTTGCTTTTCCCTGCTGCTAGCAACAAATAGGAGAGAAATGGAAGCAAGTCTAAAAACCAGCACAGAAGTGCCCTCTCATAGAGTTTTCTCAAAACTGTTTCTTTTTTCTTTCTGAAATTGAATCTTGTTGCACATAACAAACTAGCTCATTGCAATGGAAAATTACAAAGGAAAAATTAAGGCTTTAGTGTTTGCAGACATTGCTGCTGACTGTGTATAATACTCTGTTTTGTACTTAAACTAGCTCTATTTTCTTAGAAGCAAACCACACACCTCATTCCAAGGCAAAGGATATGTACAGTTATGGTATAAGGATATATACAGTTATGAGTTGGAATGTCTGTGTGTGTGTCTCTTTCTCAAACACACAGATGTGTATATGTATATACATATATACAGATACATATATGTATATACATTATTTATAAGTACATATGTGTGTATATACACATATACATGCATATATAAAATGATTCAGTTTGGGATTACCTATGGCTTCAGGCATCAGATCCTTACCTCCCAGGAGACTACTGAACTGAGGTGGAATATTTGCTAGATTCTAATGCTAGACCATCCTTTGTTCAATTTGGTCTATGGATGTACAGGAAGGCAGAAAGCAGCCAAGAGGGCTAATGTATCTTAAATTAGAAAGCATTTCAAAAATGCAGGTCATAGGAGCTATTTTCTAGATAGACACTCATTTGGTCTTGTTTCAAGGACTATTTTCTAGTGCAAAGCATAGTGAATGCTGAAAAAAGCTCCTCTCTAACAGCACAATGCTGCTTTTGATGGAATTTTTAAAAAATATAAGTTAGTCCCAACAACATAATATAGACCATGTGTAGTTATACAAATACTCTCTTAGTTTTCAAATGTAAATGTGTGCTATGTGAGCCCAATAGAATTAAACTTGTGAATCCCTCCTCTGTAATTCAAATGCGGATCTTCACCAAAATATATTCTTGTTTTGAGTAGCTTATTTTATAGGCTTGAAGAGAATCTAGTGTTGCTTTTGTGTATGTGTGTGTGTGAGAGAGAGAGAGAAAGAGAGAGAGGAGGTGAGGATAAATTGCATGACTCTCAAAGTCAGTAAGAAATTGCAAGATATAAAAAGCAAGTCCAACCATGATTCTGTTCTATATTTTCCAGTTCAATTCATTTAGCTTGATCACATATTTATTGTGCATATTAAGCACAAGGTACTTGGGAAGCTCTGAGAGATACATAAATGAATATGATTTCTTTACGTCATGGAGTATAAAGCCAGGTGGCAGAGGTTAATCGAAATAAAGAATTTGCTGAATTTGAAGGTCAAAACTTTCCTGTTACTAGTTTGGCTTTTGTCCCTATCACAGTATTCATTTCATAATCTTATTCCATCTACTATCCTAAAGGGGAAAATGGGTAATTTTGGCATAATTAATGTAAAAAATGTCTCAGATAAACTATTAAGTATTCTTCAAAGAAGTTTTTGTGATGTAAATATTAGCAGAAGAAATTTCTTCCTGAGTCAGGACCCTATCAGTTATGTTTTGTGATGATACTTCATTCTACCAGGGGGTTCCAATTATTGGCTTCTCACACAAAGTACTTACTTGATTCAATCAAAGCAGATACCTTTGTCCCAGCAAGATGCTTACCTATCACTCTGCACATGAAATGTAGATAGTAATTTAATCAACATTTAAGAAAATGTATGCCATCCTGGATCTCACTTCAAAGAACAGGCTTTATTTTAATTTCACCCATTTGTTCCTTCATCCATCTATTGTATGTCAACCACTTTTCTAATGGCTCAGGAATCTGAGCCAAATAGATCTGCCACTAAGTTCTTGGTGCTGCTGAACTACCTGGAAATTCACTGACAATAACACGTAAAGAAATAATATATAACAACGGTGGCATTTCAAATAGTGATACACACTGTGAAGGGCATAAAACTAGTTGAGATGATAGTCATTGTAGCTAGTGTATCGAGGCCATTTTATTCTCTAATAAATATGTAGATAATGTTTTCTATATGCTAGTGTCATTTTGATTCTTTGCAATGTTAAATCATCCAGTCTTCAAAATACCCTGTAAGGATCTCTGACCTGTGATACTGAGAGAGGGGGAAGGGATGTGTGTGTGTGTGTGTGTGTGTGTGAGAGAGAGAGAGACAGAGACAGAGACAGAGAGACAGAGACAGAGGCAAAGGCAGAGAGACAGACACACAAAGAGACACAGAGAGAGACAGAAAGAAAGACTGAGAGAGAGAAAAATACAGAGAAACAGAGACAGAGACAGAGAGACAGAGGCAGAGAGAGGGAGGGAAGGAAGGAGAGAATGTGTGTGTATATGTGAAGTAGAACTCCTGAGAGAACTGTGTGTGTGTGTGTGTGTGTACACATACTGACATGTGTATGTGGGTGAGCAGCTCTAGACCTCTTCCTTTCATCATATTTTATTGAGTAATCATCTCTCATTTACTCTCTTCCAAGGAAACCTGCAGGTTCATAGCCCTGAATGGTTGAGAACCAGGGCCACATTTGAAGCTAGACAGTCTATACACACATAGCCCATGCTGCCACATCAGGGGGTAGGTTAGGTTAGGTTAACCTCAGTCTGTGCCAGGCTACAACATGGCTAATCTACAGAGCCTGGCATTGCTAATAAGGATACCCACAGGTCAATGTAACCAGACCAAACAATGACCATTTCTGCTCTATAGACCTAGGAAAGGCATTTCCAAGCACATAATTCCATCAATGTATCCATGACAACCCACCATGCTGCTTTTCAGGTCAGCTGGACTCCAATTTCCTAAGGCAAATGTTTTCATTTTTATTGAGGCATAATTAGTACACAGTGAGATATACAGATCTTAAGTGAGTATTTCATTACGTTTGGCAAAACCATATACTGTGGTCACCCCTTATCAAGATAATCACTATTTCTAATACTAGAGAGACAGTCCCTTGTAAACTTTTTGGTCAGTTGTACAAATGTTTTAGTTGCTTCTGATAAAGATATTTCTGCAGGCTGTTTGAATAATGAGAAATGTCTTAAATCTTCATAAATGTTTCACTTATCAAAACTAAAAATAATCATACTTGAAAGTAATATCAACCACATTTTCAATAGCAAGTTATGATTCTGGACTTTCATAATCCTTTTGTGTATATGCAACCTATATCACTCGTGCTTTGATTTCTCCTAAGAAATCTTATCAACTCTTTCCACTGATATTGTGCCTGGGAAAAGACAGAGACTCATTTGTTTGTCTTTCTGCTATTATTAATACAGAGTATCATCACACACAAATCGCCAAACAACTTGAGCAGACTCACTCCAGCTTCCAAAAGACCCTGAGCATTACAGACATCAGCCAAGCAGCTGGTAGGTACAACTTGTCTATCCTTCCCATACTGCATATGAAATGTTTCTTCAGTAAATTCATAAGTGTATGGAAATGAAGGTGGTAAGTCAGAATAAATAGAAGACCTAGGTTTCTCAAATTCTATCGTGGGTCAGTGCTGTGAAAATCTTGTTTAACTATAGATTTGATGTGATAGATTTGAGACCGCCTTTCTAAGAAGCCCTAGATGATGCTAATTCTGAGGAACAAATTTCAAGTACAAAAGGAACTACATACAAATTCAGGCTTAGATTAAATAAATATTGATGGATGCATAAAAATCTTTTAGGGCATAAATGAGGTCTCAAGTCCACAAGTCCCAAAGTCATGAGGTGAAACAAAACATGCTTTCTTTTTTTATATAGTCAATGAATGGTGAATTTATTATTAAGTAAATATCAATCTACATTTAGAATTTTAATAATATAACTTATATTTAATTAGATAGAAGCCATAATTTGTTAAAAATTTTTATTGCAATAAAGGTGATGTACAGAGGGATTATAGTAAGATAAATCAGGTCATAATGAATGTATTTTTTTGAACAGTTACACTTCTTCCCTCATTTTCTCACAGGTTTTTTTCCCTCCTGGCTCTCATCCCTGACAAGTTACAGTTTATTTTAATATAGCAGCATTATTAGTTCACTCTTTGTTCTACCATTTCTGTGCTTCCCCTTCCGCTACCCAAATCAGTTCTATACCTCCATCAGAAAGAATGGCATTGCCCCATTCGTAAGGAAATAGAAAGACTTGAAAAAAATTATATTAAGTGGAGTAAGCCAGACCCAAAGAAACAGGTTGCATGGTATCCCTCATTTATAATAATCAGAATGTGCCTGTAAATCTGCAAGTAAACTCAATGGAAAGTAAAAGGCAAAAAATATACTTGGATATCATAAACTAGACAGGATTCTAAACATTCACACAGTGGAAGCAAAGGAGGATGCCGTTAGGAGAGGATCACAAGGGCTCAATATCTCAATGAGCATATGATCATATAAAATGATGTTTACTGAAATGTACTCCAAACTGGAAACAATAGGTTTTATATTTTACTTTTCGTATTTTTTTTGTTTTTCCCTTTTTGTCATTGTTTTGATTTCTTTTGTCTTATATGGAAAAATGCTATCTTTAATGTAGGACTTAATCTGAGATTTGAACAAGCCAATAGGAAGGAATTATTAATTTCCAAGAGCTCATTAGGAGCTTGAGGTTTCCCAATTTTATTGGATCTGGAGCCATTTCTCATAGTGTGGATTGAATGTCCTTCAAATGAGGAAAATGGAAGTTGGAGGTCTTTCTTCAGTCTAAAATTGTTATTCCCGAAGGAATTCCTTCAGGGTTCGATTATCTTTTAATGAAAGCAAGAGTAAGAGGCAGGTCAGAAGCTACTTTTTGTGTCTGCCTTTCTGAAATGACATGTCCCACACACATTCAAAAGAAGAAAACCAATGTGGTACAGTGTGTTGTCTAAGACAAGCAGATATGGGTAGGTAGCAAACCTTGTAACATATAAACTGCATAAGCAAATTTATTACACCAATTTTTTACACCAATGAGCCTCAAAAACAGTTATAATGACTATGATTGGTTTTCTCTGTATAATAACAGGTCCAATCATTCTTCATGCTGACCTTCCAGAAAAAGCAGTGCCTTACTTCTCTTAAACACATTGCTAGGAACATAATTGTTTTTCTAAAGGTGAGTCTTTGAGTTCTGTTTTAGACTATCCAACTGGTCTATTCCATCAGTGTGTTTATAAACAAAGACAGACTTCAAAACTAGGCACTTGGAAAAGCTTGAGACATTTTGAAAGGCAAAAATATGGTTCTTTTTTCTTTGTAGATTGCACCTTTCTGTTACTCTCTCAAATGTATTTGAAATTTTTGAGGTTGAGCCTTGTAACATCATAGAGCAATCTGGTTTAGCCACGTATGTGCATTGATCTGCTGAACAGACACAAGTTTTTTTTAAACTGTCTTTATTTTTTAAAAAATGACATCAAGAAAATGCCACGATAGCCGTGCAGTTGATTCTTGACAATCTTAGGTTTAATATTTATAGTTCTATATGATCTTGAATAAACTTGGAGTTTCATAGAACATTTAAAAATGACTCATTTGCGTCTGGTCTTCTATATACATTCGTGACAGAAGCGGGTGGCTTCGATTAGTGAAAGTGCTAACTGAACTCTTACCAGTTCTTTTCTCTACTATCTGTTCTTATCTAGCTAGCTCAGGAGCTTCTCATTACAGAGATGAGCAGGGATCATTGCACATGTTTTACAGGTAAGCAAATTAAGAGTATTTTTCTGTTATAAAAGTACTTAATGATATGTCTTAGAAGCAGCTGTAGAGCTGCCAAGAATAGCTCCAGTGATCAGAAATGTCACTATGACCTTATTTTAGAATGGACTATTGGCAGGCACTTTTTGAACGTGCATATCCCTTTAAAATAATTTTATATAGAAACTGCTGTTCTTACTTAACAGATCTTTACATCAAGGACAAATATAGGCCATTGCAACATTTTTTAAACTCCATCACTAGGTTGGATAGATAAACTATGCTCTGAGATGGATGGGTATGTTTACTACTATTGTTTACACGTTAATCATCATCATGATTGCCAAGATTTTTGGACACCAGTTTTGGACATCAATTATTATTTATCAACCAACTGTCCTCAGTCAGAGACTAAGCATAGTTCTGAAAATGTAAGTTCTTTCAATTAAAAGATGCACTCCAAATATAGATGTCACATAAGAAATATTATTAAAGCAGTTAAGTACTGCATGAAATTCAATGTGTTCCATGTTTGATTTTGTATGCCAAAGCCAGCTTAACTTCCATTTTTAAAAGATTAAAGACTTTTAATTTAACATCTTTAATTTTCCACATGATTAAGGATGCTTACATAATCATTAGCGGCAATAATCTTGTAAAAATTACATTAATAAGCTTTCGTGGGTGTATACAAAGTGTTTGATAATATTTCATGGGGACTCTAAGGAATCTATTGTTGTCCCTGTCTGTGTAGGCACAGAATGGAATTGAGGTCCCATCAAAGGTCCCATTGTCTCTCCAGGGTGGCTGAATACAAGTAAAAGTTATCAGACTTTTTAGAGCCAACACGGGCCTCTGGAGTACTCAGAATTCCTATGAAAACTAGACAAAATAATTCATGACATAATTGTCATTTTATTTTTTAAAAAGTAAAGATTTTGATTTTTCTCATTATAACATACTTTCATCAAAATCCAAATGATCCATTGTTGAAAAAATAAAATGATAGAAGCAATAAGGAAAACTAGAAAATTTCTGGAAGGAGGTAAAAGATGGTGATTACAGGAAATTGTAATAAAATAAGAATCCGTATGTATTTATTGCTTCAGTGTGAATGTACCCTTCCAAAGTTTGTTTCGCAAGCAATCCCTAACCTCATTCATGAATGGTATTTGGAGGTGGGAATGTGTAGGGAGTAATGAGGATGAGATGCAGTCCTGAGGGTAAGCCTCATGACGGTATCAATGATGATATAAGAAGAGAGACCTAAGTTGATACCGGCTTGCTCTTTCTTGCCATGCAAGACTGTCCTGCAACATCATGACACAGAAAGAGGCTTGTCACCCAATGCCTGCAGCATACATGCTGGCTTTGCACTATTACCCTTCCCTGCCTCCCGAACCATTAGCCAACTAAACTTCATCAACTTTTGGGTACTGTTTTTGTAGAGACAGAAAATAGAGAAAAACATTCCAGAGGCCTGTTTAAAGTACATCTGCATATTCTGAAGACGTACACACATCGTCTACTGATTGATGTTTACCGTTTGGGACAGACATCAGGATCTTACTGCAGCTGATGGATGGTCAAGAAAACAGAACCAACCAGAAGGGCATAGTATTCAGGTTTATTATACCGTACATTTCTAGGGGAGTTGGTGAATAAGTCTATGGAAGGTTGTTGCCACTTCTTCTATTGGGGAATTCAACTGGTTACAGTTCAGGATTAGTAGATAAGAAATCAGTTGGAAAAAAGAGGGAGAAGGGAACAACTGTGGCCAGAGACTGACTCTCACTGTCTTCAATCTTAGCAAGTCACTTGGCAAGCAGAAGATGTTGATGTCCTCCATGGAGGAAATGGTCCCAAGACAGGCCTTAGACTTCTGCAAGAAGGAAATCCAGCCAGAACTGGAAGCTTGCATATGGCTGCCCCAAGCCTACCAAGGGACATCAGAGCAGCAGCAATACCCTGTGTGTAATAAGTGCTTGACTGTAGCCTGGTTTTCCTAAAGATGGATCTGTGAGCCCATAGGTCCGCATCAGGACATCCTACTACATTCAATTATTATTCAGAAACACAAGATGGGTTTCTAGAATTTATTTCATTGGATTTTTTTCCTCTCCTGAAACTTATTACTCAGACATTATGTCTCCTTGAAAAGTATATGGGACGCCACTGAGAACAGAGAATGGGGATTAAACAGCAAGTCAATTAGGGAATCTCATTACAATCAGACAGTATATAATGGCATGACTTATTTTCCTATGACTTTATTGCATTAAATTTTACCCATTTGTTTTCCTCTAGGGTAGACTCTGAATGACACAATATGCTGCAGTTGCACTATAAGGTATTTAACAAATGTGAATAAATATATGAATTCATTAACAATGAATTAATGACCACTGGTTTTATATCAAACTAAAACTAAAGCAAGCTCTTGGAGAGCAATGGAGTCCGAGGGATAAGATCAGTTCTGTGTGGAGCCATGGTGTGTACAATAATAATTCATTCCAGAGTGGACCACATATAATCAAAGCCTGATAAGGTTATAATGAATGCCTTACAAGATTATAATTACTAAAAACTTCCTGTCACTTTTAAGAGTTGTCATAATGTCATAGCACATCACTTACATGTTTATAGAGATAACACATTTTTGTTTGTAAACAAACCTACTTTGATGCGAATCATATTAAAGTATAGTACTTGTAACTATGTACAGTTAAAAAACAATTAAAAATAATTATTCATTGTTTATGTGTTTATAATGTTAGTCATCATTATTATAGAGACATTGGTATTATTTACTTTAAAACAGTGAGTGTTTATGCATTCCTCATTCCTGTTTATATATCAAGAAGCCATGTTAAGTGACTGACCTATACTGTATTGATTTGTGCAAGGCATTCCATAGTATTCTCTGATGGAATTTCTTAAGATACACTTCTCAGAATGCATTAAGGTATATGACAAATTGCCCAGTGCAATGTAGGTCTTTTAACAACATTTTCCAATTCTAGCTTTTTATGATATTTCCTCGCTTTGAAAAATTGTAATGGGTTTGTCTTTTAATCCTATTCTTAAAAATAAATCCAGGTATCTGCTAATTTCCTTCCTTTTTATTTTACTACAAAAAAGCAAAACACATTCTGCAATCCAACTGGAAGTGTGCCACAACTTAAGCCAGCCTCTACTGTGCAAGGATTCAGTGCTTGTTCCATGAATGAAGAAATTAACCGATCCACAGGACATACTGTGTTCACATTTGGAAGAGATTTAAAGTAAGCATTTAATGTATTATTACGACTCATTCCCATTGCAGCAAATCCTCTTCTTCAGATAAAATGAATACATTGCTCATGTTCACTAGTCCATGATAAAAATAGAGAATTCCCAGTGATTCTGAATGGGTGATTAATTAGCAAGTGAAAATTGCTTGAGGGCACTGCCTCTCCAACTTTCAGGAGCATAACACTTGCCCCGGAGATCTTGTTAAAACACATATTCTAAGTCAGTAGGTCTGGGCTAGAGCCAGTTTTACATTCCTAATAAATTCTCAGATGATGTGGATGCTGCTGGTGCAAGACCCACCTTCGCAAGATAAGGCTGTGAACATAGACTGTCCCCCTAAGGCGGACACTAGCCACATGTAAAATTAGAAATTCAGTTCCTCAGTCTTACTAGTCATGTTTCAAGCGCTCAATAATGGCAGCCATATTGGGCAATATAAATTTGGAATTCCTCCTGCAGTGTCAAAGCTGTTTTTATTTTCGGTAGAATTGTTTTAAATGTTGGAGAAATGTTCACAGGTAATTTTCACTTTGATGTTTGATTTTTAAAGTATTTGTACTTTCCCTATCCCTTGTACCCTTTCAACCGGCCAACTGCAAGTACTTTTTTCCCCCATTAGATCTCCATACAAAACTCTAAAATGGGAAGTGAGAAGTGATCTAAGAAATCCTATGGAGACATTTCTTCTAAAAGTAGTTGGTTAAAACTCCATGGGCCATCAAAACAATGTCTTTTGTAGCTTTTTTTTTTTTTTTTACTTGTAACTTAGGGTTTTCTTCATAGATGGTTTGGGACAAACGCATTAGCTTTGGTCTAACTGTACTAGGTAATGATCTTCCTTGATTTTACTAGCTAAAAATTATGTACGATATATTTGTCTCGTAAGATTGAGAGAGGTAGGCACCAGTGGCTCACGCCTGTAATCCTAGCTACTCAGGAGGTTGAGATCTGAGAATCGCTGTTGAAAGCCAGCTCAGGCAGAAAAGTCCCCATGAGACTCTTATCTTCAATAAAGTATTCAAAAATAGCTAGAAGTGGTGCTGTGGCTCAAGTGGTAGAGCTCTAGCCTTGTACCACAAAGAGGCTTAGGGATAGTACTACCCATGTCATGAGTTCAAGCCACAGGAGGGGCAAAAAAGAAAACAAACTGAGAGAAAGGGTTCTTACCATAAAAAGAAAGGAGAAGGATTGGGATTGGGGGGGGAGGGAGGAGGCTGGGAAGTGATGTGAAGGGTAAACAAAGGAGGAGGCTACAATGCTTGATAAGAAATGTACGCATTATCCTGCCCATGCAATTGTAACCCCTCTGTACAGTATGTTCACAAATAAAATAAAATTAAATTAAAAAAAAAAAGATTTCTCAAGCTGGGTGCTGGTGACTCACGCCTGTAATCCTAGCTACTCAGGATTCTGAAATCTGAGGCTAATGGTTCAAAGCCAGCCCAGACAGGAAAGTCTCTGAGATTCATATCTCCAATTAACCACCAAAAAAACCTGGAAGTGGAGTTGTTGCTGAAGTGGTAGAGTGGTAGTCATGAGCAAAAAGGCTGAGAAATAGCGCTCAGCCCCTGAGTTCAAGCCCCAGGATGAGCATAACAACAACAAAACCTTATATACTAACAACATAATATGAATTTTTTATTATAGGACAGTGCAATTCATTTTAGAAAACAACAGTGAGTAATAGGACACCCAGTAGGTAACATTTTTCTGGAGGGTGGCAAAAAGTGAAATTAGTGGTAGTTCAATCATTCTAGCTTTCAAATACTAAAATATAGCTGAAGAAAGGGAAACATTTTTTTAAAAAATGGAAATTGAAAATATAGTAAAATGCTCCTAGATACCACAAATAATTGAGCTGTGTTAGGTGTGATCTTTATGGTCCAACAATAATGGATACCTTCTGCCTTTATTCCTTTTGTACTTGGCTAAAGTTCCTTAAAGTATCTCTGAAAAGCAGCATTAACAATTGAGCTAACTCCAATATCTCTAATAAATTAAGCAGAATCCTTAGCCTATTTGATTTGCTTAATAACCCACCTATACATCTGTTATGAAACTACTGAGGGAAGCATATCCTCAGATTTCAAAAACGCTTTACTTATTTATGCTGGTAACTTGAAAAGAGAAAAATCCAGAGCACTCTCTTGGCAAGCTTTAACAATTAAAATAAACCTGGAAGACTTTCAGAGTTTATAGTGGCAGCACACCCTTTCTTTGTCAATGAGAGGAAATGAAGTAATAGCTGATAATTTTAAACAACAATAGAGTAAGGCAATTTTAAAAAAATGAAAGAATGGATGTCCTTTCTGTTTACAGAATTTAAGCACACTTAATATTAAAATAAAGATTGTGTCAATTATTAAGAAACATTCACAAATGTATGTTAACAATAAAAATGTCCAGAACATTCTAAGTTGGTACTTAGTAAAATTGAATTTAATATGTGCATAATTACCTGTAGAGCAGTTTAAAGTGTTTAGCAATGAAAATGAACATCAGATCTAGAATTCTCTAAACTGATTAAACTTTTGTCTAAAATATACATTCTTCTTTTGGTTGCAGATAATCACTACAGAAAATTTAAGACAATGAAATTTATGATGAAAGAAAACCTTCATTATTGCCAAACTGAAATGCAGGCATCATTGACATGCTGATGTGATTTTTCTTGGCAAAATATATATAAATATAGGTGCAGTTACTTTATAAAATTCAAGTCAGATTTTAGCATAGCTATATGTACATCTAGATAAGCAGATACAGAAGACAGCTTAAATCTTCACCATCCTATAATTTTTATGTGTCACCCTTCATATGTGAAAATATCTACAGAATCTGGTCAAAGTCTTTAATAAAAATAAATAAATATGGAAGATGCATTTGGTCATGTAGCTCATTTTAGCCAATAGAATATATTGGGAAAGTGTCTGATCTGACCTAGGGGCTTAGCATACAGGCCGACTTTTGCATATATTTTTGACTTCTTGACATTACTGCAAGAACAGCCTTGTGTATGTGATCATTTAAAGACACTATGGAAATAAGAGTTAAATCTGAAATTTCAAATTTGGATCCCAAATTAGCAAGCATAAAACATAAGTCCGCATAATATAGCTGATCTCAAAATGTTATATCTGAGCCAGAGAAATATTGCTTGCATTAGTAACTACTGTTGAAGCTTCTATTATGCAGCTTTACTGTAGCAACAACTAATATACTTCCATTGCGTTCATTAGCAAGCAGTAACCTGGGCAAACTGATTCATACCTTCTTTATTTAAATGTGTCAGGGTCTTTTTTTAATGAAGAAATTGTCATTTTACTTGACAAGGTCAGGAAGGAAAAAATGTCTCTGGTTTCCCAAGTAATAAATCTATATGTCCTTTTGTTAAGAGGCTCTTCAGTATAATTTCAGAAATATTAGCCATAGAAATGGGAAACAGGATCTGTGAATTTGTGCTCTGAATTATCAATGTAATAGGATTTGAAAAGAGCAGCACTGTGAGAATATTTATTCTTTATTTGGTGAGTAAAGGCTAAATGGATAGATTTATGATGAACTGATAAGAGTCAGGCTGTACTTATAGATTCTAAACATTTTCACTGATGTTTCTAAGCAGCACAAACTAATAGGTATTTAATGTGAACCACATGTATATTGTCACATCATCTAGTGGCCACATTTAAAAATTATTAATGGCACAGTGAAGTTAATTTTGATATTATATTTTAGTGAATGCACTATTTCTAGAACACTATTTCAATCTGTCATTAATACAAGAGGCTACTAATGTATTTCCTTTTTCAGAGAACTACAAAATCCAATGTGAATTTTACACATGTATGTGCGTGTGCACACGCACACACACACACACACACACAGTATTTTGATTTAGTCAAATTCCTAATTTGGATAGTAGTTACCAAATTGGTGCAGTTTTAGATAATGTGGTAGATTACTTATTGGGGCTGCAGTGTGAACTTACTAAATACTTGCTAGGTTTAAGCAACAGAAATTTATTTTTATAGTTCTGAAGGGCAAAAGTCCAAAGTTAAGGTGTCAGCAGCTATCTCTGAAGGTTCTCCCTTTCCACCCTCAGCTTCTGAGGTCTCCTAGTGTTGTTGGCCTTGTGGCTGCAGCATTAATCTCATCGCCATTGTCACATTGACTCTTCTTTTCCTGTCAGTCTCAAATCTTCCCTTGCAACTGTGGCAAGGATATTTGTCACTGGATTTTTGTCTGCCCTGGATAATGAAACACTGACTCTTTCCTCTCCAGATGCATGATTAGCTTTTTGTAAATGAGAAAATAATCACAGATGCTGGTAATTAAGAATGCTACATATTTGGAGGGAAATTACCATTAAATAGACTGCACTGAAAAATAACTGACAAAATTTCAAACGGACCACATGAGCCAATGGAGAGTATATTTCATATTTTTTCATGTTGCTGTTTTTAATGTACTATGTGAAGTTATTTCTTTTTATTTTATCCACTGTTGTCACTGTATTTGATTTTGGTATCCTGTGTATTGTATATATGTTTATCTGAATTAGGGAATGGAAGGGAAACAACAAAATGGTGAGACAAAGGACAAAGAATGAATCGATGCCACAGTGATACATACAAGACAATATGTTAGAAATGAACATTGCAAATTGGGTGGGTGGGGGGACTAGGGAACAGGAAAAATGGGAGAAAAACAAGGGAGGGGCTCACCACGTTCAATAAGAAATGTGCTTACTATCTTACATATGTAACTGTAACCCCCCTGCAATATATCACCCTGACAACAAAGTTAAATTTTAAAAAGAAATAACCCTGAACTTAAAATAAATAATGAAGATATAATGGAAAAAGTATAAAACAGAGACTTAAAGCTAGCTACAAGGTGCACATCAGTACAAATTAAGTCAATTAATTAATAACAAAAAATTAAAATGATTATTTTGCATTAGTTGTCACTAAATACACATCAAGAAGATATAAAGGCAAAATCAAACAAGCAAACAGCATTACCAGCATTTGTAAAGGATGTGGAGAACAAAGCCTGTCTTAAACTTTGAGTGAGAGTATAAATCAGAGGCCACTTTAAAAAATGTTCAGCCATGGTAAACATTCTCATAGCCTTGACTCAGTCATACTACTCTGCTCTATGCTCAGTATAAAACATGCACTAGATAAGTTGAAAGCAATACTATTTATTATAGCACCAAACTGGAAAGTCCACAAATGATTATCAACTATAGATTGAATAAACAAATAATAAATAAATGAATTGTGATATACGTGCACAACGACATATTTTATACATTAAAGGTAATGAACAATTTAAACTTAAGTATGACCATAAAATTGAATCTCACAAATTCAATTCTGAATGAACAGAACCAAACACAAAAAGTATATGCAATATAAATTTTTATGAAATTACAGTTTTTATTCATTCTGTTTTTATAGCTGACAGGGGAATAGATTCATGATTATTTCCTTAGGTCCTTATAAATACCTTATATTTACATGTTTTAAATACCTTATTTTTATATATTATAAATACCATATATTTATACCTTATACCTTATAAATACCACTCAAAAATATATTAAATCAGAGTCAACAGGTGGACCAGATGTCCTATTTTTCCTAATATTTGTTTTTTTTTGGGGGGGGGAGTTGGCTGTTGTTGTTGTTGACCATGGAGCTTGAACTCAGGTCCCAGCTCCTGTCTCTGAGCTTTTTCACTCAGAGCTAGTGCTCCACCACTTTGAGCCATAGCACCACTTCCAGTTTTCTGGTAGTTAACTGGAGAAAAGTCTTATGGACTTTCCTACCTGGGCTTGCCACAAACCATGATCCTCAGATCTCAGTCTCCTGAGTAGCTAGGATGAGATTCTTGTGCCTGGCTCAGTTTTATCTTTCCTCATAGTCCAAATCACTCTTCCATAATAATATTCATTTATTTGTTTACTGTCAACATCACTCAATAGTATGGAAGAACTTTATGATTATTGTCATTATCTGTCCTTGTTTTTTGTAGATGTCAAATGTGGTTCAAGAATATGATATTTATAGTTCCTTGTGATGGCTTATGTAAGTTTGTATGAATCATGCTAAAACCCCTATATAAAGCCCTGTGTTCTAGTTAGGCTACTTAATTCTGTGAGCACCACACTATGGTCCTTTCCTTGCCTCTTTCTAGGTTAGACTTCATGCTCTTTGGGATTGCACATCCTCAGCGAATGTGGTTAAAACTTCATTGTAAGTGACTACGGATGTGGTCTTTCTCCATCAATCTTGACTCACTAAAATGCTACTGTTTGTAAAATAAACAAATATATATATATATATATATAAATACATAATTTTCAGTGCTTGAAACTATAGAAAAACTGAAAATTAAGTGGTTTTTAAATAGAAAATGAACTCTACTTTGAATTCTGAGTCCTTTACAAATAGAACATGAAGGACTAATGTTAGTACTGAAAATTGCACAGCTACTAGCGATAGAAAAAGAACAATTATTACTGCTACTACATGTAATGGCTCTCTGGTGTCCTGAACAAGCAGCAATATGTGTGTGGCATTAACAAAAAGGCTGATGAAAGTGAAATGAAGCAATTTGTCTCAGATGCCACCATTTGCAGTGGTACAGCTAGAAATAGACTCTCACACCGTCGACTTTTTAACGGCATGATTTCAGCTACTTAGATAAAAATGCTAATATACTTAAAGGTGTAAAGCCATCCAAAGTTAAGAATAATCATACTAAGTATATGTTTTACTCAACTACTTACAGCACAACAGACAGATGTTTCATTAATAAATCACCATAATGGAATAAACACATGATAAAAGAATTTGATAAAGGAGGGCTAGTATTTATGTTATTGTAATGTTTTGATTAACAATGTAGGATTGTTTCAAAGAATCTATTTCAGAAAGGGAAAGAGAATCACAGAAACATGGAACAAAGGATGAATCAATTCAACAGTGATACTCACTAAGCACTATGTTGGAAATGAAATTTATAACTTGGGGACAAGTTGGGGATACACTGTTAAAAAAAATGTACTCATGCCAGGCACAGTGGCTCATGCTTGTAATCGTAGCTACTCAGGAGGCTGAGATCTGAGGATAGAGGTTCAAAGCTAGCCCAGGCAGGAATGTCAGTGAGACTCTTATCTCCTATTAGCTACCAGAAAACTGGAAGTGGGGTTGTAGCTGAAGTGGTAGAGAGCTTGTCTTGAGCTGAAGAGCTCAGGGATCATGCTCAGGCCCAGAGTTCAAGCCCCACAACCAAGAACAAAAAGAAAGAAAGAAAATAAAAGAAAAGTTACTCATTACTTATGTAACTGTAACTCCTCTGTATGTCATCTTTACAATAAAATTAAAGAAACAAAGAAAGACAGAAAGAATGGTCAGAAAAAAATAAATATTTTAGATTTCTGCAAACCTATGGACAAGAGATAGATTGTTCTCCATGTCCAGCTTCCCTGTGATTTGTATCTTACATTGCTACAATATACTTTTCACAATAAATGAGCCCAAACTGAATACCATTTTAACTAGTCCATGCTTTACTACTATTCCCTTGGGTTTGATCCAATGTCCTTTTATTGTTTTAATATCTCATCAAGGATGTCATGTCACATCTCCTTAAGTGCCTCCATAAAGTAAGTATTCCTTAGACTTCCCTTGTTTTGAAGACTCTCCGTTCTGAGAAGTATGTTGTTTTCCTTTGTAAAATATCTCTAAATCTGAGTTGTAAAAAACATTTCATTGCTTTTTTTTCTCCTCATGATGAGACAGGATTCATCTATTTATAGGGAAGAACTGAAGATTCAACTGCTTCAACTAATATCAAATATACATACTGACCCATCATTCCAGTTTTCTGATTTATCATGCTTGATGTTAATTTCAGTTAGTTGGCTAAGTAGCGTTTGTCGGATTTCTCTGATGTAATGTTGTTCTTCCCCATCCTCCCACTTCTATGCTATATTCTTTGGAACACAGTCATCCCAGAGAACCCATACTTAACCCATACTTAACCTGTACTTAAGTGATGTTCTGCCCTGTTGAAGTTGCATTATCTGCATAACTTGCTGGAGATTTTTCAATTTGTTTTTTCTCTCCCATTTAAAAAACTAAATAACTGAATTGCCTGACTCATGTACATTGGCTGATAATTCAATATTCTATACATTATTTTGTTGCTCAATGTTTTTAGCATGAGCAACTGGAAACTTTTAATTGGCTCTCATGATGCCACTATGATTGTGCTTTATGGTCTATTAGTGGACAGAGTTTGGACTAACCTATAGGTGCTGATGTACTAATTAGTATCACATGGTTCCATCTAGACTTCTCTCGCAGTTATCTGTAATAATTAGACTATCAGGAGGCTTAGATTCTCTGAGAGATTAAGAAACAACGTTCTTAGAGCTAGCTGATACTTAGAAATCAAATGCTGATTCTCTTGTTCATCAACAGTTTAATAGTTGTTATTTATTCTAGGTTCCCCATGACAATTCCACTTTCTTACACTTCCTAAAACCACTCCTAATGACTTAATTTGAAAACAAAGTAAACTCCATACAAGGTGATGACTCACAAAACTGCTATAATACGTGCTTTTTCTGGTAATCCATTATGAATATAGGACATCAGGAAAAATGGTATTTGGGCAGATGTATTCTTTATATCCATTTGCTACTGCTCTTCTGAGAGTTTTTGTCCCGAATCAGCTGTATGTTTTCATGTTCTGTATGGTAGATGAGGTGACCTTTGCTGAATTGGAATATTGGAAGGCAAATGTCAACCCATCTACCTCAGAAAGATAAAGCTCTGGTCTTCATTATCAAGGAAATAAATCATGGTGTACCTCTCTTGACTTTCTTTGCTTTTCAAGAAAAAGCACTGGGGGGGGGGGTAGGGATGTTAAAGGGAAACAAAGGAGTAGGCAACCAAAAAAGAAAAAGCACTTCAATTTTAATGAATGAAGCTGCGGCTTAAACATTACTTATATTTTCTCTCCCCTTTCCCTTAATATTAAATTTACATTGACATGAGTTAGTTGAGTAAAGTAGGGTGTTCATTATAAACAAAAGAGTTTACTAAAGGTGAGAAGAACTGGCATCTGCTTTTGTCGTTCTCACTGGATGGGTTTAGGTAACCTAGTTTCTTTGCTCCATGTACATCTTTTGTTTCTTAGACCAAAGAAATAGAATGTATAGGAGAAAATAAAGGATATCTGCAAGCTATGTTCAAAGTATGAGAATGACATATTTGGGTTCAGAATTCTCTACTATGTTTTTAGGCCTGTGATGTATAAGTTATAACTTGCTATAGAAGGGGAGGGGAGAAGAAAACAAATTTAAAAGCATCCACTCTGATTTTTACTACTTGCTAATTTTAATGGTATACATACACCCAGACTCAATTATAGCTGTCAACTTGTTATTGTGAAGTTGCAAAGGTGTGATATATTTTCTTCCCATAGTAAGAGTTACAGTTGATGCATCCATGACTAGAACTAAGTTAAACTAGAAGTATAAAAACTTAGAGCAGAGCACCTGAGGCTCATGCATGTAATCCTTGCTACTCAGGAGGCTGGGATCTGATGGTCATGGCTCAAAGCCAGCCCAGGCAGGAAAGTCTGTGAGACTGTTACCTCCAATGAGCCACCAGAAAATTGGAAATGGCCTTGAGCTGAAGAGCTCAGGAGAGTGCTTAGGCCCAGAGTTCAAGCCCCATGACCAACAAAACAAAAACTTAAGTGAAATGAACCCCAAGATAAGGACACAAGTGGTTTTTTTTCTTGCTTGCTATTGTTTCTAACATAGTTAGAAGGTTATATTTGTTGCTTTGTATGTCCCTCCCCAATGGTATAACCTGTGTTCACTGTATTTGATGTCGATATAATTTGGAGAGGGGAAGGAAAAAAAGTAGGGATACAGGTGGACCCATTGCAACAATGGATGTACAAGATGCTATGTCAAAAAATGAACTTTACAATTTAGGGGGGAGGGTAAGTGTAGTTGTGGAGATGGGAGGGTAAAATAAAGGAGAGGAGGTAATGCTTGATAAGAAATGTACTCATGACCTTGCTCATGTAACTGTAACCCCTCTGTACAGTATTTCCACAATAAAAAATGAAAATCTTAAAGTAAAATTCACTACAAATGAAAAAAAACAAAAACAAAAAACAAACTTTACTTAGTAGAGAGTTTCAACATGACATCAGCCTCTTCATAGACCCAGAGGAAAATGTCCAGTTTTAGGTTTAGATTCAATGAATAATTGAGAAGACAGAAAAGTGATCAAACAAAAGTGCATGATCTAATAGAAAGGGGAAACCCACAAAGGTCTGAGTAGATTTTTTTTCCTATCTTTCTTCTGTGAACTCCTACCTATAGGACAAGAGCCTTTCTGCATTAGCTTTTTTTTCAATTTGATTTTTATTTTTTAAATTTATGTCAAGGTGATAAGCAGTGGGATTACAGTCACATAAGTAAGGCAATTAGATAAGAGGTAAGAGAATTTCTTTGTGGCCAGTGCTTAGACCTAAACATGGGCAAAAGAGTAAGAGTAACATTTCTACAAGATTTTTTTCTTTTCTAGGAATTAAGGTTTGAGAGAAAACTAGTGCTTTTTGTTGTTATTGTCATTGTTGTTTTTGTTTTTGTTAATCTCCTTCCATAAAGTTTCGGGATTGATATATTAGGGTGACTCATAACTACTCATAATCAACAATAACCCTACCATATTTAATTCTAAAACATTTTTGCAGAGTTTTTGGAGTCAGTACTGAGCCCATCTTGCAGGTAATTAGAACTTGATTTTCAATAATTTAACTGGTATAGTATATTTCTGGGGTAGGATTATGAGAATCATCTTCTTAGTTTAGAATTTAGAATCTTCAAATCACAGAATGCTACCCTTGAGCACATCGATTTGAGACCATCACACCATTTGATCCCATACTTTAAGTGATATTTTCTCCAAATACTAGTATCTCAAAGCTTTTTAGGGGATTAAGGAAGAAAGGAAGCAAAAAAAAATGAAACTTCTCAATGTCCCTTTATCTTCTTGCTATATGCTAGTCCATGATTTATTTGGGGCCAACCAAGAGATGCATACTACAAAAAGGATTATTAGACATACAAAGTAAAATTGGTGTTGGTTGACAGAGGTTCAGAATAGAGGGAAATTAGGAAACTTTTCATTTTATGTTTGATTCTATTCAGAAGGAAACAGAATAAACCTGGCTTTGTTTTACAAATGTGTGGAAATTTGACCAAAATTCTGAAACCAATCAGTACAGTAAAGTCAGAAAAAAAGCATTTATTTCATGAGATTCTCACTAACTCTAATGCTTTCAGTAAAACTTACTGTCATTCTCAAAATTAAAACATGTTAGGTGGGCACCAATGGCTCAGCCCTATAATCCTAGTTAAACAGGAAGATATGATCTGAGGATCATGGTCCAGAGCCAGTTCAGACTGAAAAGTCTCCACATTTCTCCAAAAATAATTATCAAAAAGCAGAGTTACATGCTTAAGTGGTGTAGTGCTTGCTAGTCAAGTGAACAAGCCAAGCAAGTATGAAACTCTTAAATTCAAACCACACTACCATCCATAATGAAAAAAGTTAATGTTATTCCACTGTATTCTTACAGCAAAATTACTGTCACATTTTTACTTAAAAAATTAGAAAAACTAGATCAGGCAATTTCTGTTTGTACATCAATATTTCTGAGCCTACACGGATGCTTGCTAAGTTAACTCAAAATCTGGGATACAATTTGCACAACAAAAGAAATTATACATAACCCAGGCTTCACAATGAATGAACAAGAACTGTCCTAGTTTTCAATTGCATAGACATTCATATTTCAAAATAGAATGTTCATGAATGAGTTGTTAGGGAATCATTCTCATATGTAGATAGGCTCCAAAAGATATTAAATGTTCATGAGCATGCCTATTATAGGTGTTGAATAAAATGCAATTTCTAAAATGAGTCTGGATTATGCCCTAAGGCCTACAATGGACATTTCTATAATCCACATCCAATTTTATATCATTTAGATACTTCCTACTCTGTGAAGCCTTGCTCATCTTCTCTCCCCGCCTCCCCCAGCCTATCCAACTCTTAGTCCACTGCAAAATCGATACCTTGTTGTCCCCAAACCCTTATGCTGTATTTATGTATTTTGTGTCATATACAATATTTGATGTTGCATTATAGCAATTTTCATACTTTCTGTTGCTCCCCTATTTCACCTGTAAGAATCAGGATTAGCTATTTTCTTCTTTCTACTTCATTTGCATGTCTGGTATTTAGGCTCAAGAGCCCAGATGCTGTCTCTGCATTTTTTGCTCAAAAGTGGTGCTCCACCACTTGAGCCACAGCTCCACTTCCAGATTTGTGCTGGTTAATTGGACATTAGAGTCTCAATGAATCATGATACTCAAATCTCATCTTCTTGAGTAGCTAGGAATAAATGTGTGAACCATCAGCACAAGGCTTTCAATACTTTTATTTAATGACACAGTTATAACCACTAAGCAGTTAGAATCTGATCAAATGAGATCACACGCAATATTAGTTTTTGCTCACATGCAGATGGATAAAAATTATACCGGACTGACAAAATACATAATATTCATTTAAAAATATATAATATTCAGTTTGGAATTGAAGAGATAAAATAATCGTTTATCTTAAAGAGTCTAATTGTATATCCATTTGAATGGATAAAATCAACTGGAATATATTATAAAGAGGTTTAATGAACTGCCTTGATAAACAAATGCATGCCCCAAATTATATTTCATCTACTTAATAAAAAATTACAATTATAAATGAAGCTCTATGATGAAGAAATAGAATCTTTGAGAAAGGATTGAAATGTGTAAGACCTATGAATGGAATATTTTAAAATTTATAAGAAAGATAAAAGATGCCTGAATAAAAATGAAGATATGGCTGCTGACTTGAACAGAAATATTAATTATGCTAAAGACATGAAATGTTACTAGGTTACACTAAACAGTTAAACTAATAGCATCATAATTTATACAGGGCTTTTGCCTGTACAATATAAACAAATTCTAAAATAAATATAGGAGAAATTTCAAAGTGTAAATAAAAGCTAATGGAGAATAAGACTATTCCATCCAAAAATTCATTCATATTTCAGAATTACAGTAATTAGGACAATTTATTAGAAGTCCCCAAATACATTGAAAGGTCAATAATACCAATGTAAAGAATGGAAACACTGCTGAGCGCTGGTGGTTCACACCTGTAATTCTAGCTACTTAGGAGACTGAGATCTGAGGATCACGATTCAAAGCCAGCCCGGTCCGTGAGACTCTTATCTCCAATAAACCACTAGAAAGCCTAAAGTGGCACTGTGGCTCAAGCGGTAGAGTGCTCGCCTTGAGCTGAAGAGCGCAAGGACAGCGCCCAAGCCCAGAGCTCAAGCCCCATGACTGACAAAAAAAAAAAAAAAAAAGAATGGAAACACCATATGAGCATTTAGCATATACTCAAGGGATACATTTTGGTGTTCGCTACATTTGCATTTGGGGAAAACTATGAAGAAGAACGTCAATACTTTATCCTGACTACTAAAGATTCCTTTGTCACACTGTAAAATAGATCCAGTTGGCTCAGACATATAACCATAAAAATCGAAGATCATGGCAAACAATGAAATCGGTGACATTGGTCAAGATGCATTGTACTCACAAAATGTTGTGTTGAATTGAAACCCTTTGTAGTTTGGGATCATTTTTTAAGTAAAAATGGAAACAAAAGAAAAAATAGAACAAGTTAAGGATATACAAATTAGTCTTCATTACAAGTTGTCATGTTGAAAACTAACTTTACAACTTTGGTGGGGGGAGGTAGGGTTGGCTGGGGGAGGCGAGGGGAGGCTGGGAAGGGATGTGAAGGGTAAACAAAAAAGGAGGCTGCAATGCTTGATAAGAAATGTACTCATTATCTTGCCCATGTAATTGTAACCCCTCTGTACAGTATGTTCACAAAAAATAAAAAAAAATCTTTTAAATAAAACCAAATTAGTCTTCATTATTTTAGAATTAGTCTTCATTTTTTACATTCTTATGTATATATCCTTTTATGCTTTTATTGTAAAAATTGTTTTAGATGAGATAGATTCACTCTACAGCACTCTACATAATTTAATTTTAAAAGTCATACATGTAAAAATAAAACGGATGCATTATTTGACTGCAAAACACAATTTTAGGAAGGAAAATCTTTAAGGTCAAATTAATATTAAAAATTAGAGGTAATATTTGTAACACATGAAAGGTAGTTCTTAATATAACAAAAAATCTTTAAGAGCAATAGGGCACAAACAACAATCTACTGGAAAATGGATCAATAATAGGGCTTGAAAAATAAGTAACATATACAAGAAAGTTGTTTTCTACTTAAATTGAATAAGTACAAATTTATATAACAATTACTAATTTTGCATATATCACACTTACAAATTCCACAAGTCTAATCAAATGTGTTGGCGAGAATGTGAACTAACAGTTAACCCATAATCCTGTTAGAAGATTGCAACAACCTCATTGTTGTGCAGTTTGACAACATATTTCATAATGCAAGGCACACAGTAATTAGGATCCAGTTGTTTTATTTATAGGAAATGTAATTATGGACTTAAACAGAGCCTGGACACCATTATGCTATTACATTCAAAGATATATTTAAGGAATATGCTTTGGAGTACTGTTTGGAGTAGAAAGTAGTGTAAATTACAAAATCCATTAGCAATGACACAATATATAAATTATACTACACCTATGAAGAAAAAAATATTTTCTCATTTCCCCAAATTGGAGTGGATATATATGTATCAATGTGACATTATACCTGAGATATATTGGTAAGTTAAAGTAGTGTTTGATATTATGTCACCATTTATATATTTTCTTGAAAATCAAAAGAGGAAACTATGAATGTTGCATCAAGTCAAACAAGAAATGCAGGGTGAAAAAATAGCAAAAATAATTCATTAGTATACATATTATTTATTTATTTTAAAATAATGATTTAAACACATGAGACCAGACTGCTACCCAAAGGGTAAATATTATCTCCATCTTCATATTCCAAAGGTCATAAAAAGCAAGAGTGGTTATGTTCCTGATGACCACTGTCAGGAAGAAAAATGTTAGAAAGTATAATATAGACAGGCTACCGCAGTTGCTACTGCTGGCATTTGTTCTGAGAAAAACTTGCTCAACTTGGAATACTTTTTTCTATCAGCTAAGAAGTAAAACTTGACAGTTCTCATCCTTGGCAGATAAAAATCCAATCAGGAAATGTGACATTTTCACCCACATAGCAGAGCTGAGGTACTTCCCCCAGCCACCATGAGCAGTTGAGGATAGAAGGAAATTTCTGACGTTATGCAAGATTTCCATCTCATAAAATTGATAGACTTAAAAAGTACAGGGCAGATGCAGCATTAATCTGCTCACACATATGCTTTATGGCTATTTAAAGGGCCTGTCAACATGAATAATGCACAGGAGTTATTTTTACATAAAATGCACTCAGACTTTGTAGAAGGAACTTGATGATGGCATAGACTTCCAAAAGTCTGTAAGACCAACTAACCACTTGTCTCATTCTTATTTCCTGGACTGAGGGTTAAATCACTAGATAATGTCAATTGCTTAATTAGTAGCAATATTTATCATTCCAAAGGAATGACATTTCATTTTAAAATGAAATAAAGAAAATGTACAAATAAAAAAATTGTCAATGACATTCTTTCTTTCTCTCTCCTCCACACCCCATACACAGAATACATTTTTGGGGAAAGAAATGATTTGTCTGTGCCCATTAAGAAAGAAATGGTTGAAACCAAAATTTAATAGAGTGGGTTGATTAAAAAAAATAGAAGCATGTGATTTTTTTGTTATTCTTGAATAAGAATCTACATTTCTATTATAAAGCTTGAATTTAAAGTATTATTCTAAGCACTCACAGATAGACAAAAAGTGAGATAGCATAAGTTGAGAAGTTGACCCAGGTAATACAAAACACTGTAAATGAAAAGGATGGTATGGCAAATCACAAGATAAGAGAGAAAATTTTATGAATAGTACAAAGAAAGATTACTCAATAAGTGGCATTGTGACAAATGAGTAGCAATTTTACTGAATACACAATTGACTTTTAAAGTATGGACTTAAAATGGTGTTGGAAACAAATAATAGCAAAGTAGAAAAATAAAGTTGGACCAATAGTAAAGTAGAAAAATAAATGATTGTCATGCTTGTTAATTCCAATTATTCTCAATGTGGAGAGGATGTTCAAAAGTTCAATGCTAGCCCAAACAAAAAAAGCAAGACGTTATCAGCAAAACAAAATCTAAAAGAAAAAAAGTTGGTGTGAGTTAGAATGAGCCAGCTCAATTGGATGTGATAGAGGGTTTGTCTAACGTATATAAGGCAGTGGTTTAAACCCCTGTAGAGCAAACATAAATAAAGCAAAATAAATTAATAATCCAATAAAACAATCAAAAAGCTAAGGAAATAAGTAAGACAAAGGCAAAAACTCCAAGATGTAAATAAATATATATGTGTATACACATAATATATTAATATATACGCATGTGTATGTTGTACATATATAAATTATATGTATATATATATATATATGTATGTATATTAGCCTGGGGTGATGGCTCATGACTGTAATCCTAGCTACTTAGGATGCTGAGAACTGAGGATGGCAGTTTGAAGCCAGCCTGGGCAGAAAGTCCCCATGAGACTCTTATCTCAAATCCAAATTAAATCAGGAAGTAGTGCTGTGGTTCAATGTGGCAGAGAGCCAGGGACATCATCCAGTCCTGAGTTCAAGCCCCATGACTGACATATGTGTGTGTGTGTGTGTGTGTGTATATATATATATATATATATATATATATTTAATAGAATATGTGTATATATATGTATATATCATATATGTCTATGTATGTGTAATATATTTATATTATGTTATATTAACAAATAATATATATGATCAATTATATATAATATAGGCATATATCTGCACATGGCTCTTAAACATAGAAAAGAATGATTACTTTCATTTATAGAAAGAGACTCACAAGTTAAAATTATATTAATAACACTTCCCACCAAAATAACAACAAACAATAAAGATTGATAATATCCTTGTAGTAAGGATTTAGTGAGAGGACAGAAGATAGTATCTTCTTCATTGCAGAGGGACAAAAAATGTTTAAAAGAAAACGACGCAAGTAAAATTCTATGAAGGAGTTCTTAGTAAAACACTAACCATTCAAGGAATTCATCATGAAAGTGGACCTCAGCCTATGTAGAGGAAGGCAGAAAATGGTCCATTGTTTTTTACATTATAACAACATATTGGAAGCTACTAAAACGCTCACCAGCAGATAGATTAAAAACCCTACAGGGAAACCAGGAAGTATTTTGCACTTGTACAAAATAATAAAGACCAGTCTCAAAAACCAGGCAAACTTCAAAAGCAAGTAGATGGGACAGTACATTTTATATAAGGAAGACTGGAGCATCTTACGCTTTGTAAAACAAAACTGGCATTTGAGATTTCTTGGGAAAGATGGGCTTTTCACTAGCTGCCTCAGGAGAGCTGCTGATGCATTTGTATATTCACGTTCCTAATTTTGCAAAGAGAAACATCATGAAGTAAACTAAGAAGATAGTAGAAATGGAATGAAAGCAATTCAAATGTGATGTGACATTGCTCACATATTCCCAATTACACAGCTTAATATTCTGAGCCATATAATATTTTACACTTCAAATGCAAATTTGATATGAATAATGAATGATAATATACCACTAACACAATACAAATATGTGAATTTATTTGCCTATTTGTATCTGTATATGTGTAACATAAATTATTGTACGAAGGAGTTTCATTGCTATATTTTCCCACATGCATATAATATAGTTGGACCAAATCCATCTCCCCTATTTAATTTTAATTACCTTGGGACATATATCCTTTCTGTGAGAAACATTCTAAGTAATAAAAACAACTGCAAGGAAATGTTGAGTTCTCTCCAGCAGGTACATGATGAACAGCACCAGTTTTGCTTCTAGTAATTTTAATCAAATATAACAGAGAAATAAAGTATTAATGTAGTAAGAAAATGGAATTACTAACATAAAGAACAAGAAGTGTATACACAGAAGATGAGTAATGAGAAAAAAGTTTAAGGTAATATATTAAACTTTATTTATTTAAACCTGTAATCGTACACTAAGATTACAATTTACGGAAATACTACAAGAGAATGCTAAATATTTGCCTGTGAGGTTCTAAAAATAACAGACATATAAAGAATATTTTCTAATTATTCAAAATAAATGAATGCTAAGTAGTAAATGTATTCAAACTAATGGATATTCTTGGGTAATGAAACTGATAAATATGAAAAATACTTAGAATTGTAGCCATGCTTACCATGCCATGCCAGATGAAATAATTTTAAATCATGCCTGAATTCATCATTTAATAATGTTTGATCTATCAAGATGCAAATATATGACTTGTTATAATCTGTAATTATCCCACTTCTAAGGCACTGTATTTAGTTTACTTTTCAAAAGAGAATTTCTTTCTTTGTAGTGGTTTCAGACACTGACTAAATGAAAGACAGACTCCTTCTATCAATCTCATCTCCTTGTTTTTAAACTGTTCCTTGGACCAGTTTTTAGTTTTGGAAACTCTGTTTTTACTGCAGCAATAATTCAGGATTGATCACTAAAATAATTAATTTTGAACTTCTCAGTCATAGTCAAAAGAATTTATCTAGTGCCCAAGAAGTATAATTCTACTTTTCTAATGTAGCCTTAGAATTAATAGTTCATGAAAATTTTGCCACATGCAACTAATATGGACTGATATATTTTATTAAGACTAAAAAATATTTTGAAGCAGGGCATCTGTTGCTCATGCTTGTCATCCTAGCTACTCAAGTGGCTGAGATCTGAAGATCAAGGTTCAAAGCCAGCCTAGGGGAGAAAGTTTGCAATATCTTACATCAAATTAAGCACCCAGAAGTGGAGCTTTGGCTCAAGTAGTAGACCACTAGCCTTGAGTGTAAAAGCTCTTAGACAGAGCCCAGGCACACAAAAGGAAAGGAAAGAGAAGGAAGGGAAGGGAAGGGAAAGGGAGGGA